>NW_027271972.1:367500-780000 GCF_040938485.1 Diadema antillarum | reverse complement strand
TCGGACAAATACCGATTTCCTGTCTTTGCTGCCCTCGCTCGTCTTGTCGGAGAGGAAGGACGCCATCAACGTTGTCTGCGTGCAAAAGAGCAACAACAATCATGATCTCCATGATGCATTCAGATTATTCACACTTCTGACATGACATCAATCTGGGTTCATAAAAAAAACACAAACAAACAAAACAAAACAAAACAAAAACTCCTACCATACCAAGATTAATGCGTCTATCATGCATACGGGTTTTAAAAAAATGAAAAAACAAACAAACAAACAAACAAACAAAAACAGAAAATATAAGTAGAAAGTGATGCAGAAAGAATGAAACTGAAATAAGCGAAATGTCAAATTGAAACATCAATTAATTCAAACACCAGTCTATGACAATCTGGTGTGCTCTCCATCATCACGTGACAATCGTTCTCTTTGTTAAAAATGAAAAAGCAATTCGACTCTTTTTTTTTACATTTTGCACATGTTGTGTCACATTTTCGAAAAACGTTCCAAATTAATCTAATTTAAGTCGATTCAGTGAACACTGGTGGTGACGAAAATGATATGGAGTTATGTAGTCGTTGTGTGATCTTTTAGTGTATATCTTTCATGCGTCCATTTGGGAGAGCAACTGATTGGAGTTTGATTTTCAAAGAAATTAATATGTATGAAGTTTACGTCATTGCCTGTTAGGACAATGGTCCTGTTGATCATAATCATACTTTAGCAAACCACGTGTCAGCTATCTAATTGTTCCACTTACCGCAACTTCTGCCAGCCGCGGACTGTGGCTGCGAGCCTCCAGGCTGTCCAGCACTGCAAAGAATTAATGACAAGAAAATATAATTTTTACGTCTCCTATCACACATAGATGCCATTTATGGAGATTACATTACTGGAAATCTGGCGCTCGTTATGTTACCATGTATAAGTTTTCATCTTCCATCCCTTTATATTCGGCTATCTGTTTCTAATGTACTTCAATCGGCTCTTTCTACTCCTCCTCCTGATCCATTTCATGCATCTTTTTTTTTTCTTCATAATAATCTTTCTCTTCTTCTTCTTCTACTCCTTCTCTCACCTTTTCCCTTCTGATAATTCATTCTCCTTTTCTTTTTCCTCCCCATCTCTAGTTCGACTCTTTCACTCTCCCTTATTCTCAAAGGGTTGATACTTCTTATTATGACAAGGCAATAGAGACAGATAGTAGAATTTAATAGAACAAAAATTGATATACAGGAAAAAAGAAAGCGGTTGGGAAGTGGACAACTGCTTTCTGACTCACGCGAGATCGGCTCCTCGGCTTCCAGAACGTCGGCGTTGCTCGTCTTCGGCTTGTTCTGATAGAGCTCGGTGGAGAAGACTTTCCTTGCAGCGTTGGCGAATCGTTTGGAGGCCGAATTCCCCCTCGAGGACTCGGCGCTCTTCGCCACTGACTCGGCCAGGCTTTCGACGTCCGAATGCTCCGATACTGTGATGATCGGCGGCAGCTTCGCTCGGCTCCCTACACAAGTTTTGAACACATGGATATGAGATCAAAGCATTGTCATTTTTGGACAAGGGAGAACTTTGCTCTCACCAAGAACTAACGGAATAGAAGAATAATTGGTCCCTTCGTGCAATCGGTATTTTGCTCATGTTCACTACTGCTCTAGATGGTTGCGGCTTAAACAATTCTACACTGTCTTGTGTAACGTCCAGCGCATTGATATTTTCAGGTGTGAAGAACAAAAAAAGAAGAAAACATGAAATAACATACTAGGTAACTTTATGTCCATCCGCAAGGGGTGAAAAATATGTTTACAGTGTAGGTGGTTCTAAAGTGATATATATAGTCTACTGCTTCTAAAATCAAGTGAGGTTAGGTAGTATGCTATCACACACAACTGATGAGTTTGTTATGGTATGTTTTGATAGATTAAAAAATTAAAGGTATTCCTCCCAATGTAGCGATTCTGATAAGTCGGACCACATTCAAATAAATGAATTCAGCATCATAAACTGAATAAATCATCTTCCCTTCACATACTGATACCATTCAACATGTCATTTATCATGTATGAACCTAATGTAGGTGACAACTATATCAGTGTGAGAGTAAATCCGACTTACTCAGATTGACTCTTGTGGGCGGTGGGGCCTTCGTGGGACTGGCCCGCTTCTGCCCCCGGGTGTTGGTCAAACGAGGAGTCGGCGACTGGATTCGTGGTTCCTTCAGTTGTTTCAAGACATCACACGCCCCCTAATTTATGCAAAATATAATTTGATTAGTGGTATCTCGACAATCTTGTTTCTGTCTCTTATATCTAGGGCAATATCAGCATCACAGCGTTGATAAAAATGACTTCAATATTATAGTATATTCTTTTGATTTCCATTATATTTCATATCTCATTGATTACATTATATTTGTAAAAGGAAAATAAAAAGTACTTAAAATAGTGAGTCAGAAAAATCACGAGGGAAATTTACTGAGCATAACAATTCAAACAGAGCAGAATCGACATACAGGCATGAAGAAAGTGACATTTTAGCACGCATTCAAGACATATTTTCACACTATGATGAGTATACTATACAGTTCATGTATATAGCATTTGTATTAAAGAAAAGAAAATGTATCAATACAACGCGTTCCTTGACTCATCTGTTCTTTAATTTTGAAGTTTGTGCATGATTATGCCTCCTCAACAATGTCCTCACAATAGAACTCTGCGTTAATTTGAGTAATGTCTCGTTGGGCTGAAATCGCAATCTCAGGTCAAGTAACGGTGAGAGCTAACACAGGCAGAAATGTCGGTAGGATATAAATACAAAATCCAGTGTAATCAACTTTATAAAATCAATTTCAATAATTTGTATAACATCGCAATATTTTGTCTGCATAGTGACATGATTAATCCACCATCTAAGTCAAACTGAATAAAAGGTGATATTTAAAGGCATAATTTACCATTTGCAGATGAAACAAAAACCCAGCATTAGTGCTTTAAAATAGTTCTAAGATGTGAGTTAGGGATAGAAACAACCACTGTGAAAATTTGAATTAATAAAATCAATGTTAAGTATTGTTAAATATACAAAATGTGAACAAAAGTTATAATAAAAATGTGTCCGGATTAAACCGTCTACAGTTACAGTTGATCAAGAAAAATACTGACATCTCCTTATACTTTAGGCTTTATTGCAAAAAAAAAAAAAAATTAAATGGGAGGGTGTTTTGTGGTACAACAGACCTACACATATGCAAGAAAGGCGATATCTTGAATATTTTTCAAATCACCCCTCCCAAAGGTAAACTGGACGTTCAAAGTGACCCGACAGAGATTGTAGAATGTTTTATAAATTCAACTTAATTCATTTCACAAAATATTCACATAAAATATAACACAAATTATAACACTGATTTTGGAAGATACACTTACAAAATACAATGACATACCGACTTAATGACGTAGATCCACTCGGATTGGTTGCTGTTCCGACACACGACTGCGCCCCTCCGGAAGTAGGCCAGCATGCAGACAGTCGGGTTGTTCTTCGGTAGCTTCTCGACCGGCCAGTCCTGGAACGCCTCGATGGTCTTCATGAAACTCTGCAGGTCGTTGTCACCGCCATCCTCTCTGTCGTTTTTCTGCATGAAAATGTTGACGTACGTCTAGGCGACAGAGAGAGAGAAAAAAAATAGTCGTTGATAGCAATAATCACATATTCTACGGGTATACACTGCTTGAAAGTAGCTTCCGCATCATCTACATATCTGGCAATGACAGCAATTCAGCATGGTATTTAGCGAGCCCATGAACATTATTAACAATCGCAGCCGTTGATTATTTTCGCTTCAATATCATCACAAATATAAATCTACACGCTGGTCGCCTTCGTTTATTTAGTTTGTCTCCGGGTTTGACTTCCGGTGCGTTTGAGACAAAAACAAACAAGCAAACAAATAAACAAACAAACAAACAAACAACATACTAATTACGAACAAAAAAAAGTAATGCAGACATGCAAATTCTCAATTGCTATGCATTTCTTGTCAGTATTGAATGGTTATCGACGAAGCGGTTAAGTCGCTCGTTGACCACATCAATATCAGGAACACAATGATCCGAATTTCCAAACGTGGCCTAGATTTAGATCACGGATTAACTGCGTTATATGACGTCATTTAGACCATGTCTAAATTATTTAGTCCATGGATTATTTAGTCCTTATTTAGTCCTCGATTAGGAAATGCTCAGTTTAGACCATGGACTACGTATATAGGCTATGGTTTCAAAAATCCATGTTCTAAAGCTAGGCGACGTATCTGGATTCAGGCCGTTATGTGTGCAAATGATTTCCATGTCTACGTATAGCCATGGAGGTAGAATCTACCTCCATGGTATAACCCACCAACTCGGTAACAAAATGTTCATGCTATAAGCAAAGTAAAAAGCAAAAAAAAAAAAGAGAGAAAAATATAAAAAGAATTAAAAAAGAAGAAAGAAATTTTAAAAAATCTCTTTAAAATTCATCTAGCTATTACTTTCTAGTACATTTGTATACCTATTTTGCCATAAAATTTGTTCATTTGCAACACAATTTTTACAGTATTACTCAGTTTCGATGCTGTACCTCTTTATCGATTGTAAGCACTTCGACCTCATCCTGACATATGACCGTATGAGGGCGTGATTCGTTCATCAGCAATTCTTTTTCCTGTTGACAAGAAAGTGAACAATCTTGATTATACAGACAGATGAACAAGCGAGGAGTTATTACTGACGAGATGAGCAAAATAAAATCATTAATGTATCAATTAATTAACCTAATAATTGAGCCATGAAAGCATTCATCTTTAAAGCATAAGTTTCAACAAAGAGAATTTACTGGGGTACATCTCTTTGGTTTCAAATTATTTCTAGCTGATGTGTTGTAATCAAGACATGTCCCGAACTAAACTGCTTCGCTTGTTTAGAAATGTTCCCCTGACGGGCGAAATTGCTCATCTGACTCCATTTCATACGTTATACGAAAGGTTCAAACCAAGTGGGGGGGGGGGGGGGGAATCGGTCATTTATTCATGCAAGTCCATTACTTTGAAATAAATTGCCATATTGTAACCGTAAGGTATTGGAGAAAGTCACAATATTGATGTAGTCGAAGTTCGAATTATAAACATCTTTTTAATTTTGCACGCAAGTTGTTTTTCTTGTTCTACATTGGTTGTCATGCGCTGTTCTCTATTTGTATAATATTAGGCTTTCACTTCTTTTAAAAGCGCTTTGGGCACTTCTGTAGATATGACGCTTTATAAGCAATCACTATTATCAGCATTATTATGAAAAATACCAGAACATGATATAATGTATGTATGAATGTTTTAATGTGTGTACGACTGTATGTGATAATGTATGTATGTTACAATGCATGTGTGTGTATGCGTTTGGTATATTGCATGTACGTGTATATTATCATGTGTAGTGACCAAATTTTAAAAAAAGGGACAGATAAAGAGGCAGGTTTTTGTTCGTCTTACCCCAAACGAGCTCCCTAGGCGCAGGAAGTTGACGAGCCTCACTCGAGCCTGATTGGTTCCCTGGTCTATGGTTGTCGTGGTAACCAGCGCCGTGCCGGACAGCATCAGGTAGAAATTCTCAGCTCGATGGCCCTGTCGTATGATCACACGTCTCTTTTCGAGACTAAACAAATGAAAAATAAAAAAGTCACACACATAACCGCAGCTCAAATGCCACGATCAAGCAAAAAATACCATCATAAAGCGTGTGAAAAGTCATCAGATTTAAAGAAATATTACCAAAATCACAAATGGAAGATATCACTGCTATTGTTTAGAATAATTTATGTAGGGGAGACCGGGTCTAGTTGTTACACGGGCAAGTTGTTACACTGTCATTTTCTCTATAAATGATCAAAAGAGGGCGTTACAAGTAATATCAAATCAAAATGTATAGCCAACGATCTCTGCATGCGAAATCTGGCGTTGCCTGGACGTCACATGTAGAAGGTAGGTCCAAAAAACACTTTTTTACCTCTCCGAGTAAAATTTTGAAAAATTCGATTTTTCTTTATTACACCAAATCCATTCTTCTTCAGTAAGTGATGAGTATGTGGTTGAAAGAAGCGTGTTTTGGCTGTCTTTTGGTGAAAGTAGCAACACGTGATGTTTGATTGTTTATTGGCCACACGTGTGAAAAGTTTTTGAAAACGCACTGGGTCAAGTTGTTACAACAACTTGACCCGTCTGGAGAATCGAGTGGTGTAACAACTTACCCCAATGCACTTTCAGTTGAATTTATGGTTATACACACACACACAAACACACACAAACAAACACACACACACACACACACACACACACACACACACACCCAACACACTCATACACCCCAGCATAGGCTAACATGCACACCCAGACAGGTTAATATTAAGAATTACCTAACACGTCAGATCTGCATTACCCGATTGAGTTGACTTTCTACGGTGTAACAAACAGTGGCGTATCTAGGGGGGGGGGGGGGGGGGGGGGCAAGGGGGGCACGTGCCCCGGGCGCCACTCCTTGGGGGCGCAAAAAACGAAAAAAAAAAGCGAAGAAAAGAAGAAAAAAAAAACGAAGAAGAAAAAGAAGAAAAGAAAAAAGAAGAAGAAGAAGAAAAAAAAAAAGTTCGCCCGGAAGGGGGAAGGGGGCAGAAAACCAAATCAAACAAGATAAAAACAAAACATGATGATGACGCGGGCAAAATGACAATGTTTATTGTGTTCACACAAGAATTCCATGTTTCGTAAGCTGAAATACACAAATTTTCGGCGCGCTCGCTGCGCTCGCTCGCCAAATATATATAAAAAAGAAGAACAAAACTTGATGATGACGCGGACAAAATGACAATGTCTGTTGTGTTCACACATGTCATTTAATATTTAGCAGGCAAAATGTTTCACTGAGCAGCGGCTGCAATTTCTTTCGTTCTGAAGCGATCGCCAATTGGATCAAAAGGCGCCAACGGTTTCGAACATACGGGGGGGGGGGCGCAACAAAAACCCCAAATCAAACAAGATAAGAACAAAACGCAATGATGACGCGGAAATATACAAATTTCGGCTCACTCGCTCGTACTAATTTAGAGTATTTTTCTAGTCCTCAGTTTGGTGGTATAAATCGTTATCTATAAGGCCGTCACTATATCTTGATTAGAATTGTAAGATCTAATAAGCAAAAAATGACAAAAATTCCATGTTTTGTAAGCTGAAATACAGAAATTTTCGGCTCGCTCGCTGCGCTCGCTCGCCAAAATTTATATATATTATTATAAAAAAGAGAGATAAGAACAAAACGTGATGATGACGAAGAAATATACAAATTTCGGCTCACTCGCGCGCACTAATTTAGAGTATTTTTTTAAAGTCCTCAGTTTGTTGGTATAAATTGTTATCTATATGGCCGTCACTATATCTTGATTAGAATTGTAAGATTTAATAAGCAAAAAATGACAAGAATTCCATGT
This sequence comes from Diadema antillarum, assembly GCF_040938485.1. Lineage (NCBI taxonomy): Eukaryota > Metazoa > Echinodermata > Echinoidea > Diadematoida > Diadematidae > Diadema > Diadema antillarum. The sequence goes on along the minus strand of NW_027271972.1, from coordinate 772,497 downwards.
TTTGTAAGCTGAAATACAAAATTTTCGGCTCGCTCGCTGCGCTCGCTCGCCAAAATTTATATATATGTATATAAAAGAGAGATAAGAACAAAACGTGATGATGACGAAGAAATATACAAATTTCGGCTCACTCGCGCGCACTAATTTAGAGTATTCTTTTAAAGTCCTCAGTTTGTTGGTATAAATCGTTATCTATAAGGCCGTCACTATATCTTGATTAGAATTGTAAGATTTGATAAGCAAAAAATGGCAAGAATTCCATGTTTTGTAAGCTGAAATACAAAAATTTTCGGCTCGCTCGCTGCGCTCGCTCGCCAAAATTTATCAAAATTCGCTACATTTAAATCACCCTCAAAAGACCCATTTTAAGTGCTTGAAAAAAGCATATCATGTAGACTTTGTTTAAAGTCCCTACCGGGATGGGGTTGGGGTTGAACACTTTTTCAGAAATAGGGGCGCAATTTTCACGCTTGCCCCGGGCGCCGTTTCCCCTAGATACGCCACTGGTAACAAAGTACCCCCATGTGCTGTAACAACTTACCTCAACATCGGGGAAAGTTGTTACAAAATTTTGTGTTTATTGATTACGTAATATCTTGTTTATATTATCTGGACTTCCAAAGTTTGTACTGTTTTAAATTAAAGGAGGAAATAAGGTATCCTCAAAGCAAAAATGAAGCCGATTCCTCTATTCGTTTTTTGTACAGACCTAAAAATGTGAAAATTGTAACAACTAGACCCGGTCTCCCCTAATCATTGCATATAATTTCAATGAAGACGGACTGGTCATAAGTTAATCATGCATAATGTAAACACAGAATTAAAATCAAAGGAACATTTTGCAAACTACGAGCCTCGTTGCGGAGACGAGTAGGCAACAGAGGTTGAATGTATTGTGTGAAGGAAACAACGTTCAGTGGTTTATAAAAGTCTCTAGTTGTTGCTCTGACCTATACACGTATAAATCTTTCACATGTAACAAAGACATCACGACAAGCTATAAGATGAGAGTAACTGATATTTAAACCAATCAATGCTAAACTAATCAATTGTTAAACTTTGTCTAAGATGCGTATGATTATCTTCATGACCAACTTGATTGTTAAACTTTGTAGCTTTGTATAGAATCATTCTGATTTTGATTGTTTTTGAGGGTTTTTTTTCAGTTAATATGACTAATTCCAAACCTTGCTTTATTATTGTTATCGTTATTTTTAGACAGGAATTATCACTGATGTAAGATCTACTTGCTGTTATACCTGTTGTACCAGCCAAACTTTGCCATAGCTTCTTGCATCTTGATAGGGAATTCACAGAAAGTATCCAACACGCTTCTGAGACATATCAATGCCTGTAGATAATACAAAGAAGGACACACAAAAAAGTATATCTCGTGTTGGTATTGTAAAAAATGGTCTTATGCTAGCCATTATGCCCATGCATTTCATAAAGGGGTTTGCAATGATTGAATGTTGCTATAATCGCAGTGACCATGATAATGACTCACACATCTATATCGGATTTGTTGCTTTATGGTCGTTAATTGTTAATTGGCATATGAACTGTATTTATTACAGCTTGTAATAGTTGTAAATTGCTTTGTGAAATGGTGTCATGCTGGTGTTATACTACAACCAAGAACAACTGTAATTCATCCGACTTTTGGTATCAGATTCTGATTGTCTTACTTAAAAGAAAAAAAAAAACCTCTTGATCGGGACATTTAAATGCAACATTAACATCAGGGATGGATGTGGCTTTTACTAATTCTTTTCGTGTGATAGTTTCATCTTTCTGATAAGAAAGGAGGTAGGAAATTTAGGCATTCCTTAGAAGATTTGACCAAGTTGAATGTGATAATTTTAAGCGCGTGTTCTTCAAACTGTAAGGCTTCGTGACCCAGAACTATATAGCTCGACATCTCTTGTGCATTGATTTTATGTCCGGCTACTTTGAGGGTTTTTTTATGTTTCTTATTTTCATTCATACCGCACTCGTGAACAAAACTGATCATGTCCATGTCGTTTTTCTGCACTGGCATTCAACCCGCATGATGGGTTCCGTGACTTTCGTAGAGTCACTTTCCCCTTTGAAATTAACAACACTGTCGTTACAAATAAATCGTCAAATCATATAGTCTACTACTAATCAAATTGAAACATCGCAAGTAGGTAATCACAAAGATTTCAAAATTGAATTACAGTGTACCTTGTTTATTTCCTCTGGAGTTCGATCCTCTACTTCTTTTGTCATTATTCGCTTCACTTCAGCACTGAGTTGTCCCTAGAAATATATGGAGAAAATGAATACAGATAGAATGATGGATAAATGTTTGATATCGTAGTACATGATGTGGTTCTATCAAAGTTTGTGATAAGTCATAATTTTTTCAAAAGTAAGACCGGTTATTTTGCACAATACCATCTTTAAATGCTGCTTGCACATTGTGAAACGTCCAGCACTCAATTGTTACTTTTCCATTAAGCGACCGTCTCAATTATTGATCGCCAACACAACATAGCTTGATATTAATCATGGGATAGAGCCGAATCTCCTTGGTTTAACCCAACTCATAAAATTCACAATGGTTCGTTCGGAACGGTTAAAAGGGGATAGAGACAGTTTCTGTGTAAAATCAATTCTGAGAGTAATGTTGGTTACCTCGCACACCTGTTCGGGGCTGAAAACAAGTCTTCACATTATTGTATACTTTCTTCGCAATGCGAGGTCATCAGCGGTTTAAGTGAACTGTGACCCGGATAATGTTCCATTAATTGCTCTGAAGTTTGCATCAATTGCGTAACCCTTCCGATGTATGGTAGCTCAGGCTTAAGTGAGGAAATCGATGCGTGTCGATAAATACCTTTGGCGGCTACACACTGTATAGAACTTTCTTACTTGCTGGTGGCGCCGTTACAGAAAGAACGAAGATGACTTAAGTCTACTGATGCATTACAGTCGACGGCCCCCATGTATTATTCTCATGCACCCACCACTCAGAACCGTCAACAGATGGGTATTAATGACATAATACCGTATGCAGCGAATACTGTTATTTGGACTTCATTCAAGTCTTTATAGTAACTCAACACACACTTGTGTGTCAAACACATGACACATGAAGACACGTATGCCTTGATTCACTATCATCATGCCTTTAACACACTTTCTACTCTACGGTACACATGATATTCTACATGCATCGATGGATTTAAGAACTTAGATTTAAGATCTTCATGTATCCACATTGTTAAATAAGTAAAAATCTGTCGCATTATGTAATAGACGAACTTTTTATCATTATTAAAATGAAATATATATATATATATATATATATATATATATAGAGAGAGAGAGAGAGAGAGAGAGTTTGTACGTGTCAGGCACTTACAAAGTTTACTATTATATATTTCAATAATATTATGGTAAAGAAACGAAGAATTGTTTTTGCATTCATGCTGTCAAAATGGAAAGACACAGCCGACAGCATTATTTACCGTTTTAATAAGGGATGGAACTTCTAATAGTTTTTATTATTTCTATGTACAATTTGTAACTCTATAACTAATATAGGCGTTTTCTTATTTAAAGTTTGTTTCTTTGATTGTTTATCTGTTATGATAAAAACAAATTAAAACTTGCTTATGCTTTCTGAAAAAACACACATTCGACATAAAGGCTGTTACATATAGGGAGTGGACCTGTAGGTCTGGTTTTCATAGGATCAGACGTGCTCGGGTGATTTCGTATGACAAATACCAGTTACCTGGAAAAAACCACACGGGGTTGGCATCGTTCCTTTCACCCGTTTTCAAGAGAGTACCATTATTGCCATTCTCATTCAACTATAAATCTACAGCGGCCTATATAGCTAGGTTGTCGGTTTGTTCGAAGAAACAAGTTACGCAGTAATTACGCCCACTGCGTTTTCTGATAAGAAATAAAAAAACTGCTTTTGTAGGCCTACTTGTTTGCAGCTTTAAGCATAGGGGCATCCCAGAGGTGGAGACGCCTTGAGTGGATAATCTCTACATAGGCTGAAAGTAAACTTTTCCCAAACTTTCACTTTGATTTGACATATACATATCCTAGTCACCAAACATCGAACTGGTAAGACGGAACATAAGCCGGCAAAATCTGTTTCTGTTTTAACTTGACCGAATAAAGCAAAGTACTGTAAATAACGAGACAAATCAAGATAAAGGTTTACCTCTTTCTTGGCCTTGTAATGGTTGCGATCAAAGAACAAGCCAGATTTATTTTGTGGCGACGGTGGTCCACCGAGACAAATGCTGTCTGCTGTCTGGTCGTTCTTGTATCTAGAAATAAATATAAACATTCTGTTTCTTTCCATACATACAAAACAGACAGGGAAAAACCTCCCGAATATCAACATCTCTATCACGCTAAAAATCTGTATAGATACGTGAAGTTTTCTCATAATGGATTCATAGACTTTCATATACATGTAGTAGCACCGCAAGTAAAGGCCGGCACCACATAACTATAGCGCCATTAAGGAAATAAACAGAATGTTCCATATCACGGCAATCCTCCAACGCGTTGTTGTCTGCATGTCATGTTCAGTTATGATAATAATATATTCACATGTTAATTGCATATACATCATATATCTATATGAATATGAACATATGATCCGTTTGCACAGTGCATGTGGTTCAAGTAGATACAATCCGACATCAAAGATCATCATGATCATACTCGAGAATTCAAACACAGAGGATAACATACTTGAAGGTTGAATAAAATGATATGAAACCTGAACTCGCGTAAAACTTTTTCTACCGAAAGAAAAGCACATTGTCTTGTCCCGGTAAACGAATGTATCATTAATTCTCTGGCAGTAGATAAAGCGGAATACCTACCTTCTACTTATCTGGAAAGATCTCATCACCATCTGCAATAGTCGAACCGCTTTCCGGAAACGATCACTCGACTGATAAGAACACATGACAACATTTGCGTTACTATCACCTCTAAAACCATCAAGTTTTCATGTTCCTCCAGTAAACATTTGCGTCAGCTTTTCTAATACGTGTACATTCATTTACGATGGACTATTTATAGTACGGAATATATACTGTCCTATCAAACTCATCGTATGACGATTTAATGGGTAGCAGTATGCCGATGTATAGCAGTGTCTACAGATTTGATCATAATATTATTATAATAATTCGGGGCACAAATAAAAGTTGTTCTTTTCGAAACAGTAGTATAAGTATACATTTTCCTCGTCGACTTTTTTGGACAACAGCGTAAAAAGAATTGCCACTTTCAGCAATTTAAGACATGGCTCTCATACCGCAGCTAAGTATCACACAAACTACGTGTGTTAAACCTTATATACAGAGTTTGATACAAAAAGAGATAAACGTTATTTTCCAATATTTAATAGTAGGGCCATCATCAAATAGTGAAAATTAAATCTCTTCAGTGATTTTGCACTCGTTATATAACAAGTGTTTTTAAGATATCGTTTCGTTTTCTTTGATTTTCAGCAGATTAAATCTCAAATATATCTAAATTGATGAAAATTGATATACAGCAAGTGTATCTGTATTTGCATTAACAAGTGTTTTTAAGATATCGTTTCGTTTTCTTTGATTTTTAGCAGATTAATTCTCAAATATCTTTAAATTGATGAAAATTGATATATCTGTATTTGGATTTAAGCTATTCGCATATGGTCTATATTGTTGCTGATATCTCTAAATAAGAATTTATGAGTAAGGCTTGTATACAGTGCGTAGTGGTAATGCAAATAAAACAAGCCAGCGACCAACTTTACCAAGTTTGGTGATGCGGGTATGGCCATGAGTTGTACGTTGAGCAGGTGTCTGCTGCGTCCACGTCCGAATCGTCTACCGTCTCGCGGAGAGTCGTGTGAACTCTCACGACTCGAGCTCCCGCTTCTCCTTCGCAGACTCGAAGACCGCCTCGTGCGGGAGACGTGACTTCGACTCACGCTGGAGCGTCGCCTACCCAGGCTTCGAGAGTTCGTCGAGGAGCCTTTCCTCCCACCTAAGTTCAGCAGGCTCATCTGTTTGGATAACGACTTCGGCTTTGGACGATCAACGGAGTATGAGTTGACGATATCTACCGTCCCGTCGCTGAAGTTGCTAATCCGGCGCGCGTAGAGGCTCTCGTCGTAGACATCGCTGATGGCTTCGTTCTGCTGAGCGAGCTCGTGCAGCGCCTTCAGCCGAAAACTGGAACTCCGTCGAAGATTTCGACGCCGTTGGGGCTCTCCGCTGTTGAACCGGGCAACTGCACGCTGCATGACAGTTGGAGAATTTGATGTGTTTGAGAGTTGGGACGAAACAAATACATTTTGACCACTAGTCCGACGAATGAAAGGAGTTCTTTTGATCGACCTGGTCATCGACTGAGTTGACATTCGACGTCTACCAGGTGGTCGGCTCAAATCACCAATATTGTAGGCACATGTAGCTCCTGCATTCTGGCCGTCCGAAATCGTAGCCGGCAAGCGACTCAACGTCGAATCCAACACCACAACCCGTGACTTAGTGCTTCTGGTTTCATCTCTCACCTCGGAAATATTTGTCGCTGGATCGATGGGCTTTAGGATTTGTCCTCCTCCTTGGATAGAGGGAAATTCCACTCGTCCTGCCGTCATCTTGAAAATAGCAATGCAATCAAGTGGACTTGGTAGACATTAGCTTACAGAACATGTGAAGGCAGCGGATACATTGGCGTAGGACCTTACATATTTTCCAAGCTTACAGCTGTACGCTATTCTGCACTAAAAGGGACGCATGATTTCACCATTCACAGTTCAGCTCTTTGATCTGATGAAAAATCTGAGCGATATACACATTTGTCGAAAGAATAATCTCTATATTAGTCAAAGTATCAGACCATTTGCACTTGAGACGTCCGAAACAAGGTAAAGCAGTTACATCACATTCTCAAAATCTCACGTGAAATTCTTGTTCTATCCAAAGGCGTTTATCCAAACATATTGAGTTCGCAACCTAGAAAAAGTCGATGCACCTGGGCTCGCTTATTATACTCTATTTTTGGTGTGATGTTTAGAGCCCCGGAGTTCCTGCGTCATCAGCTCCAGCCTTTTGGAAATCCCTTATATTTGTTGAGTATGTTTCACGCGCATCTAGATCCAAGGCAGATGTATGAAGCGCAAGTCCACTGGCTTGGTCACCTGATCAAGCCTCTTCTGTTCAACCAGCAGTCAATACAAATGATCGTTGTTTGGCAAAATATCAAAGAAGGAACTGCATCAACAAACACTGAAAGAGCGAGATGGGATATGACGTTATGTGCGCCCTGCAGAAAATTATGCTCGTTGCACAATAGTGAACGTCCTGCCAGTCAGAACGCAATAATATTGGATTTTCCCCAGAGGGACATTTCGCTGCCCACTCCACCAGCCAGTTGGGCGTAACATGCAGGTGTATCCAAGATACACAGAACTAAATGTTCGCTATAATGCACAGATCGATCGCCTGTTCAGATGCTGTGCTATATATATTGGGGAAGGACATCCCCATTGGTCACAGCTTAAAGGGCATTGCCTTCCTTGCACTGACCAAGGACAATACAGAACGGGTTGATCGATTGATTAGGAGCAGATCCGCTCGATAGGGTACGTAATCCCTTTCCGTTCCTGAAAGGCCCCTCTCGAACGCTCATTGTCCATGGATCAGGTCCACGTTCCTTTGTCGTCAAAATTACGTGAATTAAAATGGCGTGTAGTCTGAACTTGAATTCCGTGGGGATTCGTTGCACATTCGTTAATGATGAAATGAAATGTGTCTGCTTCCGTGATCTTCAAGTCAAAGGTAGGGCGTGGTCCACTCGAAGACTTCTCTCACAGACGCTCTTGAAGTTGGGTCCACCTTTACTAGGAATCCGGGATTCGATTTACGCGTTCTCAAAAGATTCTTAAGTACGGACTGATTCGTCTTAAAAAGAGGCAGAATGCGAAATTCCTATACATCGTTGAAGATGGCAAGGAATCGATTGCGAATGAATAGACGGAAAATGCCTCTCGATTGCTGTTTGTATTTATTTATGGAAGTAGGAGGACCAACTAGGTAATAGAAGTGAGTGACAGGGAAGATTTGGCGCACCTGTTAAAGGGCGATGTTTCCACCACACATGCATTCTCCCAAATACAAAATATAATGTACAGTAGAAACATACGCCAGGGTAGATGCGTACATACATAAATTCATATGTCCATACACACCGACACCAACGCACAAATATACAAACACAAACACACACACACATACACACACACACATACACACATATATATATATATATATATATATATATATATATATATTTGTATATAAACCTGAAAATTTCTCGAACGAGTTTTCTGAGAGAGGAAATTGGTTTTCATAGCTCAGAAATGTTTCTTTCGAAGAAAATTTGTTGGCCTCTCGTACTTCAAACGTAATTATCAATTGGCCATAAACCCCTCTTTTTAATGGAAATGAAACCCAGATATGCATGTGTATTGAGTGAATGCTGCAATGCATGTATATATAGAACACATCAGCGACGTTTGAGGAAAATCGGACAATACATTTGAAAGTTATAGACTTCTGATATTTCGGCACAGCCATCGCTGGATGACAAGATTACTACAATTTATCCCCTCTTTTAGTTAAGTTCAGTATGCTAGATAAGTGAAGATTGGTTGAATTTTCTTGAATTTCTTGATTTTTCTTTATTTTTTTTTAATATCATTGTCTATAAATGACGTCAAAAAGTTTTGTAGTCTTAGCTTCTTATCCAGCGATAGTTGCACCAAAACTTTACAAACTAAAAACTTTTGATCGAATTTCCCCCATTTTCCTTTAACGCTGATCTGTTCTAGTGAAATCGCTGCATTCCCTCTATTCACATACCTATTTGGGTCTCATCCTCAATAAGACACTTATATTATACTGAATGTATAAACGCGCTGGTATTCCAATATCTAAACTTTTCAAAAACATGTTCGGGTTTTTTTTTTTTACATTTTTCTTAAAGAAAGACTTGACGACTTGCGATTCTCAACCTCTGAATATTGCACTAAACAAAGCTAGAGCCACAAGGTGAATCAGGACTGTAAATGTAGTAACTAGTGTATACACACATGTGCATCCTTTCTGGACTGTGTGTCGCAATTACATGTTTTACTACTTGACCTTCAACTTCTTTCTTAATCTTCCAAGGGCTATGCAGCCCATCACAAAGATGAACTTGATCTGCGTGTATATTTGTGGAGGAATGTGATTTTTTTTTACCACTGGCTGCTGCATAATGGTCTATATAATGAGATCTTGAAATTTTTTGACCGAGTTAAAATTCATTACAGAGCTTGGTAGATCATTCCACTCAGGGAAGTTAAACTTGAGGACTTGCGTGATTATGTAACATTGTTCCAACTAACATTAGAAGGCACATGCAAAACAAAAACTGAGCAAGAGACACAAAAACAAAAACTTGATTAAGCATGAATTTTATATAAGTGTGCATGAATGTAATTCTTGTTATCTGTACTGCAAAAATTTATTGGGAAAAATACATTTTTAATCTCAACAGAGCAAAGACATGACATTTCATGATGTTCAAAATTCAAGCCACTCAATTCTCTGCGCAGAAATTAATACACAATACACATATACACTGTACTCATAAAACACTTATACCTGGAATGTATTACATCTCAGTTAAACTAAGCCATAAAACAACACAAAAATATTACAGTAGGCAAAAATACAAGAAGTTACACTTCATTAAATGCATGTTTGGGTCTTGCACATTCCTTGTCACTTGTATTTTTGTTCATGTCGGTTGATATGTGTCAGCATTGGAGATATACATGTAATTCACAAGCAATCACTTCTATGAACTATCCTATGCATACATGGATTGTCCAAAAAAAAAAAGAGTGACTGTCAAAAAAAAAATGGATATCATTGTAGACTGAAATCTGTCAAAGAGTGATCATGTGGAACACGTCAAGAAAATAAAGAAGTAAATCATATTTATCTTCCTGAAAATTTTGACTTCTTGTCAACCACATAATTGCCACTGTTTCATATATACGTCTATAATCACATTGTCATTTTGGTATTAGTCTGATCTATTTCAGATTAGTACCTTTAAAAATCTGACCTGCACTTATTACAGAGGTAGCAAAATGAGTCAATCGGTGCAGATCTGAATGATTAATTCTTGATTGACTCCAGTCAGATGGCTTAATAGACATTTAGATATTCATAGGTAGGACAAAAGTGCTGGCATGTACAGTTTATCAATGTCAATAACCTCTGCCAGTCATGTACAAAAAAGGAACAAGGAATTATTTCTATGTTTTCCTTCATATAGAAGTACTCTCATGAAAGTTTCAGCGCATAATCAAATATAATAGTTATTTCTTTATTAGGCATTCTGTTACATAAAAGCTGTTCTGTTATCTAAGCTTTAATTCACATGTCATATCACATTTACAAGCCTTGCATTATCTCCTGGGTATAGACATTGAAAATTGGTACATGTATTATCAGGATGACATTGTGTGGTTTTACAAAGTACTGTAGTTTAGGTAACATACTTTCCTGACAGATGGACCACATCAGTCCCCCCCCCCCCAAAAAAAAAAAAAAAGAAGAAGAAGAAAAAAAAAATTGAACCTAAATGTCATACATTGTCAAAATTGAATGTCTTAAAGAATGTCACAGTATCCTAAAGAGTGGCTCGATGTATTGACATGTCTTTAATAGCCATAATATTTATCCAATTTTAAGTTTGTATATCCTCTAAAACAAGCTCTGTCTACTATTATTATGTTTTGATATTTCCTGCATCACATTAGCTGTAAATTGATAAATTTTGGATATATATGACAGGCCTATTGACATATTGCATTTTTGAGTGATACATGGTTTACAAGCTCTGCTTTTCAGTACATCACATTTTCCCATCACTATACATTCATGTTTTGTTGCCATTGCAAAGTACACTGTTTCTATAATCATACATACATTCATTCATTCATGATAATACTATTTTGTATTAAACTTCATAAGTTGAATTTCTTACAGATTGTTCATAATATGATTTATCACATGTAAACGATACTTTGTATTCGTATTACCTTTTGTTGGACAGAAATAAGGCACAATTGAATTGAAGTGAATTGAATTGAGTGTAACAAATCTCAGCTATAGCCCTGTTCAGATCTATTCCCTCCTCCTAATCTCCTTGGTACATTACTACTACTGAAAGACCAGGAAACTGATGTATGCAGTGAGGTGCTTTTATGTAAATATGTGTTTTTCACTATACAGAGCTGGTATAATAGAAGTGCAGCAATTGACTGTTTGTGTGTGTGTGTGTGTGTGTGTGTGTGTGTGTGTGTGTCAGAATGCCACAAGCTGAATGGGCTCTCATGCCAGACTAGTAAAACTTTGCAAGTGATGATGATTTTTCAATTGAATAACCACTAAAAAGGTTCCACAACATTTTGGTGCTACCACCAGGAATGTGTTGTTTCTACATAGATCATCTGTATGAGATGAATAAACACATGACTGGAAATAAATACAGAGTTGTATGGGAGATTTTGTCTTTTGTTTTTGTTTTTCAGGAGTATTCTACTGGTTTAAAGAACCATTCCTCCTTGAATAATTATTACACAATATTTACACTAGTTAAAAATCACAATGGCCTGGATATGTGACCCGAAGAGAAATGCATGCATTTTGCTGTGAGTGCAATGCCTTCTGTACTTAATCTCAGCTGCATGTTAAATGACTTAGATTGTCAAATTACTATTAATGAAAAAAAAAACACAAACACAAATAATGCACATTGCATATTTTGCAATGTCTGAAATGCATTACATGTATTCTCATATTTGGAGACATGATATCAATCAACAAGTAAAAATTAACCATTTTGCCTTGAAGGCAAATGCCAAATGCCCCAAAATACTGAATCAGATACAACAAATAAGTCCTTCTGCACATAATCTTTGGTGATCAGTGAAAGTTTGTACCTAAAATACCTAAATCTACATGCTCGATTAAATCTTGTGGACACTCCACATTGAATCTTGATTAGTACCATTTTGGTTACATGATATGGATGGAAACACAGTTGGCACCTAGCATTTCGAAGGTAACACAATGCCATCGCTCAGTTTCGTAGGGTGATGTATGTCCGACAGCCGTCTATAGGTTTGTTGGTGAGTTCATGCTTCATGACAAACCTTTGCCCTGGAACCAGCTCAAACGTGAAATGCCTCAGCAGCTTGGCAAGAATCACACGACTCTCAATCTGAATATTAATAAAATCACATAAACAAATTGTTTACAAACATTTTTTTTTATTCCAATGCTCACAACAACTTGAAAAGTTGAAAATAATCAAGAACTTTGCACAGATTCCTTAGTATTCAAGAACTGATGCTATGTTTATTTTCAGATTCTCTCCAGCTCATATTCATTCAGCAGCATTTTCTTTCACATTTACAAATGAAACAAACGAAAAGGAAAAACGAGTTATCAGTGTGAGTCTACAGTCAGCCATACATTCTTTTTTACTGTTGAACTCTTATCATCTTTTTGTGTGATTTTTTTCCAAAAGAAGAAAAAAAGGGATAAAAAGAGAAAAATACAGGCTACACATTTCCTGCCTAAACAAAACAAAAAAAAAATTTCGTAAGAAACTTGGATTTCAACAACAGAGAATATATATAAATTATCAGAAACAAATTTACCATTTTAAAGAAATGTATTCAGGAATTTGAACATTTTTATATATTTATCAAATGCTGTAACACAAAAACAAAGTACTGTGCAAGCTTTTTATGAACAGTGTCTTTGTTCAACTTCTATCATTTTGTAACCCATCACATTACTGTGATGAATTCACAGACAATAAAGCCCAAGAAAAAAGCAAAACATTACCATTGGGCTGAAATAGTTCCAAAAAAGATGAAAGTGTAATATCTTAATTCACTTAATCCTGCCTTGATTTCAGAGCCTGAGAATATTTTGCTGAAATTGCTTGGTTTCCATAAATGATCCTTCCCGTTTGAGGGCTGGACCTTATTCAATATAGAGCATTAACGTTGGATCAATGGTGTGAGTATAATGCTAGTACACAAAGGGGACAACGCCCTCATGGTTGACTGGCAGTATAACTGATACAACAGTGGCAAGCATACTAGTACTTGTCTACATCTAAATAATTTTTGAACCAGTTTTCTTAAAACTATGCCCGTCTAGTGGACAGCTTTCATATCAATGCTGTACAGTAAGGATGATCTGAAATAAATTGTGATACAAGCTGTATATCAGACAGCACTGCAGAATTAAATGTGTAAAGAACCTTAATAGACATCAAAACCAGGAAGTCAGTGTTACTTGACTCTATTGGTTCGCCAAGGTGACAGGTTACATTCATTTTGTTTTCTTGGCCACCATCCATGTCAAACATTTCTCCCTGTGGTGGTCTAGATCTACCATTTCAATCCCTTCATAACACATTTTAAGTGAATAGATATTACACATTACCACAATAAGTTCATCAGCTAACACTACATATACTTTTTTTTTTTTTAATCACTACTGAATTACGATGGTCTTCTTTTGTGGGACTATAACATTGCTCCATGACTTACGTTGTGGCAAAGTTTTGGGGAATGTCGACAAATAGCTGATCAAACTGCTTGGCAAGCCCTGACTGTGTGTACAGGTTAATGATGTTGGGGGTGGCGTACTGAGTATTTGTCAAAGATGTGTACACAAACTACTAGCATTACGATTCAAATTGTATCTTACCATCGCCACGTTCTGTCCAATGCAGTTCCTCTGGCCCAGACTGAAGGGCATGTAGGCATACATATAACGAGACCTAAGAGCACAGATTTACAGAAATACTTCATCAGAATCATAATTTTTGTAGATAATACAAAATAAATGGAGAAATTATACTTTAGTGAATTTATCGTTCCTGGATTGTATACAGGTTCTCTAACTCTGATAGGGATAAAAGAAGTTTTGAGTGGATGGAAAAAACAGTACACATGCTCACACATTCTCTCATACAGTACTAAAACACACATATAGAAACAGCTCTTACAAGGAAATCAATCTATTTACCAGGACATGATTAAGGACTATACACAGCTTACAAACACTGAAAGTGCACACAAAGAGTTGATTGAATAAAACATAAGGTATTTCTTGGCTGTGTAATTGTTCATTTGTCCTTATTATGACCATCTTATATAGAGGGCGAAAATTCTTACAGTCAAACTAATGTTAAAGTAAGACCTCATACAGATCGAAATGTTTCACGAAAGAGGGGCTAGAGAGTGTATGACATCACAGTTATATCTGTGCATTTTTTCATGGAAAATAACTTCCACATTAGCGCTCTGCCAGCACAAGGAAAGAAAGACTCAGTTTAACTTCTGTTCTCAGTTAACTTTGGTGACAAGCAAATTCTGTCTCACCAAAAATTAATCTACAATTGTATGCCATGGCACAAATTCAAAGGCCATCTACAAAACAAAAACAAAAAGTTCAAGAAAGTTAGAACTCACTCTCCGTCTGTAGATTTGAACCTCTCGGGTCTGAACTCCTCGGGATTGTCATAGTAACGATCCATCGTCCCCATGACAAAATGGTTGAACTAAACGGTGCATGATATGAAATGAAGGAGAGAAAAAAAAGGATCCCTGAAGGTTACAAAACATAGTGGCCATGCAATTCTTCCTTGTTAAACTACTGCAGCTACTGCAATCATTGTCGCTAATCTGAAAAAAATATATAGTAAAAGCTGCCTTAGTGGCCACCTGCTGTGTATGGCCACTGATCCCCCACCCCCGAAAAAACACATGTTATGGACCCTGTCTACAATGGCCATTCCTTTCCTCTCCTTGAGTTGGCCTCTATAGATAGATTTGACTGTATATGGTAGTGGGATTATACCCTTTGCTTGCACACTTGGCGATAGAGTATGGCATGTACAGAGTTTAGTGCGGTGCTCTTTTTCAACCACAGAGCTTGAGTTTTGGTGTGCTTTTTGATCTGAGGTGAGTTTGCTTTTCAGTGAAACAAGGCACCACAACTCCACAAACCGCGACCCAATACGTGTAAGGATGGTTCAGTGATATTCCAGAAAGAAAATCATGGGTAGTTCAAGGGCTTATATACAGGGTTAGTCAGTCAACTACCAGTTGGAAAATACTACCAAGTATGTATTCAATTTGTACAGCTATTAGTATACTACGAGTAGTTTGTTTAAAGGTCAATGACAGGTGTACAATAATAATAATACTGATAAAAATAATAATAATAATAATAATAATAATAATAATAATAATAATAATAATAATAATGATAATAATAATAATAATAATAATAATAATAATAATAATAATAATAATAACAACAATAATAATAATGATAATAATAATAATAATAACAATAATAATAATAATAATAATAATCATCATCATCATCATAATGATAATGATAATAATTATAATAATAGTTAGTTTTTATACAGCACATTTCACACTTGTTAGGTATTTCAATGCACTTTACAGACTAAAATGACTGACCCTTATATTTGTTCCCTTTGGTATTCTGTATCCACCACTCTCTAGCTCGGCAGCGGTGATTCTGGAGGCGCCAGACACGGATGGATATTGTCGCATGGTCTCCTTTAACACCTAGTAAGCAGCAGGGTGAGAATATCTGTGAAAATCTGATTGACAGTATTTGATTTAAATAGTAGAGAGAGCCTTTTTGGAACAAGACATCAATTTTTAGTGGCCCGGCAGCACTGGTACCAGACCACTGGGCCATGGCTACTGTATACTGTCCAGCCCTGATATATATGTATTCATACACACCTGACTGTGCGGCCGTGAACACCCCAGCCCAGCAGCAACATCAACTAAAGCTCTGATGAATTTTCATTAAAGAGAGCGAAAGCTTAATAGCCGATAAAATCTGTCTGTTGAAATCTAGCTATGCCTACTACGCTTACACCAGTATGAAGAAGCAACAGTACTTTTGTACAGAGAACAAACCCTTCCTCGCACAATATACAAATAACTTGTAATCAGTAGTTGAATAATCATCCCATTGTCTTCCTTTTATTTGCATATTAGTTACTGTGTTTTTAAACAAATCAGCCTATGAGTCTGAAAGTAATAACTGTTGTTTCATCAGTTCAAGTTCAAGTTGTTTTTTTCACCTCCAACAAACTGAGGATACAGTGAAATATTTGAGTATAAATATAATGACATGAAATCAGTACAATAATGTAATTACCATAATGACATATGTAATAAAGAAATAGGGACTTGTTCACAGAGATACAAATAAATGCTATATCCTTATGGTAAACTCCAAAACAAAGTTGTTGGAAATGGAGGGACTGCTAAAAAGCAGAGCTTGTAGTTTAATCACTCATAAAATCTGTACTTACTGGAGTATGTATCTGGCATTGAGGTATTCTTGTTCATGAATACTAAAAACATACAAAAGACTTTGGTGAAATAAATGAGGTCCAAACTACCTTTTGAAACCGACTGTTGAAACCATTGCAGTACATGTAACAACAGCTGACACCAGCCTTTGCCAGATTTATGGCCACCAGGAAGTAAAAGGCTGAAATTATGATTATACCATTCTTGTGTGTGAACTACTTAGTAGAAGAAAATTAAAGGATTTGTGTTTGTTACTGGTCGCACACAAAGACATTTGTGGCAAAGCAGGGAATTTCAATGTGGTCATAAAATCTTGCTTCCAATCATGAGCCCACTGAGAGTGTTAAACATCTTTGAATACTGTTGTCTGACGGCAAACTCGGGTCTAGTGTTGAGGACTATACTGCTAGAATGCTACTTACAAGCATGAGGTATTCTAATTTGGGAAGGTCTTGGAAGTCTACGTCCGGCCTGTTTCCAAGTACTTCCTCAATTTCAGCCAGGACTCTGCAAAATGAAAACATTCTCTGTGAACGCATAGATATATTGAAACCTCCAACCTTCCTCATTCATCTCAAAAAACAGGAAGTCACTGACAAAAATTGAATACATGAATAAAACTAGAGAAGTACTCTGAGAGCGCAGACGCGCCGCCAAGCATGCAGCTCATTTCCACCACTGATCGTGTTCCTCCACAGAGATATAAGTGATTTCCACCCATACGTACTTATTTAGCATTGTGTGCTACAAGCCGCCCGATTTCCCAATATAGAAGCCTTTGTTATGTCATAAACCCTCAGCTGCATGGCGCGCCTTGCCCTAGCAGAAACTAGAGTGTGCATTTTAGCGCGCACATGCTAACCTCAAATACGCGCAGCCTGAACTCTCAAGTTCATTGACCCTACCTGCCAAAATATCAAAAATCCTTCATAAATTCCCCCAAAATTCTCGGATCACTACCAAAAGTTAATCGTTTGTTACTTGTGTCATTCTTAACCTTTCCTGCAAGTTTCATCCAAATCCATTGAGCACTTTTTGAGTTATTTTGCACACGGATAAACTAACTAACGAACACATACAAACAAACAAACCAACGGTAACGAAAACATAACCTCCTCCCTTGGCGGAGGTAATTATACAGGTGGCGGGTGGTGAACAATTCAATTACATATCAACTCTAAGCCAAACTGCATTGCTTCATGATAAAAAGTGAGAAATATCATTAAAAAGGGAGATAATTAGAATACCCCAAAATCTCAGCATTTTCCACTCACTTTTTAAGAACAGTTCAAATATCACTACCAAGTAAATCGGTGTTGCCAAAATGATCAAAACTGTAAAAAAAAAAATTCAATTTCAATTTCAATTTTATTTTCATATTTCTCGATGGCAAATACATAAAAAATAACAAAATATAATAATACAGATTGTCCAGCTTGGATATATATATATATAAGAAATACAAACATAGTACATGGCGGCCGAAGTGTCATTTTCAGTCAAAGTAAAAGAATGCTATAGAGAAATACGATGGAACCTACTTAAAAAGCAAAGCTTGTTGAGTGTTGGTCCCAACAAAAGCCTAGTGTGAAGAACAGGATGAGGAGCATGGGTACAACTAAAGACCAAACTAAAAAATAAACAAAAAAGAATGACTATTAATACTCAGGGGGTACAGAAGATTCTTCTCAAATATAATAAAATGAGAACAAGTACCCACGTGCTACACACTATATAGCAGATGCTCTAATAGCAGTTTTGACAGAGGAGTGATAATGTGAATGTGACAAAATCACAAGGAAAGAGATAATTAGAATGTGACCAATATTCTACAACAGTTTCCACTCACTTTTTTAGGACATCAGGGTATCTACATATTTGTTGCAGTGCGAAAGCGAGGTGGTTGCCAGTTGTCTCTTGCCCTGCCAAGTGTGACATCAAACAAATTTCAAACATGATTACAAAAAGCCTTGTTCTTCAATCTAAATTATGTACAGCCCCATAGTGTTTTGCCAACTTACAAAAAAAAAATAGAACCAAAATACAAACATACATTATTTTTTGAAGGGTGCGCTTCTTTGCCTCTTTACCCCACAAGGAAAAATAATGAAGATGAACTCCAACCCCCCTCCCCCATCCCCACACACATAAACATTTTTAAAAAAAATGTTTTCTTGCAGGGGCGGATCCAGGATTTCCAAAAAGGGGAGGTGCCTTTACAAAATTAAATGGAGGCGCAAGAGCCCCCCCCCCCCCATTGTTTGTTTATTTCTTTTGTTTTAACAACAACAAAAAATAAAGAGGGGGCGCACGCCCGGTACGCCCCCCTCTGGATCCGCCACTGTCTTGAGTCTATGATTTGACAATACATGGGCTCAAATCCACAGATGTTGCATGGTGAAATGCCCTCATAGTTTAGTTTTTCAACTAAAGTTCAAAGTGCAATTCCATCACACGTTGAAGTTGTAAGAATGGAGGGATTTAAAGAAAAATAAAACAAATCTATGTTTGAGTTGACCTTAATCAATACAGTGGAATCAGATGGACATACCAATGGATGTTTAATCACAACCAGACCCCCCCCCAAAAAAAAAAAAAAAGGAGAAGAAAAAAGAAAACAGAATTATAAGGAAAGTGTACAGTACAAAGTGTCTTTGGTGACAAATACATTTGTAATGTCACCAATTTTAAATATTCTCTCATTGTCATCTGCTGCCACAACACTTTCCAACATTAAATTAATCATTTCTAGGTTACTGCAACATCACAAAAATTTTAGGTTAAGGATAGGATTTTCCTGTTTGATCTCATGTCAAAAAAAATCTACACCTTGGAATGTCATACTGTAAAACACAATATTTTCATGGCACGAAATTTTCGCAAATTGGACTCGATGGCCTTCTTCGCAGCATGACATTTTTGCGAGTTGCCTCTAACATTCAATGCGTACAGTGTAGACAAGAACTTTTGCGAATCTTGGCTCTCACAAAATTCACGAAATTAAAATGCACATGAACATTCCTCGTTTTGCAGTAATCCTGTCATACTTGCAATGCCAAATTGCCATACCTGCAATGAAGAAGAGTAAAAACTCATCAATCATCTCATTCAGCCCAAAGTTCTGGCTTCCTTCCAGCTCCTTGCTGGCATCCAGGATGAAAGTCAGAACATCCTTTGGTTGCTCGTCTCCACGGGCTCTTGATTCAAGCCGACTGAGGACGCAGTCTTTGGCCATTTGGCGCAGGAAGTGGACGGCACCGCGGATTTCCTTTCGAAGTTTGCGGGCTTCAGCCGTAGGCAAATACTGTTGGCGGGAATGAAGGGAAATTCCATGGTGTTTGCTTAAACTCTTGACAGCATCGACACTAATTTACATCAAGAGTGCACTTTTACAAAGATCACTGCCTGGGTAGTTTGTACATAATTTTGATGCTGATACTGACCAACCCAGGCATGACCTCTGAATGCATTTTTTATCCAGCGGAAAGGGCGCTATAACTCTTATCATAATTATTAAGTAATCACAGATGAATTTGTTTGAGGGTAAAAACACATGTAGCCAAGCAAAGAAAAAAAAAACAGTTGAAAACGCCATACTAGTATTCTGAAATATACCAGTCAATGTCGGTTGAAACAAAAGAAATAAACTGGGCAATTTTATACAAGACACAAGTGGCAGTTTCATAAGTTGTTTCCAGTTGAAACAAACTACATACGGGTGGCATACTCTAAAATATACTAGTCAATTCCAGTTGAAACAAATGGAATGAACTACTGGCAATTTCATACCACTCTGAATGTACTAGATGCAATTAACTGGCAGATTTACCAGTTGATTCCACACAAAAGCCTATGGTATAAACTGGCATACTAAAACATCAAACAATTGATTTCATGCCAGCAAACAAAAAGTGATAAGTGCTTACTGGATACCATGGCATCACTAAGGATTTTTGAAGACCTTTGAGACAGGTTGTGGCGGCCACAGGAAATGGGGATTGTGGGTCCTCAATGATGTTCAAGTCAAGACCAAAACCAAGCTGAATCAAGAAACAACAAAGATGAAATCACTTCAACAACTTCCTGACAATCATTTTTCTATATCATTCATAATAAGATTTCCCCCTCAGTTAAATGTCAGTTCAGATTATTACACTACACCAGTTGCTCATAACCAAGCATGTTGTGTTGTTATTTGACCTTAGTATTGAAATCCCAGTTTGTATCACGATTCCCCTGTGCAGCACGAGCTTGTAAATAAACAACCACATTATTGTGATAATTCTACTCCTACCAATGACAGCACATACAGAAAAATTCTAGTTGTCATTCATTTCCCATATTTTTTGACAGATAAAGGCAAAAATCAGGAGTTTGGGGGTGATAATATCACATGCTGGTAGCTGTGAAGTGAAACAAGAAGAACATAAGCTGGTTTAATATAAGGCATTCTCTGGTACTCTGCTATACACTGGCATGCTAACAGTAAATATTCCATACTCTGACTATATCCTAATAATCTGGCGGACAATGCATGAGAAAAAACAAACAAACAAACAAACAGACATTGCATTTCAAGGCATGGTTGCCTAACAGTTGGGAACATGCCCACTGCACTGATACAGGTATGAAAGGCGTAATATACCCGACCTTTCCAATTACATCCAGAGTGATGCTGTTGAATTTCTCCAACATGGCCACATCTGTCTTGCCATCAGCTAACTTGTCCAAGTGAGCGATCATCTGGTCTGCACTCCTATTGAAAGTATCCATGAAGCCCATAACGTACCTACCATTCAAACAGAGAAACACATTTAAAAAGATGCAGGACATTATAGGGACTATCAAAAGGATTCAAAATTTTTGGCAACAAGATTAGTCAAATGCACCATGACTCATCAATCTGTTATATGTACCAATTCTTCAGGACTTACTCTACTTCCTATAGGGATAACAACTGAAGGATTTAATTCAAAGTTCTCCCGTTAACCCTTCAATGTTTGTTGGATATCGCTCCATCCTATAGCCACAAGAACTCCCTCCTGTAGTTGGCAGACTCAGAGCGCAAAGTGGGTACAGCATTTTCATATCATGAAATTTTCAACACTTTCAGTGTGATATCATCAGGAGGTATCGAAAAGCAAGGTCATGACAACCATCTTTTTTAACACTTATTGTGCGTTGTTCAGTAAATGGCACACACACACACTGGAATGCCTGCTTCACTCATTGGTAGGCCTACACATATCTTGAAAGGGCTTAATAGCAATTAAGAGAAATTACTAGACCCCCTAATCTTGCACTTTGCAACTGTTTTTTGTGTTGTGTTGTTTGGTTTTTTTTTTTTTTGCTTCTGTTTTGTCTTTGCTTTTGTTTTGTCTTTGCTTTTTTTTCTGTTTCTGTTTTTGTTTTTGTTTTCTACCTGCGGCCCACAGTGGCTCCTACAAAGCCAATATAAACTACATCATGGGCAAATTGCAAGATATGTTCTGATTATATCTGCATACTTACTTGCGGTGAAAAGCAGGATTGAACAGTGACCTCCTTTCCCTCCATTTGGCATGGTTTATCTCATTGACCAGACTCCACCCCACAAATCGGACACCAAACAGAGAGTGGAAGCTCCTGTAATCCTCAATCGGTTTGAGATTCTTGCTGTTGGTCATAACCTCCTGGCATGCAATACGATCAAAAAATGACTATGATCAGTGATTGACTGTGAATATCAGGTGCTAACAATAACAAATGATAACAAGAATCATCATCACCATTACTTTGTGATGCTGGGTCTCTGGTAATCTCACATTTGAAAGGAAAAAAAAAATGTCTTACAGCTGTAACAATGAATACCAATAGAATGGCCGGGAGAGGTCAATTAACAAGTTTTTGTTGTTTAGCAGGGCTCCCATTTTATTGGTAGATGGTGGATACTCAATGGTGGAGACTCAATAGTAATTCAATTCTTTGGTCATGCAGTTAGTCATCAGATAACTGAATTCCATTTATGACAAAATATGTCTTTGAGTAGGCAAATTATAAGGTACTTTAAAACTAAATGTGATTGCGTTATTTCACCATGTAGTGAAAATGTAAGTGTTCCCCATACAATCTACTGTAAATGGGGAAACCTCGCCCATCCCCATCCACCCCCACCCCCCCCCCCCCACGAATCAGCCTCTACATGTATGCTCCCTTGCAATGCCTCATTCTCACATTGTATGCCATACTTGACAGTCCTGAGATATAATAGGGTAAATTCCATGCCATATGTTTACATAAATACAGCATTGATATGCAATGATTCAATATCTACATTAAGTGAAGGGTAGAGTCTCACAGTGTAGATAATGATAAACAATAATGCTGAATTTTAAAATCATCCAATTCTATCACTAGCAGGTCTGACCATTTACACTAGTTATGTCAGCTGCTTTTCAAAGGAGTAAAAAAAAACACCACTTAGCAATGAACAAGACCCTGATTAGTGTTCAGCTTGACTGGATATGAGGTAAAATTTTCTACACATTACATAACTAATGCACATCTACTTGGGATAGCTATAAAGTTTTTGGGTTTTTTGTCACATAATGGCTGCTTGTATGATAGCATGTATTTGTACTTACCTACCAATACATATTCTTTTTTTTTTACCTCCAATAATGAACAAACAATTATCCTTGTCTCCAAAGAGAAATATGAACCCACACTTAACTACAAGTTAGCTGATGGAAGGAAATTGGCATGAAATATTGAAGGTAAAAATGAAAGCACTGAAGGCCTCTATAGGTACTGTACAGGATGTAAGGACACGATGTCTCCTGGTCATACGATGTGTACTTTCATGATTCAATACTAGCTTTCTTTGTCGGTTCACTGAATGTTTAATGTGCTACTTGAACTTGCCATATCTGCACGAGGGTCCTTCAGGAGCTCAAGATAAGTTAATGATTAACACACTAGCCATTAAGGTGAGTTAGCTCAGTGAGTTGGGCGGTGAGTTGGCTCAGTCGGTAGCGCGTCTGCCTCACGATCACGCGGCCCGGGTTCGAACCCGAGTCTGGACTGAGCAATGTTGTGTGTAAGCATATTGTCCCCTCTAGCAAGAGGCAAAACACTCTGTCCCGGATAGGACATAAAATGGAGGTCCCATGTATGAGAGAGCAACAACTCATGCACGCAAAAGATTCCGCTTCATTCCTTCATCGCAAAGAGCAGGGTGTTTAACCCGGTGAAGTGGTCCCACCTCACATCCAGTTGGACCCCATGGAAGAATATGGGCTATCCAGCCATCTTCTCAGATGGAAAATGAACAAACAAACAAACAAACAAGGGCTGCATGAAATTTGCCATGTCTTCCCTAACCTTGGCTTTGTGGTCAACACAATTCCTGTATATGTGTCCATGAGCTCATGTTCATAACATACAAACACAGTAAGAACAGGTGTCTTAGTTTACATAGCAAACATGCATGTCAGCACGTAGGCATATATCTACACCCTAGCTGTGTGATATAGTCCAATTTGCTTTTGATTAAGGAATATCATGACTTAATGTATAATCAAACCCAGTTATAGTAGCTAATTCATTTGAAGATAAACATTAAAACACACCATTCTCCACAAGTTTGTAAGCCAAAAAAGAGAGCCATAGGCCCATATGATCCGACTGATGTAGTGTTTTGTTTAAAAATAAATAGATATCATTATATTGGCTTTCAGAACAAACCTATGATCCCACAGCACTTCTGATGGGTCAAACAACCTACTGCAAGAGCTCACCTACTGATTATATCAACTTTTTAATGGTTGTTAGTCCCTCGTTAGGCCTATTTGAAAATGTCAAACCATGAAAGGTTGTTAGTTTTTCCTTTGAATGTCAAACCACTAATGGCTGCTATAGTCTCAATTCCCTTTGAATGTCGAATAACCAATGACTGTTAATCTTTCCCTTGTATGTCAAACCACCATTGGTTGCTGGTTTCAATTTCTTTTGTATGTCAAACCATTAATAAACCTTTAGTCTCTCCTTTTATATTATAATATGTCACACCATATATTGTTGCTAGTCTCTCCTCTGTAGGCCTATGTCAAAGCACCTATTGTTGTTTGTTTCTCCTAAAAGTTGGATGTCAAAGCACCAATTGTTGTTATTTTCTCCTTTGTACATCAAAGCATCAAGGGTTGCAATATCTCCTTTGTATGTAAAAACCATCAACGGTGATTAGGCCTACTCTCCCCTTTTCATGTGTGTTAATTTAAAACCACAAATGATAGCTGGTTTAACCTTTACATGTACAATACATTACACCACTAGAGGTTGCCAGTTTCACCTTTGCATAGATTTTAAACCACAAATGGTTGCTAGTTTTACCTAAGTCACAATATGTATGATAAACCATTAATGGTCAATAGGCATACCTTTACAGTCTTAGAATCCAGTGAGATTACAACAGTCCAGTGCAAGATGTGGAAGCAGAAGACTAGACCAAATTGTTTGTGCCTGGATGAGATGGAAATGAAAAGCCAAAATGTTACAAGAGGAATAGATACTTTATTTTCTGCAAATCAATAAATCAATCAGCAAATCAATATACATAAGGCACACAATCATGAACATGTGGAAAATATACAAAGTAAATTCAAAACAGAGTCATTTGACTTGCATAAATAACGATATAAAAGGAAATTAATGATATAATATACAGTAACATGCATGTCTATGCAGCAGGATTACAACAACAATTATAATTAAGAAGCAATCATGAAGAGGGCTGCCATTATAAGCATCTATAGCTGAAAAGATGGCCGGCCCAATCATAACTCCTGCCTACAAAAAAAAAATCATTGATGTATCCTGGCTATTACAAAACAATTTGTGACCCGCTACAACAAAAGGATCCTAAAGTCGCTGACGGGTGAGCCAAGAAAATTGAGTTTGAAGTCAGATCACCAAAATTTGTCAAAACGTTCGGATTTCTGTTTTTACATAATTTTGTAGTCTAATGTATCTGCTATCATCTGCCGAAATTTCGAAGCTAAAAGATCAAAGGAAAGGCCTGAAAGTAGCATTTTTCTGGGCCATGCTTGGCTCACCCGTCAGCGACTTTAGGATCCTTTTGTTGTAGCGGGTCACATTATGATTATACAAAGTTGTCCCTAATTTGTAAAATAGTGTACTTTTTGGAAACCCCTACGCTTAATTAAACTTGACAAATTATATAACTAGCAAGACATAACAGGGATAGTACAGTTTTGGTTTAGACAGGTCTGCAGGTTTCCAACTTGTGTGTGTGTGTGTGTGTGTGTGTGTGTGTGTTTGTGAGAAAATGAGAAACCTCTTAAAGATATGAAAGAACATGTAATTCTCAAATGAATTCACAATTCGTCTGTTGAGAATGATAAGGGCGTTAAGTTGTCACAAAACCCATAGTGTTCAAGACAACTTAACGCCCTTCTCATTCTCAACAGATGACAATTAGTCTTGACATGGCTGAGATATCAAAAAAAAAAAAGAAATGACCCTAACAAAATGGGAGAGGTCACAGCTTTTATTAGGATCTCTCTGTTTTACGTTGTTTTTTATATCTTGGTCATTTCAAAACCGATTTTCATCAAATAAATGTTCACTTCCCCGATTGTATTCTCTTTAAAATTTCACAGAGTGATTTCTAAATATCTCTCAAAACGTTAAGCTGTTCAAATCCTCACCTCAACCAATATACCATCCCTTTAAATCTTCCATTTTTTCAGCATTTTTCTCTAATCACACAAAACCTTCACAGGCCTTTCACACAGGGATAGATATCAAATGGGAATGTTTTCCAAGTGCCATTATGGAAAGCATACAGTGTAGAATTATTATTCCTTTAAAATGCATTTAATAACAGATCATTATAGCTATGGTATAGCATGTAATTGTTACTTTCATTCCTTACTATTACAAAATAATCTATACGTTGCTCAATACCAACATTCTTCTTTTGCAGTAATTTCATTTAAAAGATATCTATTCAGAAAGATGAGTTGAGAATGTCCCTTCATATCCTATATGTCTATGTATCTATGACCTGATAAAAGGAGATCCCTTTGTCACTACTGTCTGTGTATTTACTTGTAAAAACCAGTGCGCTCAATTTGCAAGAATGTTCCAATTTTTTACTCAGCATGGTTGACAGAATTCAGTCAATAGAGCTTTTTTTTTAATCAAGGTAGGTTTTACACCATAAGTACAGCTTAGTACTGGACAAATAAACAGGCCTCTAGAGATCATAACAGGTAGCACTTTACGCTTGGTTTCTCTACACTCCAATTGGTGTGATAGCACCTTGTCATGCCTACACACCCCATTGTGTTTGTCTTATAGTAAAAAGTTACCTTTGACACCCAGCTAGCACTAACTTGTACATTAGCCACAGTGATTCCCTATAAAACAAGTGTGCAAACATGGTTTCAGTGCAGCTATAAGGTTTGAAATGTTTCATTTGATATCTGAACAGATCGATAAATAAAGTTGAAAAAATATATACTGTAATTTCTGTGGTAAACGGGACAATGCGCTATTGTTGCGTCAGTGCGTTAAATTAGGGCGCGTTGTGACCATGCCAATGACGCAGCTGTGTGCGGTTGGCGTCGTTGGCATGGGCACAACGCAACTTTTATTTTTAATAAGAATACACAAGGACACAGAGACGCAGATTCAATTCATTTTTATATCTACTTCAGAGACATTTAGATGTATATACTTCTTGTGAGCGTCTCGGTACATATTTTGTGATACAAGCACTACGTACACGATAGCTGCGGGAACCCCGGAGTTTACTGGTAACGTAATCATTATATATCGACAGACTGGTGAGTAAAACCCTTTCGATATAATATTATTATGATTCTTCTTCTTCTTCTCCTTCTCCTTTTTCTTCTTCTACTACTACTTCTTTACTAAGTCAAACTGGAATTGCTGTTAAACGTGAATTATTGTATGAAATCAAAATATTGAGCTAATGATATATGAAATTTATATTTATTGCAAAGTGAGAGACTGGTTGAAATCATTTCATTTGTGAAATAGTCACTGTTATAAATAATTGTAAAGTTTGACAATTATTTATGTTTGTTTACCCTTCATAGGGGCTGTTTTGGTTTCCAAATAAAATCTATGCAACGCCAACTGGAGACTGTCAGCGTCATCATTGAGCCGGCTTACAACAAATGGTGTCAGGAGTGGGATCTGATGACAGCCTGACGGAGTGATCCACTTCATCTAGTTGAGGAGCCGAGGAACCCTGAGGGATGACAGCCTCGAGTCTGACGGGAGATTACGTTCCGAGGAGTCAGAAGTCAACGCTACTTCTTCGCCGAGTCGACTGATTGACTGACTGCATGAGAATCGACGTGTACGGAAGTAAGAACTGTGCCGTGGACTTTGTCGACTATTTATTTTGATTACGCCATCGTATGATACTGCCAGTATTTAAGTACGTGTAATATTTTAGATCATTTCGGCTGTTTTTGATTTAGTGTCAATGTACCGTACTGCTTATCATATATTTATGGTTGCCAAGGCACGTTCTGGTATATTTTTGTGAATAACGTATATCCATAGCACTGCAGTTGTGTTTTCTCTATAACAAGTAGAAATCATGAGTCAAGGTGAAGGTGACACTAGTTCTGCTAATGTGGAGATGATGGCTCGAGTTTTTAAGAGAGCCATGGGTTTCGGGGGTATTCTGCCACCTGGTCGTTTGGCAAAATTCAAGGGGAACCCACAAAGAAACGGTGATATCTCTCTCAATGAATGGCTAGAGGAATTTGATGACGCAACGAGTGGTTTGGGCTTAAGTGAAGGGGAGAAAGCGAAAGTATTCGTCGATCATTTGACTGGCGCGGCAAAAGAGGAGATCGCATGTCTGCCGGAAAGCGCAAAAGGGAAAATCGAGGAGATGAAAGAGGCTCTGCGGTTGTGTTTCGGCCATCAGGAAAGCTCACACTCCCTCAGTACTATCTTTCATAGTCGTACACAACAGGAAGCGGAAACGTTGGCAGATTTCAGTCGCGCACTCAAGAAGCTGTACTCGAGGATGGAGAACGCAGCGGTAACGCAGGAAGAATCAGTTGCGCTCAAACAGCTGAGAGATAAATCTCTCTGTGAACAATTCGTTCAAGGAGCAAAAGAGGTGTGGGTGAGGCGAGAACTCCGTCGAATATACCTTGCGAACGAGAGAGCGACCTTCGATGACATGAGAAGAGAGGCTCTGCTCCTTTTCCAAGAAAGACAGGAACCGGAAGCCAGACGAGTTCGTGTAAGAGAGACAGTCGTCGAGGAATGTGCCGTTTCATCGCTTCCAAAGTTGTCTGACGTGTTAGACCAGCAACGACATCTTATCCAAGAAGTTACCCACATGAGAGATGAAATGTCGGGACTCCGCTCTATGGTACAAGGCTTGAAGTCAAACAGACCAAGACGCAAACCATTGTCTGAGGTGGTCTGTTATAAGTGTAAACAGACTGGCCACTACAAGAGTTCGTGTCCTGAAATGGCAAATCAGTCAGAATCAGGGTCTTCTGCTCCGGGTGCAAGATATACTTCGGGAAACTAGATTTCTCTGTCGTTGCGGGCAAAACGACAGAGAGTGCTGACGCAAGGCCCATGGCAAATATGAACAATGTACATGTTGATACAGGGAACATTGATTTGAGTCGCCAAGATGAACACAGGCCCAATACTTTACAAGAATTGTTGATATCTCCAAGTCCAAGGACAGTGGCGGAGATAGGTGATGTAAGTATTGGTTGCATACTGGACACAGGCGCAGAGGCTTCCCTTATTCCAATGCAGATCTATCAGTCGAGGCTGGAGACGTTAGGACCAATTGGAAAGTTAGAGTCCTCCGTTAAGATTATTGGCGTGGAAGGACGTGGAATTCCAGTTGAAGGATACGTCAAGGCCCCGGTGAAAGTTGGAGAACATAAAGCCATGGTTGGATTTCTCATTGTAGATCAACAGATCATAACCGGAACAAGACAGGAAGATTATCCTATTTTATTAGGATGTAACGCTCTTCGAGTACTTCTTGGTAAAGAAGACAGAGATGACGATTTGAGCATAACCATTCAGAGCCTGATGATGCCACAGAAGAATAAAAGAGGGACTCAAAATGGAACAAAAAGGATGGATGTTGTTACTGGAGAAACACTAGAGGTTATTCCTTCCATGTCAATTAGGACCCTGCGATGCTGTCTTCGTAGTAACTCGGAAGTTGAACCGGATAAATTGTGGTTGGTGGGATCTTCGGAACACTGTAAGCATCCATCTCTACAGACTGTCGAAGGATGTGTATCGGGAAAACTGCCAATGGACATACTGGTAGTTAACAATGAGGAAAATGAGGTAATACTTGAGCCAGATACTATCCTGTCAACCGCCATAGAACTTGATGCAAAAGAAGAGGTAATCACTCGTTCAAACGATGAGACTATTGAAGTAAATGTATCCGAAGTCTTTGTGGAAAATGACATGGAATCACGTGATACTTCAGAAGAAGTTGTCTTTGAACATGGAAGAGACAAAAATTTGCCACCTACACCTGGTGAGGGAAAGGAAAGCCATGCGGGGAAGTTTGCATTTGCTGATGGTTCGACTATAGATTTGCCAGATGGAGTCTGTCTGGATTCATTGAAGTATGATGAAGCATGTATGGTGGCGGAAATGTTGCATAACAATAGAGAAGCTTTTTCTTCTGATGACTATGACTTGGGATACTGCGATCTGATACCGCATGAAATCAAGGTAACTGATGGTAAGAATATCAGACTGCCATATAGGAGAATACATCCTCACCAGATGGAAGAGGTAAAAACCCTCTTACAAGATCTACTGGACAGGAAAATAATTCGCCCATCAGCCAGTCCATATGCTAGCCCGGTCGTGCTAGTACGGAAGAAAACAGGAGCACTCAGATTATGTATTGACTATAGACAACTGAATGCCATCACGATCAAGGACTCATTTCCCCTCCCCAAGATTGAAGAGAGTCTGGAAGCCATGTCAGGAGCCAAGTATTTCACATCCATGGACTTATCACATGGTTACTTCCAGCTGGCAATGAAAGAAGAGTCAATCCCTTTCACAGCTTTTCGTGTCCCGTGGGGACTCTACGAGTTTCTACGCCTCCCACAAGGATTGTGTAACAGTCCAGGAACATTCCAACGCGTCATGGAACAGATATTTGGTGACATGAATCTACAACGATTAATCTTGTATTTGGATGATGTTTTGGTGTTCTCCAAGACACTAGAAGAACATGTTGCCACACTGAATGAAGTATTCCAGCGTTTGATCAAACACGGGCTCAAGCTGAAGGGAAAGAAGTGCAAGTTGCTCCAGTCAGAAGTTGAACACCTTGGCCACATAGTGAGTGCTGACGGCATAGCAGCTAATCCTGACAAAATCGCACGTGTCAAGAGTTGGCCAACACCAAAGTCAAGTAACGAGCTTAGTTCATTTCTAGGACTTGCTTCATATTACAGGCGATTTGTACCTCGTTTTGCAGAGATAGCAGCACCACTTCATCAGTGTGTGGGGAAACAGACATCTCGACGTAAAATCAACAAAAGGCAAGCTCCTGACCTTGGTGAGGCACCGCTGGCTACCACTTTCCAATGGACAGATGAAGCCGAACGTTCCTTTCAAGCCCTGAAAGACGCGTTGTCTTCCCCACCTGTACTTGTGTACCCAAAGTTCGACAAGGAGTTCTTTGTAGAAGTGGATGCGTCACTCAAAGGACTCGGAGCATGCCTCTTACAATCCGACGAGGATGGAAAGTTGCATCCAGTCGCATACGCTAGCAGAGGTTTACGCGGTGCAGAACGGAGGTATCCTGACTTTTCAAGCTTCAAGATTGAACTCCTAGCACTGAAGTGGGCAGTGACAGAAAAGTTCAAAGGATATCTTCAATACGCTAAGTGCACAGTCTTGACTGATAACAATCCCTTGGTACACTTACAGACCGCACAACTTGGAGCAACTGAACAGAGATGGGTAGCACAATTAGCACCATTCAATATCCGGATTCAGTACAAACCAGGTCGACTCAACACCTGTGCAGATGCGTTAAGTCGATGTCCAGCGAATGACGATGAGGTCAAAGCATCTATAGGAGCTGTAGTGAATTGTAGCATCCTTCCCGCTGAACTCCAGATCAATGGCCTAGATGATGCACCAATCGAACCCCCCTCAACTCCTTCGGCCGTGTTTCCCTCATACACACATGAACAGTTAGCTACTATGCAGAGAGAGGATGAGTGCCTTGGAATTGTTTGGAAATGCTGGGAGACTGGTTGGAAACCAGGTGACGCAATACCATCCCCATCCACAGAAGTAAAGGGATGGTTGAAACAGTTCCACAAGCTAACTGCACACCAAGGAGTACTGTATCGTCAAGTGACAGATCAAGATACAGGTCCTTACAGACAGCTACTTATCCCAAAGTGTCTGCGTTCGAAGATGTTGGAACATGCACATGACCAGTGGGGACATCAAGGAGTCAATCGAACCACAGGTATACTCAAGACAAGATGCTTCTGGCCTGCATTACAGCAAGATGTGAAAGCATATGTAAAGAAGTGTTTCTCATGTGCGGTGACGAAAACACCAACCCCAGCGGTTCACACTCCCAGGAGACATCTCATTGCTTTCCAACCAATGGAACTACTTGCCATTGATTTCCTGAAACTAGACCGAGGTAAAGGGGGCTATGAAGATGTACTTGTTATGACAGATGCCTTCACGAAATACGCCCAGGCGGTACCTTGCAGGAATCAGACAGCATCAGTGGTAGCTCGTGTA
This sequence comes from Diadema antillarum, assembly GCF_040938485.1. NCBI lineage: Eukaryota > Metazoa > Echinodermata > Echinoidea > Diadematoida > Diadematidae > Diadema > Diadema antillarum. The sequence continues at coordinate 740,132 of NW_027271972.1, read as the reverse complement.
CTTCATGAAACATGGTTCGTGCACTATGGCGTTCCTCTCCGAATACATTCCGACCAAGGAAAGAACTTTGAAAGTTCTTTGATTCGAGAGCTGTGTCATCTGTACAACATTGAAAAGTCACGAACATCCCCATATCATCCTGAAGGAAACGGACAGACAGAACGGTTCAACCGAACATTGTGTACCATGATTAGGTCTCTTGCTCCTTCCGATCGAAGAAAATGGCCTGAACTCATCAGTAACATAGTGTTTCTGTACAACAGTACACCGCATCGAGTTACTGGGATGCCGCCATACAAGCTCCTCTTTGGTAGAGAACCATACACCCCCCTGGACCAACTCCTGTCTAATGTAGAACTTACTTGGGATGAAGACTTCGTAGCTCAGCAGGCTAAAGCTCTGAAATGTGCCCACGAGTGTGCAAAGAAGCACATCGAACAATCACAACAAAGGCAGAAAGAGAGGAATAATGTCCAAACAATCAGTAAATCACTGACAGTCGGTTCCAGAGTATTACTCAAACGATGCGCCTTTGATGGCCGACATAAATTGGAAGACAAATTCCATCGATCTCCTTTCATAGTAATGGACGTTAATGCACACCAAGACGTGTACGCTATTCGACCCTTACTTGGTGGACCTACAAAATGGGTGAACAGAAAATTACTCATTGAGGATCCAAGAGAAGGACTACCCCAAATTGAAGAGAATGAAGCAATGTCAACATACGAGGGAGATGTCACTGTAGAAGCTTGTGGAGAGGGAAGTAGTGATGATACTTCTGACACTCATGACCTATGGTACTGGATAACCCAAAATGGAAATGATCAAACTATTCCCTTGCGCAGATCAAATAGATCCACCAAGGGTAAACACAGAAACCCATTCCATCTCCCCAGATCAGTGCAGCCTTCATAAGGAGATCACACAATGAATTCGTGTATATAGCTATGTTATGAATGAAGTGGCTGTATGTCCACATTATCATTTTTGTTGGTTATTGTGGGCTATATTTTATGACTGTATATTTTATTTTCTAAGTTAGCAGTCATCGGAGTTAAATTTCAGTTATGAGATTTTTACATTACCCGAGTCGTGTAATGAAAATAGCGGGGAAGGTGGTGGTTATATGAATATAATATATCATCAATATACATGAATGTATTATTCATAACTTGGAATTTCGGATTTGGATTGCAGTCTCACTGCCGTCGATGTATACTTTATCATTTTTGTTTGCATATATTATACCATGTGTGTATAATATGCCGAAGTTTGATGTATAAGACACATAGATGTAAACATAGCTGTAGTTGCCATTATACAATAGTTTTCATGAAATTATTTATGATAGGCATGTATATTAGACTCTGTATATTGTGTTTCGATATAAATTCGAATTACTCACATAGACATTGATACATGGTTTTATATACGACGCAGAACATGTTATGTTGTTCTGTTAAGGCATGGTTGACGTCATTCTGGGCTTTTATGCATCATTTTCTCGGAGAATCTGTATATAACTGACAATGTAGAATGACTGAGCTTTACATTGTAAGTCGAACTGAAGAAAATTGTAATATATTGATGTATTATTCTTTTGGCACGGAACTTATATGGCACTTGCGTATGTTTTGTTTATTCTGACAAATTTGACCTCACTTTTGTACAAAGTATCCAAATATGAGTGTTAAGTGTTAATGATTTAGATACTATTAATTTGTAAGAGGTTCCAAAGTTGCAGCTTTTGGCAGACTTCTTATAAGCTGAATTTTGTTGTATTCCCTCGTTTGTATATATTTGGCCGGAAAAGCGGGGAACACACACTTTTCTGGAATATATTATTTTTGTAATCATTCACTGTTCTGCTCTATATGGAATTGCTCTAATGACTTGACATTAAGAGCGGGGAATTTTTTTGTTATGTATTATTATGTATGATATGAAAATGATATGACGTGATCGAGATTATATAACACATGGGTTGTGTTATATAATCGCGGGGAAGTTTGTGGTAAACGGGACAATGCGCTATTGTTGCGTCAGTGCGTTAAATTAGGGCGCGTTGTGACCATGCCAATGACGCAGCTGTGTGCGGTTGGCGTCGTTGGCATGGGCACAACGCAACTTTTATTTTTAATAAGAATACACAAGGACACAGAGACGCAGATTCAATTCATTTTTATATCTACTTCAGAGACATTTAGATGTATATACTTCTTGTGAGCGTCTCGGTACATATTTTGTGATACAAGCACTACGTACACGATAGCTGCGGGAACCCCGGAGTTTACTGGTAACGTAATCATTATATATCGACAGACTGGTGAGTAAAACCCTTTCGATATAATATTATTATGATTCTTCTTCTTCTTCTCCTTCTCCTTTTTCTTCTTCTACTACTACTTCTTTACTAAGTCAAACTGGAATTGCTGTTAAACGTGAATTATTGTATGAAATCAAAATATTGAGCTAATGATATATGAAATTTATATTTATTGCAAAGTGAGAGACTGGTTGAAATCATTTCATTTGTGAAATAGTCACTGTTATAAATAATTGTAAAGTTTGACAATTATTTATGTTTGTTTACCCTTCATAGGGGCTGTTTTGGTTTCCAAATAAAATCTATGCAACGCCAACTGGAGACTGTCAGCGTCATCATTGAGCCGGCTTACAACATTTCTATATAACACACTGAGGAGAAAAATTTGTTATATGGGCTAGCCTAAAGTTTGTTTAAACAGTGATATCTTAAACTTATTACAGTTTAAATCCAGTGATGGAAGCCAAGAAGAAAAGAACTTACCATTCAGACAGCAGACTTGCAAATGGTAGCTGCCTCTTTCTCGTGAATTCCAATGCAATAGGGAGATGACCCAAGAAGAAGCTTTTGGAAATTTGATCAGTAGAGGGTTATCAGAACACTAGAAAAATAATTAGATTTGTGTGCTAATCATGCAGAGACTTCAGTGATTAAATGAAGAAAAAAAAAATGCTCTGGCCTTGAGCCGAATTTATTCTGTCAGTGAGAGATATGATATTAATCATTAACAATCTTTTTCCTTTCTGATTCCATCATCATATTGTTATAGAAGGATCACAAACTTTAGAAAATGGTACAGTTTGTTTGTAAACAATTACTGATAGTATTCTATAATAACATAAACTTTATTATTCATGACTCATTTTACTGGATTGGTTGACATTACATGTAAAATACCACACCTTTGTTGATAACAGCTGCACGGTACAAGTTATATATCACCTATGTGCAATATCAATTATAATTTAATGCGCTCCTCTAAAACGAAGTATAAAGAATATTTGGGATGAGGACAATCAGGAGCAGAGCCACAGACAATGGCAATGATTGGATGTATGGGGAAATCATTTCCGATTAATTTCTTGATAAATGTGTCATCTTCTCGTTTTCTTTTCCACGCTTTTAGCTCTGCGTTGGGCAACAAAAATTAATGAACGGATACATACCTTGGTCTTGGAGCCGACGGAATGTGAGCATATTTCCTGTGTTGCCAGTGTAGGATAGCGGCATAAACCAAGACGGATGATGTGGCCAGAGCTATCAAGAGAAGCACGGCATACCAGAGCAGAGTCAAGACTCCCCCCATGGCCACGGTGATCAACTTCTTCCCTCTCTTTCTCAATCGGAAAAGTGTCTGTCCCTTTATGTTGTAATATAACACTCGAGCGGTCAGCGTAAACCACCGACAGGTCTGTCAGAGTACAATAATGTCACCGGCCACAGCTGTGTAAGAGTTCTGTGTCACCGGCAACCAAAAGGAGACCGCGTTATATCTGCCTCATTTCCGCGACTGGTCCTTGTACGTACATGTGCGTGAATGTTGAATCCCAGCTCAAGCAGACGGCAGCATGGAGCAAACAGGAAAAGCAGACCGCGTCGCGGCCTTTCCTTGCTTCATTCCCGTGATCGATCGATCCATGTGTTAGTTTTGATCATATACATGTAGCTACATGTATAACAGTGGCCCCATGCTTTGAATGTTGAATCCTACAATCAGCAGCAGACAGGCTAGCCGCCGGGCAGTCCGTATACGTCCGCGCGTGACACTCTTTTCGTAAAAATGTCCTTCATTCCCCTTTCACTCCACGGCGCATGTTGCTCAAGGAGACCAACAGAGATAAGAGAAAGAAGTCAAAAGAGGTTCTATTCTCTAACCCCTTTGATGGAGTCCGAGGCTCCTGGTTCTAGCCACGCCCCTCTCTTCCCTCTCCCTTCCCTCGGCCTCGCATTGAAGGATAAAGGGAAAAAACAACGAACAAACAAAACAAACAAACAAACACCGCAGGAACATTCAAAACTATTGGATTCTTAGATTCCAATTGAAATAGCGGCAGATAGGCCTATGGTTTAGCAAGTGCAATTCAATTGTGAACAAACGCTATAAACAATCAGTGACACTTCACAAGAGGAAGCAGAGGTCAAAAAATAACCGCAATCCATATAGATGGGATACTCACCAGGAAGGACGCTCCTTCTTTCGATGAAACGCAAAGAGATGAGCAACGTTGTAAATTTGCATTGCCATACCAGCGTATACACGATAACACATAGGCCCTATCAGCCATGGAACGGTAAAATATTATAGTAACATTACATGCAAAAACACCAGGTCTCGTTATATCCAAAATTGCAGCAGTAAAACATTGCGTCTTGCGGAATGTCGAAAGTTTAGTGTCAAATAATCTTCACTGACATAGTTCTTTTATTCAGCTTGGCAGTATTATCGAAATTGCGATTGGAAGAAAATAATGAACGCTCATGCAGCTGTACTCCCAATCTCGAAGTCAGATCTAGCGAAATAGATGAGAGATCACAGAAATAGAATAAACCCATCATGTAAGACACAATGTAATCTCTTTCCTAAGTTGAGAATAATTACTCCGATACTTTGTTATACCATATTGTTCTGTTTTTCTCGATTTTTTTCTAGATTAAAATCAACATAATGTATTTACGAATTGCTTTCATTATGCAATATTTATATTGAAGTAGTACGAAATGATGGGTAGTGGTCGGCACTCTTTATTATTTTATCTCCATAAATAACTCGATTGCGTAATGAACTTTGTAGATAAATGTCGAACAGTTTTGTCAGAAATGCATTTCTGATTGGTGAATGGTATTGTTCTTACTTAACATTTGTGAAGTTCAGTGAACTGTTTCTGTTTTGTTTTTCACTCTTGTTCCTGACCTAATGAAACTCGTCATCATTGTATTATACGTCATAATGAAAATAAACTTTACATACAGCTGAAACTCTGTGAAGATTATACAGCGAAAACAGCAACAATGAATACGAGAAATGTAGCGGTTTGAATTATCAAAGCTCATCCTCTTTGTCCTAAGCTCGGGTGTATAGCTTTTAGAGTTTCGATGGTGATCTAGTATGCATTATCATAATTTCAGTGGAATAGATTTTGATCACAATAAGAAAATACGAAGATTTTTTGTGGGGTGGGAGGTCTTATGGGAGAAGAGAAACTGCGTTAGAATATACAAATATAGTTGCTGGCTTGCAGCTGTTGTAGCAGTCATCCCCTCTGCGATATCGTTGCACTCTTAACTTGCCATATTCTTCATTCTCCATGTAATTTATTCTTTGGCATCCAAATCTCAACTCAGACAATCGTCCTATTGTACGAGTAGGCGGTATATACATGTATACTGAGTACCCATTATCACAGTATCCCCGGTACCGCGAGATTGTAGGCTTTCTCTTCTTAACACAAAGACACTTAAATTCTGAGGAGAAGACAACCAACAATTGCACAGAGAACGGCTCAATTTGCAACTCCAGATAAACCGTGTTGAAGTCGGCTTCACTGCACAAAAACGGGTAAGATCTGACAAAAAGAATGAATTGGAAAGAGTTTTAATGGAAATCAGACCTCAGCTAAGACAGTTGAGGAATTTACAAAATTCCACATGTTCTCACGTAGCGATAAGCGCAACTATTTATGCAAATTAGCGGTAAAGGGATCCTTTGACATGAAATAAATGAAGAAAAAAAATGTTGTATAGCCTTCGAATCGGTTTTTTTTTTTTTTTTGGAGTCAGACAGGACACGCCGAGACTATACAGGCCTATATACGAAAATTTCTGTTAGGGATTAGAGTGCAATAAATTCTTTCTCTCTGTTTGTTTCGCCTGACGTCATGATACAAAAATTTTCGTACTCATAAGCGTTCTGATTGTTTTGTACTATGTGGAAATAAAATGATTTGAATTGAATTGAATTGAATTGAATTGAATTGAATTGATTTGAATTGGATTGGATTGGATTGAATTGGATTAAACGATTGCATGGAATGTGTTTATCTTACCTAGAAATTACTGGTCTTGAATATAATGATACTATGTGGATATAGAAAAAGATATGGAAAGAGTCGACAGGTAGTTTAGTCTGCAAGGATGCCTTTAATATTGGTGTTTATTTCTTGATAATCAATACACATTTAAAGATCATACGTGAACTTAGATAATACCTTTTCAATTTAAAAGATTATGGAGATGCCGGGAAGCAAAGGAATTTATCCCTGGCCCCTGGGTATAATTTGTTCACGCCATACCTTAGCAACATCTAAACTGATAGTTATATAGGACACCTATAATTATCTCGTCCTCAATATCAGTACAATAATTGTTCCTTCGTGCATGTTTGTTCAAGTTAGAAACGGGCGCACAAAGATGTTAAACAGATTTAACTTACTGCTGGAAAGTGTCAGGGTGTTAGGTTTCTATCTCAGCTATATAATACTGCAATATTTCGTGTAATCGAGTACCTTTGCAATCTCACTTTTTATGCGTGATATTATGTAATTTGCATACCATGTTATGTTGATTCAACTACTAGGCCCTACCACGATGAATCAGATGAACAGCTACCACGTACCGTAGGAGTACTATAGGCCTGATGCGGAATGCTTATCAATCATTGCTTTGATGAAAACGGCATCAGACCCATTCTTTATTTCGAAAGTTTATGGTTGGATAAAGGTGAAATTGCCTCTGTTTGGAGGATCTGAAAGTGTAATTGTGAAAAATGGTATACAGCTATTGGTCGTTGGTGTGGTAGGCCTACGCCTCATCAAGCCAATGAAGATACAGTATCTGGATGAAAGTTACTTGGGAAAGTTATTAGGTTTGTGCATGCCCTATACTCAAGAGAGATGAAGCGCATTTTACAATTAGTTTTCTACAGTCCTGCCACTTAGAAGTACGAGATGGCTATCATGATTTTCAACATAATAATTTAAAAGTAATCATAGAAAGTTTAAGAGCCCTAATGTTCAAGTTAGTATGCTTATCAATACTAGTAGTTCATAGCAGGCCCCGGGCCGGCGGAGCGTTTTCAAAAGTGGGCGCAACTTACTTCTGGGGGGCATTTCATGAAGCATTTTGTCAGACAAAGTTGTCGGACAAATTTGCTATCAACCAATCAGATGCAAGGATTTCAATAGCTTGTAACAGTTTGTCAGAAAAATATCCGACCAAAACGCTTCATGAAATGCCCCTCAGGTGGCACTTCCGGGTTTCTTCAGCTGACAAGCTAGCAAAAAAAAAAAAAGATCTTCAGCTCATCTTTCTCCTTCCACTTCCGGGTTTCTTCAGCTGACAAGCAAAAAAACAAAAAACAAACAAAAAAATTCATTCGAGTCATTTTTTTTTTAAAGGGGGGGGGGATGGTGACACCTTATGTATGCCTTTGTATGGTGCAAAAAAAGTGCCCCCCCCCCCCACCTCGTTCCGCCGGCTATATTATATATATAGTGCATGAGGCTGAATGCACTATAACAATATAAGCACCGACAAATTCTGAATTTGCCCCGAAGGCCAGTTATATTCAATGAGGCCGCAGGCCGAATTGAATATAATTGCCTGAGGGCAAATTCAGAATTTGGAGGTGCTTGGTACTTGTTATTCTAGTGCAATAAGATGTCATGCACTATGTGATATATATAAAATAGCATACATACTTATGATACAGGCCGGCAGTGCACGACAAAAGTTATAGTGCACGTAAAATATAACGATTGCAGACGATAACCCACTATCGATTTGATATCGGTTTTTGCTCCCTCATTTTAATCATCGAGTACTTGAATCCCGCACCTTATCAACGCGATTGCGCCGCAACCGCGATATGCTTTGCTCGATATTATCGTTATTCTCAATTCTCGCAGGCTGGCTATGCCAGCAACTTATCTGTGTGGGACTAGACTTTCAGCGGTAGATTTAAACATGGAAGCTGAAATGAACAGTAGGTTCGCTACTTTTAGAGAGACTGATCTATATAAACAGTATCTTAGACAATAAGGACACAAAGGATGCCATCAAATACGCCCTACGAATTTTGGACTCCTACTGTTCTGAAAAAGGAATCAATCCGACGGATATTACTGAGCAAGTCAACCCAAGATTTGTGCCGCTTTCTCCGTACATTCTACGCGGAAATGCGCCGTGGAAATGGGCAGCGTGTGGTGTGTACAGTATACGCTAAGCGCTCTTTGATCACGCTACGCTATGAACTTTACTGCGACATTCACAACACACTCTCGGAATCCGCATGTGCAGCAATGGGGCCTGGCACGAGCCTTGTGTTTAAATCCAGTAGATCCCTAATCCTACAAAACATCATCTAGTCCTGGTCCTGGACCCACAGTGCAGTAAGTAGGGCGTCTAACGTGTTACTGTTAGTGTTACTGTTAGATCCATGGTAGACCTATTGTAGGGTCAAGTGTTAACTAGCTCTGTCGCTCGTATATAAAGTGACGTACAGTACAGTGTACGTAGATCTAGTATAAAATTAAAAACGTTAGGCCAGGGCCCCTAGGGCCCTAGACCTAACCTATCGTAGGGCCTAGAAAACGTTAGATATAACCACGTAGACCCTAGACTCTATAGTTGAATTTGGATCTTCAGGATTTTGTCTACACAGGTTCAAAGAAACTGGTATTATTGCTTGTGTAGACACGTGTAACTGTTAGAAATGATCTAGGAGTACAACAGGACCTTGGCTTATCTTGCCTGGGTATGTATGCTATTTTATATATCACATAAACTAGTGCATGACATCTTATTGCACTATAACAAGTACCAAGCACCTCCAAATTCTGAATTTGCCCTCAGGCAATTATATTCAATTCGGCCTGCGGCCTCATTGAATATAACTGGCCTTCGGGGCAAATTCAGAATTTGTCGGTGCTTATATTGTTATAGTGCATTCAGCCTCATGCACTATATATATAATAAAATAGCATACATACCCAGTCAAGATAAGCCTAGATCATTTCTAACAGTTGCACGTGTCTACACAAGCAATAATACCAGTTTCTTTGAACCTGTGTAGACAAAATCCTGAAGATCCAAATTCAACTATAGAGTCTAGGGTCTACGTGGTTATATCTAACGTTTTCTAGGCCCTACGATAGGTTAGGCCTAGGACCCTAGGGGTCCTGGCCTAACGTTTTTATACTAGATCTACGTACACTGTACTGTACGTCACTTACGAGCAAACAGAGCTAGTTAACACTTGACCCTACAATAGGTCAACTAACAGTAACACGTTAGACGCCCTACTTACTGCACTGTGGGTCCAGGACCAGGACTAATTAGATGATGTTTTGTAGGATTAGGGATCTACTGGATTTAAAAACAAGGCTCGTGCCAGGCCCCATTGCTGCACATGCGGATTCCGAGAGTGTGTTGTGAATGTCGTAGTAAAGTTCATAGCGTAGCGTGATCAAAGAGCGCTTAGCGTACACTGTACACACCACACGCTGCCCATTTCCACGGCGCACTTCCACGTAGAATGTACGGAGAAAGCAGCACAAATCTTGGGTTGACTTGCTCAGTAGGCCTAATATCCGTCGGATTGATTCCTTTTTCAGAACAGTAGGAGTCCAAAATTCGTAGGGCGTATTTGATGGCATCCTTTGTGTCCTTATTGTCTAAGATACTGTTTATATAGATCAGTCTCTCTAAAAGTAGCGAACCTGTTCATTTCAGCTTCCATGTTTAAATCTACCGCTGAAAGTCAAGTCCCATCACACAGATAAGTTGCTGGCATAGCCAGCCTGCGAGAATTGAGAATAACGATAATATCGAGCAAAACATATCGCGGTTGGGGCGCAATCGCGTTGATAAGGTGCGGGATTCAAGTACTCGATGATTAAAATGAGGGAGCAAAAACCGATATCAAATCGATAGTGGGTTATCGTTTGCAATCGTTATATTTTGCGTGCACTATAACTTTTGTCGTGCACTGCCGGCCTGTATTATAAGTATGTATGCTATTTTATATATCGTGTTATAAAATGGGTTCAAGAATGTAGCCAATAGGAAGCGCTGAAATGAGACACACCTCCTTCCTTTACTTCAGTACAACTGCACTGCCTGTAATCCTATGGTAGATTGCCGATCGTCTGTGCGCGCGGCGGCTCCTTTGATGAATTGCATGCATACGCGTACGCGCTGTCAATCCTGTAAACAACTTCTAGTTCGGGCTGCCGGCCGGCCGGCCTGTCTTCCCTTGTGCATAACATATGTGGCGTACGTAGTACGTATACTTTACTATACGTACACTTTGTACAGTACAGTAGACCAAGCGTTATGGGACCGGACGCGTACATGGAGTCACTTTGAAGAGCAAATCCAACGATTTAGCAGGTTAATTCTCACGCCGTTTTCAGAGTATGTTGTCTAGTAGGCCTATATGAGGAGTCTATATCAAGTCTTTAAGGTAAAGGGTGCATATTCTATGTAAAATAAGTAAGTTTTCATGCGGGTGTCCGGAAACCCAACCCCCCATTATACTTATACACACTGTACTGTATGTGCGGGACTTCCGCGAGTGCGACGTGCGTAAAAGTTTGGGACGAACATCTTCGGACGTCTTGACCCACAAAGGTACGTGAAAAACGCTGAAAAATGATGTTAGTTTTCGAATTTTCGACCCATTTTATAAAACAAATGATGCACAGGATTATTTCGTGGCGTTAGCCGTTAGTGTAGGCGTAGCTCACTCTCGGGTATTTACAATAATAGTGCAACATGCCCTCGGCTTCGCCTCGTGCATGTTTCACAATTGTAAATACCCTCGAGTGCACTACGCCTACACTAACGCACTCTATCCTGTGCATCATTTGTATATTAGTGCACACGTTGACAAGAGTACTGTGTCCGAGTAATGATCCTTCGAGACATCGGCAAAGGTATGTCGCCATCTACGGCAAAAGAAACCAAAATGGCAGCGCACATGGACCCTTCTTGGATCATGCAGTATGTAGGAGGTACGTGGTACACAGTGCAGTGGCACTAGCCCGGCAGCCCGGCAGCACTGGGCTACGTTGTCGCAGCAGTAGCAGACGAAAAATATAAACACCTAAATTTACTTGGCAAGTGAGAGGTTCTCCTTCTTCTTCTTCTTCCAGGTTAGCGACCACAATCCCCACAATCAACAAGTTGAGTTTTCTGTCACTTTTGTAGAGAGGTCGTTAGTGCACTTTGTAGAAATTTTTGATAATTACCTTGATACATTGTCATATTGTAACGAGTGTTTACTGTTGTGTTAGCAGAGACTCCAACCCAAAGCACCTTCTGATCTGGAGATTCTCCCGCCTGAAACCCCTAGCAAACGGGAGATTCCAAGTTGATGTGTGCGAAAGCGCGAAATTCCCAGGTTCTAGCTGCTCTCTAGTGCGATCTAAGGCTTATTTTTTTCAACATACGAGAGCAATACGTAAGAAATCCTTTCCAACGGGAGACACAGATCCAGGGCGGGAGAAATTAAATCATAAGCGGGAGAACGGGAGATTTTGCAAAAATGGGTTTTCGGCGGGAGATCTCCCGTCGAAAACGGGAGAGTTGGAGTCTCTGTGTTAGCACGTAACAACAGTTAAATTTAGAGTGTTATTCTAACAATGACATCAGGATCATTGAACACTGAACAGTTAAATTTAGTCGATAATTGCTAAAGGACTCAGTTTCAGTAAATTTGGAAAAAAAAGTAACAAACTTACAAAGTAAAGTTAAGTTTACCAGTAATTAATAAGCAAAAATTTCATTTGGACGTTGAAAAGTAAATTGGTTCTTTGGTATACTATACCAGTCCTCATGTTAACTAGAATAGAAGGCCTAACTAGAAAATACACAGCCCAGTTGCTTTCACAGCGTCTGGTCGGACTATCCTCATGTTAACCCCGTCGCGGGGCGCTGTAACCAGTACTCGGTACGGCCCTTTTACGGGTTGGGGTCGCTGGTGTGCGGTTATCCTCATCACATGTATGACTTGGATCATATCTGTTCTCTTTTCTTCATTCAAGTGGTCGAATTGTCCATTTATCTGAACTCTGGTCTAAACCAACAATACACCCCAGTCTAAAGTTACCATGTCTAACAATCGTTACAATGAATGAACGTTTTTCGGTCTGTCCTTTAATACCAGTACTCCTTTGTCTGTCCAACACGATAGCCTGACTTCTTTATTGTATTGTAACCACAGTTTACAGCAACAGGCCTGGAGGGCCTGTTTCAAAAAAAAAGAAAGAAAAAGTAAAAGAAGAAATCCAAGTCAATCCTAAAATCTAAGATTGACTAACAGACTCTAAATGGTACCAGTATGCTGTGTGTGTTGTCAATGTTGCTTAACTTTCCAGTAAAAATGAAGATTTTGGAGACTTTTTTTTTGCATATTCTAGCCATTGATAATAATACCAAGGAGGTTCAAGAGATAGAGTAACAACAGTGTTATTCCCTTTGATCCCATGTTTAATGCCGCCACTAAGAAATATTTAAAGTATGTGCTGCACCGGAGCTGCCTCACAGATAGGAAGACAATTGGTTCATGTGGCATTGCATCATGGCTCGGCACTCTCAATGGAAGATATATGTCTTTGTGATGGTAATTACTTTTCGCTGTCCCTTCTTATGAAACATGAGCGGTACATAATGGTACAGACACAGGGATGTGCGAATAAAAATTCCAAAAAAAATTGATGAATTAAGAATTAAAATTACCCGACTTTACATGTTTTTACACTAATCTAACATATAACTTAATAACGAACTACACTTGAAGATATACCATACCAGTTTCATTTGTCAAAGGTGATCGGAAAGATGATAAAACCAACTTTCCAGTAAGGGTGCAGTTCAAATATTTTCACAACGTACGGCTCAGATTTATACTTCTTGACATAATCTTGGACAGGAGTTACTTTTTTTTTTCATATGCCTTATCATTAGCTGAAATCTAATTTCCTGTAATACAAAAACAAACAAAATATAGCCGACATTATGTATAGCGTTTCAAAACATCTCTTTGCTCGGAAAGACGGCGGCATCGAACCCAGATCATCAAAGGCACAAGTGCACCTGTGGAATTCCTTTGTATATCAAAAGAAAACTGACAGCTGTTTGAATGTTTACAGCCAGTTGGTACTCCATTTCTCAAACCTCCTTTATAGTAAAAGATAAAATAACAGTAACAAAGCAATTATTTAAATATTAATGTCAAATGACAATTCAAAGTTGACGGTGAAAGGCTAATAAAGTTGAACATGGAAACCAGTGGCATACTATAATTTTTAGTGTACTGGTATCTTAAGATTGACGTAGATTCTTTGTGAAACAGGCCCCCAGCGAATAGTTACAAGCTGTGACTGTGGCACTACTGACGATGCTGGCACTGTGTTTCTCTAGAGTACACCAGCTGTGTAGACTCACTTTGGTTATCTATAGATCTATCTACTGTCTATTTCAAAGTTCTGTGCAGATATTTGCATCAAGTGTAACATTCAAAGTGTTATCTGTGTTCAAAGCTATTTTATATTCATTTTTTGTTATCTTTCTCTCCTTTTTTTGTTGCTTTGTTTCCTTACAGATTCTACAAATTCTACAGTGTAAAAGTGTTAAAACTAAAAGACAAGTTGTTTTCAATCTGAAACTGAAAACTCATACACACCATCAATTTGTTATGTTAGCGTGTGATGCAAGTAATCTTGCTTTAAAAAAAATTATTCTTCACAACAGAACTGTGCTGAAATAAGTAAGGTGTCATCTGCGACAACAAGGTAAATTTGTTCTGCCTCATGTTACTCGCTAGTGTATATGTTTTCATAATAAAAAAAAATCAATGTAAGACTTCAACTTAGGCAGCAGCGTTAACGTCATGCAGCCATGTCATTCGTCTTGCTGCTGATGTCGTCCATTACGAGGTGCTTGAAATTTAGATTGTCCTTTTTTTTTCTACCTGTTACCTCTCCAGATGTTACAGGCGTCTTCCAAGGATAAGGCAGCTCCATGTAGTGATGAGCGTCAACTGAGCTCCTAATGCAGAAAATTTGCATAGCAGTGAACAGCCCCCACCTCTTCCACAATGACGCAGTCGCAGGAACGAAAGACAGATGTCCTGTATCTGCAGTGTGGTCACAGGGAGGACTACTTAACAGTTCCATCTCTCGTAGCAGTCTTCCTTCAACAGTATTGTTCTTATTCGAAGGTCAGCACTGTATTGGTCACTGCCAGGCAGAGTTTACGGAATCCCGCACAGGGAGTTAATGGTCATCCCCAAAATTTGCCTCCAGACCTTGAGCAGGAAGAGAGTGCACACACTGAAAGGAGAAATTGTAGGGGATGTGTATCGGATGGACAACCAGATGATGACGAGCAACTCAAGGGTCCCTTGTTGCGGGACCTTCCAAAGGAGGCAGATAAGCCCACCAATCTTGTGCAAGTGCCCGAGTGCCTGCAGGACAGCATCACCAGGAGATGGGAAGAGCTCCCTTGTGTGGTACAGGATTGCCAGCTTCCCTGCATCCTCCTCCGTGGTGGTCAGATGTGTATTTCAGGGTTGGCTAATGTGCTGAGACGTATTGTCCAGGCGTCTGCTCCTCAAGAACCTCACAGAAATCTGTTATCATTACTTGTAAGTGACATATTTGAGTGCTGGTTTATGTTTGTAATACTGTTGAATGCCCATTTACTACATTTTTTAATGCATTTTTGTTGCATTGTAACACTGTGTTTTTATTTTGTTATGACAGTTTCTCATATTTTCAGGTTTGGGCCAGTTCACATTCTTAATCTATTCTGTATAGGGCATTTTCTAGTTATGATAGTTGTATAATCCTTGTTGTTTGACCATGAATCAAAAATATTTCACAATGTAATCACTTTAAAGCTCAACAAGACAGTCTCTTTTTGGAATCTTCTCCATTGTTTGACATGATGAGGGCTATTTATTATCGATCCAATTGGGCATCATTTTAAACTGGAATTTGTTTTCTTCCCTTGTTTTTCCTTATTTCAGACTTATACCTCGAAAGGAATGCAGTGTTTTTTTGTTCTTCATTTGTTCAATATCAAATACACAGTTAAACATTGAATTTCAGCACTGACACAGTTGACTCTAAAAAAAAAATGTTGCACTAAATGTGACAACTAATGTGTACACTAATTATACATATGTAGAGAGCAAGCACACATTTTCATTTCATTATCTTTGATATCACCAGAAAACAGGGAAATAGAGTGACTGTTCAAGCATTTTCTATAGCTCTTTACTTCACAAAACCATGAATTGATTTGGTAATTCAGACAGCATGTACCTCCTTGTGTGTTTGCTGTAGGGATTTCGCCAGACATGCCTGAAATCCTGCTCCGAATCCAGTGTGTGGACCAGGCTGGTTGAGGTAGATGCCCCGCGGGAGATCTCATCATTCCTGGAAAATTCTGCTGACGGTAGAGACTTTTGCCTCCCCCAGTGTCTGAGGAAATTCCAGGAACTCTTGGAGCAGCCCGTGGCCACTTTCAATTCCGAGAAGTTGAGGAGAAAACTGCTGAAGAATGGCAGCATAGGGAACAACAGTGACGGGAGCGGAAGCAAAGGAAACAAAAGTAAAGTCACCAATGGGATTGTGGAGGAAAACATAAATACTAGCAGAGGAGATGTGCCAGTTGATGAGGTTGGAAATGCTGGTTTAATCACCGGTGCTCCTGTAGATGATCTGACAAATGGAGGTAGACAAACTGAGCCGGAAGCATTGATAAGCAATGAGCGAGGGGTGGCTTTCATGGATGAGGATACGAACAAACTGGAAAGTATCAACAGAACAAAAGAGAGGGGCCTGAGAGATTCTTCCGTAATAGCTCCTGCAAACAGCAGTGAAGAGCTCCACTCAGATTTCAGCGCCACTTTAAATCTTGTCAACAAGAAAGAGCAGCGCAATCTCAAGAAGCAGCTGCTTCAGCGCTCCTCACAGAGTATATCAGTCTCAGGCAACGAGCAAACACCAATTACTGATGCAAAATCAGGTGTTGCTGGTAGCACTGCCCATCAGACACAGAACAGTGATATTCCTGATTTGAATGTTGTCAATTCTGGCAAGGCCAAAAGACAGAAGAGAAAGCAGCCTCGCAAGCCAGTTCCCAAGGACAGTCTTCCAAATCTCCCACACGACTTTGCTCTAGGTGTTGATGTAACACTGGCAGACTTTGCATTGTTTGTCCCAGTTCATTTGTATTTACACACCTGTAAGCTAAATGGAAGAATCCAAGAAGTTTGCAAACTCATGCCCCTTGTAATTCACTGGTATCAACGCATGTGGACTGTTCCACATGTGAGAAGGGTTCTGAGATGTTTAAAACTGAGGGAAGTTGATGTTTCTCACCTCAATGAGACGAGTAGTGACTCAACTTGTGACAAAGTGGATGACACCGGAGCAAAAATCTGCCCAGCGGGAGAGGACATACAGCATGGAGTGAGGAATCTAGGTGTAAGGTAGGTCACCACGCACTGAGAAATCTTGCAATGAGTAAAGAAAGTTTACATATATGCTGCATTTGTTGTGCTAGATTGAAAATTTCAGAGACAACAGCAGCCTCACTTTGGAATTTGTTTTGTCTCTTTAAAGGGATGGTACAGTATTGGTGGAGATGAGAATTGGGCTTTTAACTTTTTGCGAGATATGAAGAAAATGTTTATGATATAGCACAGAGCATACCATTTTAACAGGAATTCAAAGTTCATTTGATGAAAATCGCATTTAGAATGACTGAAACATCCAAAAACAAAGTTAAACAAAGCGATCGTAATAAAGTGTGGGTCCCACACTTTATTAGAATCGCTCTTTTTTGGACATCTCAGCCATTCCAAAACCAATTTTCATCAAATAAACATTGATTTCCTCATAGAATTACATGCTCTTTCATATTTCATAAGAGGTTTCTCATTATTTCACCAAAAATGTTAGAAACCCGAAATTAGGCCTCAACCAAAACTGTACTATCCCTTTAAATGAATTCATAAAAATGTCATCAAATCCGGATTTTTAAAGTCATATTTGTAAAATATTCCATGTTTGTGCAAGATAATTGTAGATTCATTCAAGAAATTTAGTTCATTAGATTCTCCAATCCTTCAGACAACTACTGGGCAAGGCTGATGTGGAAGAAGTACTAATAGCTGATTATGTGGATAACAATATATTAAAGTGCAGTGTCAATCATTCACTTACCTCCTGGCCATCCAAAGTACACGGAAATAAAGATTTTTAATCTATGCAGAAGGAAACTTTTAGGAACATCCTGTGTATGACATGTTTCAGATATGTTCTCTGGTAGCCACCCAAGTCTGTGCTGAAGCTCCGAAATATCTATAGGTAATGAGCTGTTCTTTTCGAGTTCGTATGCAAAGTTTGTCCTAGATTGGTTATTTGCCTTCAAAAACAAGGAGTAACATCTAAACTATAAAATATTCATGTTCCCCTTGTGTCCATTGTGTAACATCTAAACTATAACATACATGTTCCTCTGTGTCTGTTGATATTTGTGAGAAACATGATAATTGATAATTGTGAAGTGAAAAAGACAATGAAAATGATCATTCGAAGGTCAGTGACTTCAAATCACTGTCAGATTTTCATGTTGATGGCTGCATCACACAGCTTGGGTTTTGATGGCAGGTGTCAATAATTTTGTGGCAGAGTATGACTTCAATTGTCGCCCTCTATAGTCGCCCAATTGTCTGTGAGCTAATTTAGTGAAAGAGTATGACCTCAATTGTCGCCCTCTCTAGTCGCCCAATTGTCCGTGAGCTTCTCAGGAAGTCGCTTCCCCTTGTCATCGAGATGCTTGAGGGTAAGGGACTCGGGGTGGAGTCGGCTGAACACCCCTCTGGTGAAACCATCCTCGACTGGAGGTCATTCCCACCGGCTGTCTGCCCCGTTGAAGGTATTCTAGACGGCCTGTTTTGTTTTGCTTTTAGTTTTATGGGAGTTGGAGAAAACCATGGTCCCTTAGGGCATTTAACTGTGAACAGTTTAACAGCAATAATGAGAATGATAGTAAAAACAACAATGATAACAACGATATCATCATTATTCTCTTTAGTTTTGTTACTATTTCATTATCATCATTATCATTATAACTACTACTTCTGCTGCTGCTACTGCTACTGCTACTAATTATTATTAGTATTATTATCATGGACAATGGTGAACATAACATAAAGCACCTGATGAGAATCTTTGAATATTTGATAGTAATGGCAGAAAATTTATCAATGTACATGTATAATGATACCAAAGACATCCTTCAATAAAAAAGTTCATGAGCCACATTATAGATTAGAAAAATCATATGCAGCTGTTGATATGAAAAGTTACCATTTATCATCTCCTGGAACACAAGAACCCCTACTACATATGATAAAGATGGAAGAGAAAGGCGAAGCAGTTTCTATGCACTGGTTTTCAAGCAAAATCAGAAGGTAAAAACTTTTGATCTTGTTCATCACTGACCCCTTCCCTAATAGGTGAGCTGGATGCCAAGAGGGCCCAGAATAAGGAGCAGCAGATTGAGAGTATTGTGGCAGCGGTCAGAGACATGGCCAGGCCTGGACACAGAATACTGGACTTCTGCAGTGGAGGGGTGGGTAGCAAGCAATCACTTTTTTAGTGGTCTTCAGCACGTCTTTTCCTCTGACTGAGGAAAATGTCGATGTGTCGGACTTCTACAGCTGGGTCATATTAGTGTTAAACTTGGTGTGATGTACATACACAAGAGTCCAGCATGCTAGGTGATGAGAACACAAGCTGCACTGTAATGATTCAAAACAAGATAGATATGACAGAGTTTCACCCATGGCCAATGTCTAAAGTGTTCACCTGCCGGCTATTCGAATACGCAGAGGTGGCAATGATTGCATATTTGTATTATTTTGTCAAAAATACTGTTTTTCCCAAAATGTGTTACTGCACATGTCTATTGCAGGAATGGTGAAAATTCTGCTTCTTGTTGTTTTTTTCTTTGGCACTAAAAATAAACCTTTTCAGTCCTCAGAATATTGCAATGTTGTTTACATGGTTGGTAACCTTGAATAATAATAATAATAATAATAATAATAATAATAATAATAATAATAATAATAATAATAATAATAATAATTATGATAATAATAATAATAATAATAATAACAATAATAATAATAATAATAATGATAATGATAACAATAATGATAATAATGATAATAATAATAATAGTAATAATGATAATACTACAATACATTTATTATTCACTTAATACAGATGTTTCTAAGTGCACAGTTTACCGGAAAAATAATATTTAGTCCAAAATTATACAAAAATTTAAAAAAGGCATATGTAATTCAAACAATAGAAACAGTGTATAAATACATGTACGATAAATGAATACTGAAAATCAAAGTCAGTGTGCACCTCCAGCGACCGACCTGCAACCGGACCATTCCAAAAGACTACCTACTGAAAAAATTAGTTTTCAGCAGAGTCTTAAGCCTATATGTGACTTGTTCACTTTTCTTTAGTTATGACCATCATGATTTTGTGTTGTTTGGAAATATTTTGGAGCATTAAATGTTCCTTTTTTTTGGGGGGGGGGGGGGAGAAGGGTGGGTTTATTTGTTTTGCTTAAGCATGATTGATGTGTGTTTTCTCTTGTCAGGCCAATATAATTGTCCATTGTCTTGCACCAGTTGTGGTTATCCAACTTCCACTATGATACACTTTATATCAATGTTTAATGTTTGAAGTATTGCCATGCAACAGATTTCCAACACTGTCTGGCTATTAATCCCTCTCTGTTGTTGACTCTGGTTGCAGGGTCATCTGGGAATCGCTCTGGCCTACTGCTTGCCCGAGTGCCACGTGGTCATGATTGACAACAAGGAAGAGTCGCTACGTCGCGCGCTGGACCGTGTCCAGACTTTGAACTTGGAGAATGTCACCATCTACATGAGCAACATAGATTACTTCTGCGGCAATTTTGACACTGGGGTATGTGTAGTACTGTCTCGTTCACTGTGATGTTAACCAGATGTTGCCATTTTAGTGCATGTGCCAATTTTCTTACTGATTTTCTTACTGATTTAAATGTCACAGAGAATTCTTCTGTAGCCCATGGCTGTCTGTGGCAAAAAACTTCCGATATGATGATTGAGTTGTTTAGCGCAGCTTTGTATGAAAGGTTAACGTGAGCGCATGCAAACCATATGCCTGTTCAACTAAGATTTAGAAAAAATTTTGTGCATCTTATTTGACCTTCTAAACTGGATTATACAGAGACATCAAAATTGCAGAAATACCAAAAGTCTCCCTGGTTCTGTAGGAGGCTTCCAGAAAAATTGCAATCTCTTGTAGTCCCGATGTCGCATGAGTTGAAGCACTTTCTGCAGTTTGGGGACTTTGACTCATGTAAAGTTTACTGTAATTGAAACATCAATTGGCTAATTTTCAGTTTTTATCCTATGGCCTGATACAATCTGGAAATAAAAGTTAAAATGAGCACAGATATGTAGGAGAGAATATATGGTGTGGGAAGATATCAGGTATAGAGTAGTGAAGTGATGATATCACAGTGTTTTGTTATAGCTTTTGCTTGGAACCAGGTGCGAGAGCACTTCAGGAATAAAAGTTGGTTACACTGACATTTACTTGCGATGTCAGAATATTTCAAAACAACTCATAATAATCTTTGCAAATCATTATCTTCGCAAATTGCGTCAGCCAGGTAAGTTTCTTTGTAGACCCTTTTGATGTGCTGCAAGCAAATTCCAAATGGTGAAAGATGAATTTTGAGCCTTTCTGAGAACTATGTATTAGCTTGAAAGAAGCTATGTAGTGAGTACTGAAAAGGTAACTCTTCAAGCACTAAGTGCTTTTCCTCTCATTTTCTTCCATAGGTGTCTCTGCATGCGTGTGGTGTAGCGACGGACATCGTCCTAGACAAGTGTCTTCAACAGGGGGCGTCCTTTGTCTGTAGCCCCTGTTGCTATGGCTCCCTGCACGACACCCACCACATGACCTATCCTCGCAGTCTGTCCTTCCAAGAATCTAGCATCTCTAAGAGGGTGTGTGGAAAATTGACAATTGTGTTTATTTGGTTCAGTCTTGCGGTTGGTTATTTTAAAAAAAGGAACAAACAAACAAACAAACACAAATACGATGGGATCTGCATCTGCAATAAATAGTACAATAATATATGATACAGTAAAGTGCTATGTGAGGCCAATGAAAACTAGATATCCCTGTTTAGACCAGTTAAGACTCTGATGTTTGGAAGTGAAGTATATCTTTAAAGTCTGATGCCAGAATTGATGACTATGACTGGCATGGTACATGTATCTGTAATGTTTGGTATTCACAATGCACCAACTCCACCTTTTATGATGTGTAAGGCACAATAAGATGCAAACAGTTAAAAATAAAATAAAAAGATAAATAAAGTGAGACACACAAACAAAAGAGCATGTATCATTGCAAAAGTGGAACTGACGAGTTGTGTCTTCATGCAGTTCTGGAAAGATTCAACAGATGAAACATTTCTCATTTGTTCCAGAGCAACTATCCCATGTATGCAAAGGCTATATCCCCTATGACTGAGAAGAATCATTCTGCAAATTGCAGCTGATCATTTAAACTTACTGATTTATCATTGCCTTATGCATTAAAAGATTGGGTTTCTGGTAAATACCTTGAATTGTCAATCTCTTACAGGATTATTTTCTGATTGGACATGGTGCAGAACAGACTTGCTGGGATTTTGAGAGCTTCCATGCAAAGCAAGGTACTATTCATGGTCTTTTTTTGCTTTGCCTCTATTTGCAGTTCGTTTAGAAATGATCGCAATCAATTTGATAGTTTAAAGAGGATAAGACCTAACCTCAGGATTTTTTTTTATTACACATATACATGAGGTCTTTGTATGACACGTATATGTATATACTTGTATATAGTATTTGAATTCATCTATTGCAAGAAGATTGAATTTATGTCGCTGAATATTTATGATACTGAAGCATCATCCTTCACAGGCCTTTAGGGCACACTAACTTTAGGCTATATTAGGTGAGAGATAGAGACAGGCTTTGTGCACAAAAGGTTGGTCTTGAAAATGTTCAAGAGGGCGCTGTTAATATGCCTGTACTGAAAAAGCTGAAGCCCAGGAAACGACAGTCACTGCCCAATGATTATTCATTTTATAAGTATATAGTTGTTGTTTTTTATGTTGAGGCACTGGTGTGAGCAGTATCAAGCAGTTATTCGTTAGCAACATTGAGTGATCTATCCAATATCATCAAAATTATGTGTTTTAATTTCTAAACTTTGTAAGCAAATGATGAAATGCCAAGTAAAAGTCCAGTGTTATTGTTCATCGTTACCTCCTTTACATGGTACATGGCATAAAAATGTTTGACGCACTGTGATAACATTGTTTCATTATTAGAAATATTGACTTTTCACTTTCCCCACATTCAGCTACTGAAGGCAACATGATGACAATCAAGTTGAATAGGGTACAAGGAATGATAGACTAAAAGTATCTTGAACATGTCACAAGACATTTCCCTTAAAGGGAGGGTTTTATTTGCATTTCTGTATTCAGTTCAAATTTTATAGTGTGTGTATTTGCATAGAGTTATACGGAGCTTCAAAGTTACAGTTGTGTATTTTCATTCAAACTAGGACGTTTTGTACTAGTTGTTGTTGAGAAAGAGCTAATGTCTGTGTTGGTATTTGATTGATATGTACACAGGCAAGCATTGCATGGGATTCATTGATAAGGATCGTGCCGAGCTGGCTAGACAACATGGCTACGACGTCACAGTGTGTTCTCTGAAACCAGCTGCTTGCTCTCCCAAGAACAACCTCCTAATTGGCGTGTCTCCTCGCATGAAGTAGTGTTCCAGCTGCATCCCTTCCCTCTCATCATCTTTGTCTTCCTTTTTCTTGTCCTTGTCTTTCTTCCCCCCTTCTCCTCCTTCTCCTCTTTCTTTTATTCCTTCTTCTTTAATTTTAATTCTTCCTCTTTTACTTTTTTTCTTCCTGCTCCTTCACCTTTTTTTACTTGTTCCTCTGGTCTTCATCCTTTCCTTTCCCTTCTTTTTTGTGTTTTCATCAATTTTCTGGAAGGCGTATGAAAGGGGGCACTTCATAAAGAATCCAGCCTGCTTCTTGCCAGGAGAAGAAGTAAAGAAGAGTCTTTCACATGACAAGGTTGTTAGTGTACCAACGTTGAGGACTGCTGTTTCATGTCATATCCATGGGACAAAGTGGTTTACCTCTAAGCAGAGCCTCAGGCAACATGATGCCCCAATTAGCATTGGCCTATCTGCTCTTTCTCTCTGGGCCTTGAAAGTGGGAGCTGTGGAGTGTAAAGCAGTTTTTATTTGGGACTGAACCACTGTCACGTCCTCATGGCATGGTGTTGAAGCTGACATTCCTTGCTAAGGCAAGTCACAGGCTGTCTCTCCCACAGCCAGCCAGCCAGACTTGTGCCTTCCAGGTAGCAGCAGGTCTGTGAATGGGTCACCCGCAACAAAGACTGATAATCCAGGCTGCTCCGCTGAGTCATGCCCAGCTCATTAAAGGTATCAGACTGAGGGGCATGTACCCATACATTGAATGTAGGCACTTGTTACACTGTGTACAGGCATTTTCTTTTGACATACGAGTGTAAATGGGTTAATGGACGTGTTTGTATGTGTGTGTGTGTGATAGACTTTTGCTGTCCTTGCTATGAACTGAACCCTTCTAGACCTGTTTGTGTTCTTCTGGGGCATGTAAGCTGCTGGAGGAAGGTAGTCATATTTCCTTCTACTCTGGTTGGCATTAATGTTTGTTTGAACACTTGCGTCAAAGTCAAATAAAGCTTACTTGAACAGTACATGTAGGTATGCTCCTATTACCATACTCATCATATTTACGTGTATATTGAAGTTTTTGATAGGGACTTGCTACAGATTTTCAACACTTGCATTCTCACTGTTGCATTTGACAGGTGGAGCACGTATTGTATCATGTAATGTGCATAAGTGAAATTTGTGCATCCGATTTTAGTTTCCCGGTCTTCTCACTCACAGGAATAGAGAATGCCAATTTTTACTATTCAAGTGCTTTCTACAAACCTGCAAAATGTGAATGTTGAATGGATTGACTACCAATCTGCATTTTCCCAAAGGAATTATTAGCAGGATACAGTATATGTTGGAGAACAAGCAATGTGACCAGTGAAAAAGATTTCCTGACATTAGTAATCTGACTGGCTGTGGTTTTTGTTCTGATGGTTAGGATCAAAGAGAATTCAGCGTATATGTAATCAATTCAGTTTTCCAGTACTGTATCAGTATTGTATTTTTCAGTGATTCTTATAGATGATTTTAATCTGTTTGTTTATTAATTCAGTATTTAAAGCTGGAGTTTTACTCAAGACAGAATTACAAGCTGCTCCCTCAGAGACTTTCTCATCCCTTTCTATCAGAAACATCAAAGTTGCAATGATCTGTACATGTTGATTAGGAAGACATCATCAAAGTAGCTCCAAATTGGAATTGAAATGCTGAGATCGGTTTGGGCGCGTTGTCGGTGTAAGCAAAATATGCAAACTTGGCAAGCCATTCACTCAGTCGGCCGTGTAAACGTGGCACACAGAGAGTCAAATAATGTGTGAGTAGCACGCCTTTATCCAGTGACACTTAGAGAGTGGAGTATTCAAACATTTAACATCCTGAGCCGGATGCAATCAGCAGTGTAAATTAACACCTTGTGCAATAACAACAATTTTCTGAGCATGTACACATCTGCCATCACCCTAAAAGCTTCATTAAAGGGTCCAGTTTTTTTTGTCGAAAAGTTGCTTTGTTGGGCTGAAGAGGACTGGTTGTGCCAATAATGGATTGTGTGTTCAAGTACATTGCCTCCTCCCCCCCCCCCCCCCCCCACACCTGCCCCGCCATTGTCATGTGACTATGTCTGCATTCTCACACAGTCTTGTGGCTGTTTGTATTTCCATCCTATTGACATCAGTCCAGAGCCCATCTGCCAAAAGAAAGAAAGAAGAAGAAGAAGAAGAAGAAGAAAAAAAAAAAACAGTCGTACACTTTCTGTGGGTTTAGATAGTTATCTTCAGAACTCTTTGTCATTTCACCTTGATGTGAAGCAAATTTCCTCCCCCCCCCCCCCCCATCCCGTTCACGTGTCTGTGAGTTCATCATAAATTCACTTGAAAACAAACCCTAACAGTGATGCAGAATTTTGAGAATCTTGCCAGCTGTTCACCCTCTGTTCTAGTGCGTATACGGTGCACTCCCATTATAACAAACACAGTTATAACAAAACTTGTGTGACAACGAATGAAAAGTTACAGGTCCCAGAATTATCATCTTTATATCTTTATTTGTATAATGTATTGTATGGCTTTAACAATATTTTGACATAGCAAAAGAAAACTGCTGATCCCAAGGACTATGTTATAGCAGGAGCTGCCTGTACATGCATTTTTGTGTGTATAATTGGTAGCTTTTGCCAAGAGCCTGTTGTTGAAGTCTATATCATTAGTGTTGCATTGTTTTTGAGACTGTTCCAAGTGCCTGCCTGACTGGTAATTCTTCTTCCATGAATTCCACATTGTTTGATGATAAAAGATTGTTTGTTTGGATTTACTGCACATAGAAACTATGGAAACACTTGAAATGTCTTGAAGCAAGCTATCATTAGACTAATGGCTTTTCAGTCCCATTGATCTGCAGGACTAGACAGTGAGGTTTAAGTGCCTTGCCAAAGGTCACAACCCACTGCTTTCAGGGAAATCGAACCAGGGACCTCATGATTTAGATCTGGTAGTATCATTTGTTGAAGCACAATGGTTTTGTTTTGTTTTGTTTGTTGTTGTTGTTTTTTTTTTTTCAAAGAGGGGGGCATCCTCATCCAGCATTTTGTCAGATTTTTTTCTAACAAACTGTTTCAACCCTAACTAGGCTGGAGGGGCCTCCGAGGCCCCCCCTCAACGTTCCGTGCGATGTATCGCTATCACGAAAAGCTATCGCTGCGACGTTTCATGACTTTTGTCTTTCGAGTCTCCCACATCTTTTGACACCAAATTTGCGATGCCCGGGCGCGCGGTTCCGAAGTTGCGCATAAATATGTACGTGCATGTCAGACCAAAAATTGCTCAAAAACGTGAATTTGTGTACAATTTCAATGCAAACTGTGCTTACAGGCAAATTTCATAAAAGCATGATTATTTTGGTGTTTTATTAATTAAAATCAATTAATAACATATTTTCTTGTTCTGAACAATGTCGCCGACAAATTTCATCGAAAAAACTATGAAAAACATAGTCGAAAAACAAAGAAATACATAAGAAATTCAAAAAACAATAAAATACATAGGAAATTTTTTCTGATGGCACAATTTTTTTTCTCTTACATTTGCTAAGGACACTAAAAAGAATATTTACACAAAAAATGTGCCTGTTTTGAGCTTTATTTAGTGATTTACACCAAATTGTCTGATTTCATGCATCATTATGCATAAATTAGCATAATTTAGCATAGATGACAATTTTTTAAAAATTAACTTCACGGTACTCTAGATTACATCATAGGCAATGTGTGTGCCAATTTTCGTCGCGATCGCGCGGTCGACGGCCGAGATCTGGAGGGGGGGCCTGGGAGGCCCCTCCGGCTCTATCACCTACCTAAATAGCCCGGCCTAGTTAGGGTTAAGCTACTGAAATCCTTGCATCTGATTGGCTGAGAGCAAATTTGTCCCCAAAAAAAAATTATGAAGCACCTGATAAAAATTCCCCCCTGGGCCAATGTTTGATCACAGAGGTCTTTGACAGTTTGAGTTGTGATTATGTGTGAAGGCTGGAGTGATTTGTTGAACTATCATTTAGTCCTTTGGACTTGTGACTTGTACAGTGTCTATTCCTTGACAGTACATAACCATATATGTGAAGATGTATTTGAATTAGACATGGAAGATTCAATGATGATGAACAAGTTTTTGCCAATCACCACCCACCCTTTCACTTGTTTAGTCTGCTGTGATGTGTGTGTGGGGTCATATTATGTGCAATTTAAATTGCTGCAATGAATCCCTCTTTGTGGCATTTTTTTCTCCAAAGAGCTGGACATTGAAATTGCCAATGGGTCCTTTCTTTTTCAGTATCAAAATACTCAATTTTGTCATTGTTATTTCACTTTATATTTACTGATATCAGATTAGAATTAAAATTTCACAAGTTCAGAGGCCAGGGTTTCAACTTCAAATGAAAACAACACAAAACTCTAAGCTGATGTGAAAGTGCATTGAAATGAATGGAAAGCAAAGAAATTCTTCATTTTTAGCAGTGTTTGAAGTGATGATACATGTCTGAATGCGCTGTTCTATTTAATGGAATGAATGATTTGCATTTATCACTACACATATTTTTTATTGAACATGTGCAGGGGTATGGATAACCTTGAAGACAGTAACACACGTGGGGTACCAAATACTTAGTAGAAGGGAAATATTGCCCATCATTCACTCGGAACCGTCTTATTTCTTATGTTTTCATAGAAAACATAATATCAAATAAATTATCGTGAATTGCATTTTTGTTCACTATGGACACTGCTTCCATAAGAATAATAATGATGTTTGCTGTAGTTATCCTGTATTACCCATGCACAGAGTTGCCAATTACTGTTTGTTATTGTTGTTATGGTTGCTTTTTTTAGCTCACCTGAGCCAAAGGCTCAAGTGAGCTATTGCGATCGCCCTTCGTCCGGCGTCCGTCGTGCGTCGTCCGTCGTCCGTCGTCCGTCATCCGTCGTGCGTCGTGCGTAAACTTTTTACATTTTCATCTTCTTCTGGAAAACCCCAAGACTGATTTTCATCAAACTTGGCAGGTAGCATCCCTAGGGGGTTAGGAACTCAATTTGTTAAAATGGGCACCATGCCCCACCCAGGGGGCCCCCAGGGGGGCCCAAACCCCCCAAAATTAAGGAATCTGTCAAAATCTTCTTCTCTAGAACCAGAAGTGATAGAGCTAAGTTAGTACTATGGGTTAGTATATTGATGACTGTAGTTTCAAGTTTGTTCATGGCAGAATCAGGGGTGCCTCCCTTGGGACCCAGGGGAGGGGGTGAGGTGGGGTCCTAAAGGGGCCTAAATTGTACATTTTCATCTTCTTCTTGAGAATCCCATGACCCATTTTCACCAAACTTGGCAGGTAGCATCCCTAGGGGGTTAGGAACTCAATTTGTTAAAATGGGCACCATGCCCCACCCAGGGGGCCCCCAGGGGGCCCAAATGCCCCAAAATTAAGGAATCTGTCAAAATTTTCTTCTCTAGAACGAGAAGTGATAGAGCTAAGTTAATACTATGAGTTTGTACATTGATGACTGTAGTTTCAAGTTTGTTCATGGCAGAATCAGGGGTGCCTCCCTTGGGACCCAGGGGAGGGGGTGAGGTGGGGTCCTAATAGGGCCTAAATTGTACATTTTTATCTTCTTCTTGAGAACCCCATGACCCATTTTCACCAAACTTGGCAGGTAGCATCCCTAGGGGGTTAGGATCTCAATTTGTTCAAATGGGCACCATGCCCCACCCAGGGGGCCCCAAGGGGGGCCCAAACCTTCAAAATGAAGGAATCTTTAAAAATCTTCTCTAGAATCAGAAGTTATAGAGCTAAGATAATACTATGAGTGAGTACATTAATGACTGTAGTTTCAAGTTTGTTCATACGAGATCCAGGGGTGCCCCTCTTGGGGGCAGGGGGGGGGGGGGGGTGGTTGGGAAGGTCCAAATGGGGGCCTGAATTGTACATTTTCATCTTCTTCCTGAAAACCTCATGATGTATTTTCGTCAGACTTGGCAGGTAGCATCCCTAGGGGCTCAGGATCTCAATTTATGAAAATGGGCACAATGCCCCACCCAGAGGGCCCCAGGGGGCCCCAATCTCCCCAAATTAAGGAATCTTAAAAAACTTGGGCCCTTATTGTACATTTTCATCTTCTACTTGAGAATGCCTAGTCAAATTTTGGTAGAGCTGTGAATGATTCAGATTAGTGACTGCGTGAAAGGTGAACTTGCGATACTCAGGTGAGCGCTAGACCCGCGGGTCTCTTGTTTCAATATTGAGTATAATTGTATTCTTCAAGTATATATAATTTTTTTTAATGGAACATGTGTGTTCTTGAATTTTTATGTTTTACATGTGAGATTTTCACATTAATCTTTTGCATTCATTGCATTTTTTTTTCATGTAAAAAAAACAAAAAAACACCAGTGTCTTTTCAGTACAGTACGCCTCTGGAAATCCTACCATTTTAGCAATGTGTTATTCGTGGCTCAATTGTTGGATTATTTTGGGAGTTGCTTGCTTGCGATGAGTCATGTAAGGGAGTTTAGGAGGGACGAAGCCGACCCTGAGTCACTCAGCTGATGGCTCTCCCCAGGGATAATAAAATCGGGCTAAAACAACCTGATTTCCATACCAGAGGGAATTTGATGTCCGGAGGTATATCACCTGTATGATTATTTCCCCCTTAGTCTTGTAATATGTGTATATCTATTTAAAACTGCATTGAATTCAGCATTCTCTTTGACTTGAGGTGAGTCATGAAATTAAGTTATGCTGATTTTGCAGAATCACAGAATCATTAAAGATATTCATATATGGAATATAACAAGATTGTGATGTCTTGTCTATCTCAGTGTGTTGTCATTTTATTTGTGTTTGTATGCATCTGTTTGTCTGCCTGTCTTTCTTACTGTTGACTTTTCTATAAAATTAGACCTGCATTTAGAAAGAAGAACCCACAACACACTGATATGGCGTTGAACAATTAACTGCCAAAAAGCAGCCCTATTCCATGTGGACACGTACACTGTACATTGTATTTGAAGTTAGTGCAAGGTGACTGCCAGCTTTATGTAGTTGGGATTTGGTCACTACAGGTGTGCATTGCTGTATTACAGGAACAAAGTGCATTTGTGTGTGTGTGTGTGTGTGTGTGTGTGTGTATGTGTGTGTGTGTGTGTGTGTGTGTGTATGCCTGTTTGTTAATTGAAATGATTGTCGATCCCCTCCACCTCTCTCTCCCTCTGAATTTTGTTACACATCCCATGTACATGTAGCTGGCACTAACTGTTGAGGAGGGCTGATTTTGCTGCAATACGCATATCCTGTAGACACTTGCCCCAGTATACTCGGAACTCGTCCTCAACGGGTTAAACATGAAAAAGATCTAGATTGACAGATATTTCTAGCACAAAGCTTCCTGCTGTACCTATTATGCACATTTTTTTCTCTCTCTCACTGGGATATTATATTTATCACTCTATGTCACATATACGATATGAATCATAAAATTTCTATTTTTTTAAAAAGGCACTAGAAGTACATGTACTTGTAAACTTCAAAGTACTCACGTGCACCATCTCACGTAGGGGAATTAATATCGTGTGTAAAACTCATTTTGCATATACGTGTACATCGAAACCTTTTCACTATCTCAAAAGACCCCAAACACAGCTTCGTGAGTGTATCACGAGTAAACTGATAAGTCTTGTGACTTTAATTAATATGCTGAGATCAGCATTTCCAAGCTCGGCAGATGCTATCTGCGTGTGTCACAAAACAGTTGACGCAAGAATTCATCAGATTAGTCTCGTGTGACAGTTATGTATCTTGGCGAGATGAAATCAGAGGTTGCATTTTGAGTTAGTAATTTTGGCCACCTTGCTTGTGCAACCTAGGCAGACGCGAAGTTCATGATCGCTTGACATTTCACGCAAGTTGAGCGCAGAAATAGACCTACGGAACATGTATGACTTCGGGCTGTGTTTTCTTTATGATACTTATATGCCATGAGTAGAGTACAGGGATATGTCTTTATATTGAATCAGCGAGAAATTTGTGATCTATTGTCGTGGACTGTATGAAAACTAAACAAATAGATCATGGATGCGTTTGTTTGCGCACTTCATTTGACCAAAATTACACTAGAGTGCCAATTCATTGTCCCAAACGAGAAAAAAAAAAGAAAGAGAAAGAGAAAAAAAGAAGAAGTATGTGTGTGTATGTGTCTGTCTGTCAGTCTGTATTTGTGTATTTGCTGTGTGTGTTCATTCGGGGAGGGGTTTTGTACGAATGCGTCACCATCAAAGACAGAGTAAGCAGGGTCATTTCAAAGTATAGTTTTCCTCTGTTGAAAAGTCAATACAATACGTTGCATTAACCAGTTAATTTCCTTTTCTTCCGACGTCCGGCGTCCGACCGGCATATGAGGACTACAAACATTTGGATGCAAAATAGCTGTCCCCATCACAGACTGAGATCTGCGTAGAGTTGTCCGTGTGTTTCGGATTCGCCGCAGCTTGCTGCTCGCGTGTACGGTAGTAGCATACTTGTACTTGTATTGTTTTGTATTGTATTGTATTGTATTGTATCCAGCGTTACCAAATCACTCACTCAGACAAAGCAGAGATGACACACCGCTCAGCTTCGAGCCTTCCTCATCAAAACAAATTACCCGGCATCCTGTGCTTTTCCACTTTCAGTCGACACCATACGCAACGGATGGCCATCCTTATTGTTCTTCGTACAAGTTTTCTCTTTCGTGCGTTTTCTTCCTCCTCGTCAACTGGAGTCTTTAATCGTACTCATAAGTTTCTTTTATAAGGAGCCAACAATAAAATTTTCTTTGACTTCGTCATCTCCCACGTAGCCAATCATTGAGCTGTATCTGTGACTGTATAGACAAAATAAAAATAGATAGATAAGATTCTGTGTTGCGATTGCGGTGGGCAAAGAATGTCCTTGAAAATGGTTAGGAGATAGAAAGAAGTGCACATGTTTGAGGAGTGTGGATAGTAATACACTGCTACAGATCAGTACTTAATTATCGGCTTTCAAATGGCATTGTGATCAACGGTTTATTAAAAAAAAAACTTCATTATTATACGGCTTATTGATAACAAAGTTTCGACTAAAGCGTTTGATTAATTACAGACAACGATGAACTTGGCTTTGATTATGATAAAATCAGATGAACCCGTATAGATGAGCACTTTAATGAAGTTTCGTCTACATTGAACAATAAGCTATAGATGGAAAGGATGACAGGACTTTAAAGTTTCATATATTTTCAATGGATAGTACATAATATTGGCTGCAAAGTCATGCGCAAAATTGCAGATGCTATAAGGCTATATTACCTCACAACTTTCCCTTTTGACGTACACAAAACTGTATAAATCATTATTTTGTCGATAATTTAGTAACTACAACCTATATTTCTCCTCTAGAACAAAACTACAATGATTCGATGTGAAAGACACATGCATAGTGTATCTATTTATGTCATGTCACGAAATTAATTTCAAAGTGGAGAGTAATGTGCAAGTCAATTTTTGATAAGCTTTGTGAGGTGATGACATCAAAACCCCATAGCTTGTGTGTGGTGTCTCCTAATATGACTGTTTCATGGAAACATGAAATTGTCAAACCCCATAAGTCACTTTTGCTTTAAAAGTCTGACTTTGATGAAACTTCCAGTGTTCTTTTCGTCTGATCAATAATAGCTGAAGACAACTTAACATGGCACGAAATTACACTTTAATCTATTTTCGGATGAACACATGATGTTAATGGCTGACGGCTACCAGGTACACATCTATTACATCATATTGTGAACATCATGACACAGGCCCACAAACAAATACTAAGAAATCGAAATAACGAGCTCTATTTTAATCTGTTGTGACAAAAAAATAAGTTTGAATCATTCACAGATATCAACATAATATAGCTTAGGGCTCCTTTAAACGTCTGATCTTTTGTTCTGTATGCTCTTCTTCGCCGCTCCCTTCCTATGCATTCCTAGGTCTGCATTCATAACAGGTGCACATTGTCTAGGGTGATGATACATCGTGCCCCGTGGCGGTTATGTTGCGTCTGTACCTCTACCTTCGATATGACCACTTATTAACCCGTTGAAGACCGACTGATTTTGCTCCAACACGCATTTCTAGACACATGCCCAAGTATTCGCAGGACTCGTCTTCAAGGTGTTAAATGACAACCAGCAGAAAAGTACAACGGTAATTCCCTTTGGTAGGACTAGTTATATCGTAAAAATCTTTGACTGCCATTTCAACCTCTGTAATTATTAGTAAAATATTCTATGAGCATTTGTTTAATTGCTGTGTACTCGAAGATGGAGTAGAGAACCTGATTGAAAGTATTCAGTCTGTGCAAAGTTCGGGGAAAAAAACAGAGAAGGAAGCAACTGAACACTTCGTGATGTTAACTCTCGAGTTCTTGAATGACGCAGCAGCCATACATGGATGATATTGATGATATTGATAATGATGGTAATGATGATAACATCATATACTATCATCATTATCATTATTGGCATTACATCGATCGTCGTCATGTGGACCTGGCAATATTTCCACGTCTGCACGTAGGCCTGGAAAACAATAAAATTAGATGTAATGCACAGTTGCAGATCAGACAAGACGGATCAATGAAAATGGGTTTTAGATCTCACATTTTTGGCAACATTTATCACAGCGCATAGTGGGATGGAGTTTATCGGAAGTCTTAAGTCCTGCCTGATTCGCCAACGTATAAGAAGAAGGAAAAGTGTTTCCAAAGGGTTTCACTCAAAGGAGTTCAAAAATAGTATAAGAAATAAACATATCGCCTGTAAAGGAAAGGTGTTGTGACGGAATGCCTGGATGGGGTTTGTATGGGGTTTTCCCTTGTTTGAAAACAAGTCATCAAAGATTGCTTCATATATTGGCATCGGACGTGCGGCATCGTTTCAAAGAAGAGAGCGGATTAGTATACGAGACAAAATACGAACGTCATTGAAAACGCAACCTCATTGTTTTTAGACGTGACCGAAATTGATGAAATGGGTGTGGTGATCCACCCTCTTCTAAAAATCGTTAACGACCCAGCCATTAATTAGAGCTAAATAGGAGCTTAAGGATCTCATAATAGTCTGTCCTGCCAGCTATAGCAATGAAAGGGTAATAACCGGAGTGTCAGGAACCCGCCGTATAAAGATGCCCCCTCACACAGATCTGTATCAATGATTTGCGATTCGCGCTCATGATCTTCTCCGACAATGAATGTCACATTTCCTGCAAAATAACACAATTTCCGGTCGTCACGTACAAGTACACGTAAAAGTTTTTATGGTGAAATGAAAAGAGAGATAATGCATAATTGCATGGCTTCATGCCCATAAAATGTTCAGTGAAATGACAAGAGAGATTGAAATATAAAAATGTATTATTGGCTTCATGCCTTTTCCTTGCATTAAAAATTAACAGCTCTTCTGCATCTCATAAGAAGACGTTTGAATTCATAATTCTATTTTTGTTGTGTTGATGTCATCATCTCGGGTAATTATCATTATTATTATTATTATTATTATTATTATTATTATTATTATCATTATTATCATTATCATTATCATTATTATTATTATTAATATTATTATCATCATCATCTTCTTCTTCATCATTATTATCAATTGCACATTGTAGTAGTAGTAGTAGTAGTAGTAGTAGTAGTAGTAGTAGCATAGTACGTAGTAACAACGGCGTAGCCAGGATTTCATCTTAGGGGGGGGCGGTAAGAACTTTTTGCATTTTGATGTTGCAAATGGTGCAATTTGATGCATGTTTTTGCGCGTTTTATCGACGTGAAACAGTCCCACTTGTTTAAGGTAGCAGTATATTTTAGTGTAGATTATTATTTTTCCCAAAGGAGCACACTCGGCAATAGTAAAACCACTTTTGAAGAAACCCAGCCTGGACCAAAACGAATTTAAGAATTATAGACCAGTGTCAAATTTAACATTTCTAGGTAAACTTATTGAGAAAGCAGTTTGTAAACAGTTAGTTCATCACATTGAGTCTAACAATCTTTTTGATTCTTTTCAATCTGCTTACAGGTCTCTGCACAGTACTGAGTCAGCTTTAGTAAAAGTGAAAAATGATATTATGTTTGCCATTGATTCAAACAAGGTTGTTTTTGCTGTTCTTTTAGATCTGTCAGCCGCATTTGACACGATTGATCATCAAATTTTTCTTTCCCGTTTATATAAACGAACAGGTGTTAGGTCAACAGTTTTGTCCTGGTTTCAGTCATACCTTTTGGGATGGTCTTCTCAAGTTGACATTGCCGGTAATTTGTCAAACCCCACTGTGTTAGAGTTTGGACTTCCCCAGGGATCAATAGTAGGACCCATAGGATACTCAATTTATACTCTTCCAGTTGGCGAGATAGCCCAACATTATGATGTTAATTATCATCTTTATGCTGATGATATACAGTTATATATTTCTTATGACCCGAAGACTCCAGGAGCTTCTTTTAATGCCATCACTAAACTTGAAATGTGTATTTTAGATATTAAGAAATGGATGGTAGCAAATAAGTTGAAACTGAATGATTCGAAGACTGAGTTTTTTGTAGCAGCTTCAGCCCACAATCTTCGCGGTCTTTCAAACATTCAGCTCAATGTTGGTTGCACACTAATTAGCCCCTCAGAAACAATAAGAAATCTTGGTGTTATTTTTGATTGTCGAATGTCAATGTCTCAACATATTTCTCAAATTTGTAGTACTGTTACGTTTTATTTAAGAAATATTGCTAGGATTAGGAGATTTATTGATCAATCTGCATGTCATAACGCAGTGCGTTCTTCAGTTTTATCCCGTATAGATTATTGTAACGGGCTTCTCTCTTCCATTCCTTCAACTCAACTGGATCGTGTGCAGCGACTTCAAAATTGGGCAGCCCGATTAGTGTTTCAGGTTTCTAGGGACTACCCATCTCAGCCACTTCTGAAGTCGTTGCACTGGCTTCCTTTGAAGCAACGGATAATTTTCAAATTAGTTTTGTTTGTTTATAAAATCCTTAACGATCAAGCTCCGAAATATTTAGACGCCTGTTTGACTTTATATACACCTACTAGAAATTTGAGGTCATCTAGTGATCCGCTTCGTCTCACATACTCTGTTACTCGCACCTTAGCCGGTGATAGGACATTCACTGTGTCTGCTTCAAAGCACTGGAACAATTTACCACTTACCGTTAGACAGTCTCCATCAGTCAGTGTGTTCAAAAAAGCCTTGAAAACACATCTTTTCAGTAGCAACTAGTTCGTAGCTGTATATATAACATTTATCCAATTATACATACTGTCGTACATGTTTTGAATTGATTGTAAGCGCTTTGGGCCTTGTGGGAAAAGCGCACTATAAATAATAGTAATAATAATAATAATAATATTGAATAATTTGCCTATATATAATGATATAATTTAGATGCACTTCTTGTATTAATTCTTTTCACTGAATATCATGAACGCGACTGAACCCGAGCGAGCATAGCGAGCGAGGGGGAGGGGAGGGTGTGGGAGGGGGGTGTCCCCCCTCCCACGGTAAGAACTTTTTGCATTTTGATGTTGCAAATGGTGCAATTTGATGCATGTTTTTGCGCGTTTTATCGACGTGAAACAGTCCCACTTGTTTAAGGTAGCAGTATATTTTAGTGTAGACTATTATTGAATAATTTGCCTATATATAATGATATAATTTAGATGCACTTCTTGTATTAATTCTTTTCACTGAATATCATGAACGCGACTGAACCCGAGCGAGCATAGCGAGCGAGGGGGAGGGGAGGGGGGTGTCCCCCCTCCCACGGTAAGAACTTTTTGCATTTTGATGTTGCAAATGGTGCAATTTGATGCATGTTTTTGCGCGTTTTATCGACGTGAAACAGTCCCACTTGTTTAAGGTAGCAGTATATTTTAGTGTAGATTATTATTGACCAATTTGCCTATAAAATGGTATAATTCAAATACACTTCTTGTATTAATTCTGTTCACTGAATATCATGAACGCGACTGAACCCGAGCGAGCGGAGCGAGCGAGGGGGGAGGGGAGGGTGTGGGAGGGGGGTGTCCCCCCTCCCACGGTAAGAACTTTTTGCATTTTGATTTTGCAAATGGTGCAATTTGAAGCATGTTTTGCGCGTTTTATTGATGTGAAACAGTCCCACTTGTTGAAGGTTGCAGTATATTTTAGTGCAGATTATTATTGAACAATTTGCCTATAAAATGGTATAATTTAGATACACTTCTTGTATTAATTCTTTTCACTGAATATCATGAACGCGACTGAACCCGAGCGAGCATAGCGAGCGAGGGGGTAGGGGAGGGTGTGGGAGGGGGAGGGTGCCCCTCCCACGGTAAGAACTTTTTGCATTTTGATGTTGCAAATGGTGCAATTTGATGCATGTTTTTGCATGTTCTAACGAGTTGAAACAGTCCCACTTGTTTAATAAGGTTGCTGTATATTTTAGTGTAGATTATTATTGAACAATCTGCCTATAAAATGGTATAATTTAAATACACTAGTCTTCTTGTATTAATTCTTACACTGAATATCATGAACGCTCTCTGTTCAGCAATTAAACAGAAAAAGCATGCCCACGAGGGTGTAGATAGGGGCATATCCCCTCCCACACGAAGGTGATTTTGCGTTTTCAGACCTGAAATTCAGCGATCTGGTGCAAAATTTTGGTGCAATACTTTTTCATCGAAGTGTTAAAATCACGGAATTTAGCTCTTATTCCGAATGTGCACCATCTGTGCGTATGTATAAAGTCTAGTGAGGTAGAGCTTAGGGGAAGGGGGATTCCCCCTCCCGCTCGCGGAGCTTTTGCGTTTTTAGAATTGAAATAAAGCGATCTGGGTATAGCCACAGTCTACTTCTTTGCATGGTGGGGGTGGGGGGGGGGCGAGCAGGGAGAAGGCATGGGCGAGTATTATCTCCACCCTTCCCTTCCGATGGAGCTTTTATCGTTTCAAGGTTGAAATTGAGATATCTCGCAAACGCATATTTGATGGAAGCAACATTTGGGAAATCACACACACACACACACACACACACACAAAACTGATGGGGGTGGGCTGAGGGAGGAAAGGGTCGATTAAAAGGGGAAATTCCCCTTATACATGAGGGAACCTTCAGTTTTCGGAATATAAGTCTTCTGCACCCAGAATTATTCAAATTTTTTTTGTAAATCTAAAAAGTGTACTTAGCTAGGGAAAGAGGCACAGAGGGGGAGGGTTTGG
The DNA here is from genome assembly GCF_040938485.1 of Diadema antillarum. Taxonomy (NCBI): domain Eukaryota; kingdom Metazoa; phylum Echinodermata; class Echinoidea; order Diadematoida; family Diadematidae; genus Diadema; species Diadema antillarum. The sequence continues at coordinate 701,600 of NW_027271972.1, read as the reverse complement.
GAGGGGGATACCCCCTCCCAAGCACGAGAGATTTTGCATATTTTGAATTGAAATTCAACGATCTGGTGCACACTTTGAGTGAAATATTAAAAAAAAAATCTTATTTGATGAAAGGTTGCAAAGGAGACCCGCTTCATGTGCATGCATACAGTATACACGCATTTTTTTTCCGCCTCCCAAATCCCCGGTCCAAATCTTAGGGGGGGGGGGGGGGGGGGCGACCGCCCCCATCGCCCCCCCCCCCCCCCTGGCTACGCCAGTGCGTAGTAATAGCAGTAGTTTTACTACTATACTATTATTATTGTCATTATCATTATTACTGTCATTATCATCATCATCATCATCATCATAACCTTCAATATCATCAGTTCCATGTATTATCATTGATAACACACTGAGGTAAAAATAAGATAATTAGCAGTCAAACAGTTTATATACAATGATTAAATACCAAGAATTTACTACACGTCGTCTCATTTAAATGCGTACGTACCATCTGTCATACGACTTTTCAACATTTTATTTTTATCTCTCTCACTGTCTCTAAACAACACCAAACTTCAAAACAGGGAATCCGCAGTTAACGATGGGCCAGGTATTATGTACCGGTCCGAGTGCGTCTTAACCAGTTTTTCCCTGGTCTTTCCTCTTGCTTAAGCTGGAACGAACCAATTACAGGGCAGGGAAGTTTCAAAACTGAATTTCCGAAGGGGAAAGGCATTAAAACACCTTGTTGAAAGCAAAATATAACGACGTTTCTTTATTGTTTGTCAAGCCGGATCTGATTATTAAAAGACGCCCCTCACGTTTCTGGGTGGAACCTTCCGTCTCCTCATTCAAAACAAATGTGTTGACTGCAATTCGATCTGTTATTTTGTGAATAGTAAGTTTGCCACTCTTGCTTTTCCCCCTTGAATTAATGTCTGAGGCTAAATGCTTCGATAACAGATATGTAACAAATATGAGACTTGGGATGCTTTGATCGATGTGAAATCAGTTTCCATTAGCTTTCAACGCAAAGACACGCGTAACATATCACTATCCCATCGGACCACATCGGACGCGTAAACTTTTTACGTGTTTCGCAACGTCTTGTTCAGAAGATGTGAGCACTATGTTCTCGACTCGCTTCAACACACGTGATCACGTGATCAAGTGTATTGTGATGTAACAAATACAAATATTTTTCTCACTGAATCACAGGTGTGCCGCCATTTTTTTTTCCACGCGATGTGTCACCAAACCCTTCCGTGGAATCTCTTCATTAGCACTTGTGTGTGTGAAAACTGACATTGTAAACAAAATTTTAATCAATCGAAGGTTCTGAGAATTCAGCCAATAATGAATATCTTCCCTATTGTCTAGGTTGTTGCATAAGGTACTTTGTTGATGAAGTGAATGTTCTTTTATAAGTGAGTCGCTTGTCGCTTGTCTTGGAAGTTAAACAAAGGCGCCTAATATATACTGTATCCGGAAACTAACCTGTAGCATCAGCTTTTGTTGTAATTATCATTCCACCCAACGCGTATCCAATCCATTTTTCCGCGCTGCCCTGAAAGCATGGAGGAACCAAGTCCGATGCTGTAATGCACTCTTTTCACGAATAGTTTGAAAAACACATCTGAGATACACAGCTCTTTTACTATACTCTAGTGAATTTTAATAGCTTATAAAGCCGTACTCTTTTCTTTTTTCTCTCTTTTTTTTTTTTTTTTTTTGGGGGGGGGGGGGTGTCTAGGGCAATTACCCCCTTGGCAATTACCCCAGACTCCGCCCCTGATGACCCTAATCCTAATCCTAATCCTAATCCTGAACCTAATCCTAACCACAACCAAAACTCTATAATCCAAAACCTAACCCCAACCCCTAACCCTAATTCTTTACACTAACCTTATCACTAACCAGTATCTAGCGGGGGGGGGGGGGGGGGGGGGTAATTGCCCTGACACTTTTTTTTCCATATCATTATTGTATAGATACGTGAACAGTTCTCGATTGGTCATGTTTGTATCTCTTTTTTTTCATACAGATGATTAGTACAATTGCGCAGATATTCAAACAATGCACTATAATATGGCATCGTGTAATATATATTTAGTTATTTGATACTAAAATATCCTGTGCAAAGATCACCATCGCCAGCTGGAAAGACTGAAAATAATTATTATGATAACAAAAATAATGATGATGCTAATGATAACGCTAAAAATGATATCTACAATGATAATGACGACGACGATAATGATGATGATGATAATAATGATAATAATAATAATAATAATGATAATAATAATTATTATTATTATTATTGTTATTATTATTATTATTATCATTATTATTATTCTTATTATTCTCATTATTATCATTATTGTTATTATCATCATTATATCAATTGTCCAGTTACCATTACCGTTGTTTCTAATTTAGTTTGTTCTCTCAATGATGTTTAACGTGAACCACGATATCTTAATATTAAAGTGTTTATTTTTTAGGCAAAGGAATGTCTAATGATAACGAATGGCAGAATCCAGTCAATGCCTCTGGCATCTTTTTTTTTTCTCGCAGATTCTCTGTGAAATGGTGTGACACTGAAAAAACAAAGAATGCAAAATAGGATATTGAATAACTGCGATGCTTATAAAAGCACACTCAATTTATACGAATCATACCTGAATAACCTTTCAATTTGGAATGAAATAACAGGATGAGACAAATAGATTCGTGATGAATAAATCATTGTTATTTATACTCACGATGCATGGCCTACAGTAATCTGACTCCTGTGCTATATAGAAACATGATATATACATTAATTCATGCGTAGTATACTGTTCCCCTTATCCTTCACAACCAATCACCTTTAAGGAAAGCACGGGGGCGGTTCTTTGTTTAGAAAGTAGGGGTGACATAACCTTTGATTTACAGGAACTCTTTACTTTGCAGCATAGACATGCACACACGCAAACGCACACACATGCAAAACATCTCAATGCGCATTAACTTATGTTACCGGTAGCGCCTTGTTATAGATCCCCGATTGCGGCTATTAGATTCCTATACAGACTCCGTCTTAAATGTTCCAAGCAGTCATCTGGTAGAGCCCACGATAAATTATCGCAATACTCACATTACGGAAATACCTCGGTCACACAGAAGTTCATAATAGGCTAAACGAGACCTTAACTAGATACAGGTCGCATTTTTGTTTGTAGGACACTGCGAAAACCCAACAAAGTAACGACAACCAAACAAACTACACGTAAAATGTGATGCTCCTAACAGATTGAAATGAATACTTAACCAATTTATACAGGAACAGTAAAAGTATCTTGTTAATGCTTCGATAACATAAGATTTTAACATTGTATTAAAGATAACAGGAAGATGAGTAAAGCGATCTAGCTAGGAAACAAAAACTAAGAAACAAAACAACTCAGAAACAATGCTATACGTACAGCAAGACGCAACAGAATGAACATTGAATTACCGGAATTTATAACAATTTCATATTTGAACCGTTATGTGTTTAACTACACGGACAAGAGCGTCCTAGCTGCCGCATTATCTATTTAGTTTGTGAGAAATGACGGTTTTTCATCATTAAAAGATAATCATCATCTCAGTTCTCTTGTTTTCCTCTGTTGAGAAAATCCAATATTGTTGCAAAGAACATTGCTTTACACTAGTTCTTTATTTTGGAATTCCTATACCATTTATAATGTAAAACCAACGCCAAGCATTTGTTTTTCAATCTGATAGCAAATTGAAGGACTATATTTTAATACGTAGATATAAATTGCTTTCTACCTCTCTCTACCTCTTTCTCTTGTTGTGTTTTGCTTATATATATATATATATATATATATATATATATATATATATGTCTGTGTGCGCGTGTATGTGTATGTGTGAGTGAGTATGTGCAATTCTGTTTTGTATAACAAAATCAGATGTGGGGAGATTTTTCTGTCATGAGATTGATGCAGAATTTTGTATCACTTTTGTAGTCATGCTATGATTTGCACATAGAATATTGTATTGTATATGTTTAAAAAAAAGAATGTGATTCAGCAGCACATGTGCGAAGAATACAGCTGCTTATTTTCTGTTCGTATTAATTTCAGTGTGAAAATGAGCCTGATACTGATTGAAATTCAAATAAAGAATACCATAAAAGTGTGTGTGCGTGCGTGTGTGTGTGTGTGTGTAAATTCAAACATACATTAGTTTGTATGTCAGTGTTCCTGTATTGGTCTCTCATCGTTGTCATTTATAGCACTCGATAAATTAGGACAGTTGTTTTCATCAACTATCTTGTGATGATTATATTGGCCTACATGCAGCTGTAGTTATGTTGGACCAATTTACGTCATAACTCAGTATCTATAGACTGATATAATTTTTTAATGGTAAAAATAATATTCCAGGAATAATCATTATCTTCACCACGGGTCATTGTCACCAACAATTAGTAATCTATACTTTGCAAATTACCTTTTTTTTTTTATTCATTCTTCCTTCCATAACATTTAACTGTATCATATTTGCCAGTTCAAGATATTCAAATATTGTTGAAATATGTATCGTTTGTATATTTTGTGTCAATTTTCTGTAATGCTATTTCATTTGAACATTATAATTCTTGATTACTAGTAGGAAAAGTAAATCTGAAATCAAGTCAAACCAAAACAAGAGTTCCCTTTGTCACCGTTAAAATGATTGGAGTTTATCATCTATATTTCTTTGAAAATGTACACACATCGCTTTAATTGCCGTTAACACTCCAAACTTTGCAGTACTGTTTATCGTCTGTGGCAGTATAATTCATATATATATATATATATATATATATATATACACTGAAAGAAATTAGACTGAGGCGGACGTTGCTCTCGATCTTGAGTCTCCCTTTTAATCAGTCGAGCTTTCGGCCTGTCATCAGGCCGTCATCAGGATCTACCAACAGAATAGTTATTATCTCAATAATCTGATGTGTCATAATATAATGCAATAACATATAATGCCAATCTTCTGCAATATTACCTTAATATACTACATATATATTCATATATATATATATATATATATATATATATATATATATATATACACATATATATATACAATATATACATAATACTTGCTGGACATTTCTTCACACGACATCATGCAGTGCCTGAATCTGTGTGCGTACCAACAAAATGATCTAAAATCCATGCCAGTAAAGGACCAAAAACATCTAATCGCTGACATCGGTTACAATGTTTATTTTACTTAGAGTATGACGAGAATATGGCTAGAATAGGTTAAAAGAGGAAGTTTGTTTGCGTGCATCAAACCTGATGTTGAATTACAAATTTCCTGTTTCACTTGTCCTATTATTCTTGACATAATATCATGTGACTAGCAGTTCAAATCTATAAAAAAAAACACAAAAAACAGAGACTCGAGGAAACCTCGATCCTCCTCGCCTAAGAGATACTATATGGAAACTTGCATTGATGAGGACTGCCATGGTAACGAACCGGAGTCCTTTAAGCTGATTGGATGCTGGTGTTATTGTGAGGTCAGTCCCCTTCGGGGACCCAGATAACTTAAGTTGTTCTGCATTTAGTTACTTTAATCCGCATCTTTGATGGCCGTTGAAGGGTTACACAAATTGAGATGAACTAATAATTGTGTTACAGCTGTACATGTACAACCGAAACATAAACAGTTATTTAGACCATAAATGAGAGGTAGATACACCCATACACCCACACACACACACACACACACACACACACACACACACACACACACACATAATTCGAAATGTTTCTATGAAAGTAGGCCACCGCGTTGTTGTAAAATATATATAACTACCGGTTTACATAATTTCATGTATTTGTGTATGTGTGTCCTGGTGAATGTCGTCGACCAGTCTGTTGTCACTGATCATGCGCTGATTGTGTAAAAAAAAAATAATGCTGGCAAAGAAAAATTACAACAAAGATGAGATTAAACGTGAACTAGTTGTTAGTCCTTTCCACGACTTTAGAGGGGATTTTGTGTGAGTAAAGGGTAGATATCAATTTCCGATTTCAATGTTTCGGTGTTTCGCGTTACATCGATTTTAGGGAAATCCCATTCATCTTGAAATCACAATTAAGTCATCCTTTTATTCCTTTCGATGTGTGGTAGTCAAACAAAACGAATGAAAGAAAAAAATATACTTTGTACTTCCCCCATCATGAATAGGATAAAAGGAATTGCACAAGTTTACATGTCAGACGCGTATGTATGACGAAATTTTGAAACTGAAGAAATGAGATGGATATAACATCATAGAGTGATGTGAAGTAAACACGACTGGACGGTGTTTAACATCTTGAGGGCATCAAGCAGCAAACTAATCGGACAAAAATGAAGTGAGAGAATCCGACGCGAAGAAGGTGCCTGTATATGACTTATGCCTGCATTTAATGCAGTTGGACAGATGGGTACAGGGGGAGCAGTCGAGGAGGAAAAATGGCGATGAATCATCAAGGGAAGTTAGATTAGCCTGCAAGGCAAGCACGATGTCAGACCTAGAATTAGGACTAGCCGCAGCGTCAATCTACTGCTGCAGCTTATACTGCTCCGTACATCCTTACACGACGGGGCAATATTTAGCTCTACCCCCTTCCTCTGTCCTCACTCCCGTAGAGAAAGCACGGCCACAGCTCGTGTTGAGGATGACTCGCATGAAATCTAATTAGCCAACGAGGGGTGTCGAGAACGGTCTCGGACGCGCTCATTTGACGAAAGTCCTTTTGGAGTTTTTAAGGGAACTTATAATTATTTTCGAACGAGTCTGTGTAATAGCTTTGACGTGCTATTGAAGGGAGGAAGAGACGGGGGTTAGAAGACGGCAAGAGTTTCATTAGTCCGTATAACCCGGCAGCTGAAGGCAAAAGCTGTCATTTCTTCTCGAAGACGGACATACACCCTTTCAGATCGCCCACACGCATCCACACACGGGAGAGAAGCCATTTTACCATCTCCCTGTGATCCCCGATACAGCAAGTCTCGGTGAGACCTCGGCACTTCTAGGAGGAAGGTCTTGCCCCAGTTCGCTTTTATCGCCTCCCGAAATTCCACGGAGTCATTTGTGCCTTCGTATCAATATCTTCTATTCGTACCATGATTCTAGATATCTAAACCCAAGCCTGAGTTTGTGTATGGGAATAGATCCACTAGCCGCCTCCGTTTGTCCGTTGATGGTGGACGTCAACGTGGCACTATCTTGGAGACGTGAGCCGTCTGCTCTTTGAGTTCGACCCTCGCGCAGACGGGCAACTCAACCTGTTGTAGGATTTCTCCATCTCATCATGGCGTCAATGGAAGACCGTGAGTAAATCTCCGAGTTTCATTCTTTTAATTCATGTTCGTCACAATGGTTATTTCTTCGTCTTCGTCTTCTTCTTCTTCTTTTCCCCACAATCGCCATTTCTCAAAAAAAAAATTCAATATGCCATGATTACTGACAACATTATTAGTTAAGCTTTACTGTTTTTTAACCCTATCATGACCTTCAAGAACGAAAATTTTGCAATTTTGGAATTAAGTTGAAATGTCTCGAATGCATTTCAGAAGAATGCGAGTTATAAAAGGTATTTGCCTTGACGGACCATACCCTTTCAAATAAAGAGATATCTATAAGAGACGACAGAATTGAATTCTTCGACAAAATGTACCAAATCAATTCAAGTATATACCTGCGTCTATTTGTCATCGACATCTCTTTTTGTCACAGATTTGTCTTATGTATACTTTTTAACCCTCATAATCCATAGTTGTCTTTTTTTTAATTTCATTTTACTTCCGTAAGATATTTCCTCTCTTACTCCTGATTTGTCTAGAGATCCTCCAGGGTCAGGTACCTGTGGAAAATCCTCTCTGTGCCGTTTAACACAATAAATGTTCCTTTTCCTTCCAAGAAAATCTAAATAAAGAAACTTTGGTTTAACCACTTGCTCGCAAGGTCGGATTTAATTTAGAAACAACAATAAAAACAACTTTGATTAGGAGCATGATCTAAATCCTCAAATACTTTATAAGTAAGGAAAAGGGTTAGGTAAAGTTTCAAAATTCACACTTTGGCTAATATTTGTGTCTTTCAAATACGGAATATCATATGACCGACCATTTATACCAATCAACAGATGTGTTTGGTGGTAGACGAAAAAGGCGCGGTAGCTGATCCACTATGCTTATTGATGTCTACAGCCATTTAATTCTAGACTAGACAATGACACGACACACGCCTGACCACCTGTTGAGGCACGCTTTGATGAGACGGAAGGGTGGAGGTATCTACTCGCGTTTGACGGTGTGGGAAGCACGATTTGCTCAACTTAGCTTTCTCTCATTTTTGGACGAACAGAGAGCGTTAAGATTTATTAAATGATGATATATTAAGAAGGATTTGCTACCTCGGAAGACAAATGTGTGCTCAATTTTCTATTTCCTCTCCTTTGTTGAACAATGTATATTTCCCCATTATCACATAAGTACTCTCATTGTAAAACGATTATATGGAAGCGTTTGTAACATAATAGGTATTAGCTTACAACTGAAATGCAAGAAATTGTCACCTTCATTTAAGGTATGGTATACTTTGGGTTGAGATGGGACTTAAGATATTTTATTTTTTGTGAGATAATGAGAAACTACTTATGAAAGATAAAAGAGCATACAATTCTAGGAGGAAATCAAAGTTTAATTGATGAAAAATAGGTTTTGAAATGGCTGAGATATCTAAAACCAAACTGGTCCTAATAAAAGGTGCGATCCACCCATCTCAACCAAAACTAATAACCATCCCTTTAAAATTCATATTTACATACTTTTTATTATTCCAAACCATGACGTCATGACCTACCATGAGGTATTACCTTACAATCAAGGTGTATATCAATCTACCTCACAACTCATGATAATGCATTGAAAAAAAAATGCTTTAACACATGAAGGTCATTACTTAACATCAATCTTATTTTGAATTGTTAATTAAAATCCAGGATATCGATTTGATGTAAAACTAACATTTTTGAATTCATTTCATTTTAAAAGAATTAAATGTACTGAAGATTCGTGCCCAGGTCAATGGAACACGTGTGAAGTGAGAAAAAAATACGTCATCATTCATAATGATTGGTGTGGTTTCGGCAGATATCAATGAATCAATATCAATGTGAAACATAACTCTTCGCTTGCTTTCCCAACTTTGATGGAACTTCATGGGGATGTTGATGGGTATGATGCTCCTTTTTCCTTTTTTAAGACAACCTATACACTTATCGTGATTACACTTCAAAGCACCTTGATATATCGAAAAGACGACCACAGTTTTGTGCTTTTAACTGACACTTGAAAAAAAACACGGTGTACGTGTATGTTTACGCTGTGTGTATGCATCAATGTATTCAAACATAAAGTCCTCAGAGCTAAAATATGTTAACCCGAAGTGTCTGTCTCCTACTCTTTGTCTTGACTTATAAACAACAGTGAGCTCTACAATGACTTTTGAATCAGATCCTCCAACTGAACTCGATATTCTTTAATGCACTATGTTATAAGACTAACATACTTGATTTGTTATCATGAGCTCGCTGGATTAAGGAATATGCAGTATCAAATTCATATCTCTCTGTCGATGTTTAGGTCTATCTCTGTATTGATCTATATCTGTTTCTGTTCTCTTCTTTCCTTTCTGATGATCTAGATAAGCGGAACTTAAACATTCATGTTAATTCTATCAGTTTGTCCGATATCGGTTCCATTTCATATAGTTTCATCTTACTCATTGTGTTATCTTTTACTTGACATCGTAATCTTGATTTGATGATTGTCTTTTTTTTTAAATTCATGATTGCATTCGTTTATTTATTGGTTTATCATTCATTTATATACCTGTTCATTTTCTGTCGGTCAAACTCAGTTTTGGACACAGGGAGTCTATTTCTGTCTCCTTATATCAAAGGCGGTATTTATAACAGACTCTTAGTGCAATTGGCAGATGGACAGGTGCCCCATGAGTGATGGACAGACATTAGTTCTTATATCTATGGTTCACATTCCGCTAAAGCTCTTCGAAACATAACAGTGATGTGAAGTAGGCCTATTAATAAAGCCAGAGAGTGCAATAAGTCATACCTATACATAGTAAAGTTTGCCAAGCGCAGTTCAGATATCGGACATCACGATTAAACATCGCAAACACGCTTCCATCAGCTTTACTGCGTTCCTAGTTTGTTTGTTTTTTTAATAAAAGCGACATTTAAGTTGTTACCATGATTCATGTTCATGCACACATGGGGTATAGACGATGTGGTTCTCGAGTTGTGTCTACTTTTGTGCGGCTATAATATTTGAGAGCCACCAACGAGTTTCACGAATAGGGATTCAACGACCAACTAGGCCCCTGTATTTAAAGCGTGCCTTCAATAACAGGAACGCCAGGTTTAGTCCCCCTAATCAGCGCTTCCTCTCCCCCTCGTAAGCCGGGGTCGTGGACAAAATGACGTCCCCCTGAAACGCTCTCCCAGCAACAGAAGGTATTTCTGGACCATAAATGGCAAAAGAGGAAGACTTCCCCCTTACAGACGAGTCATGAGTAGATCTAAAATTAGCCTCAACTGACATCTGTCTTCACAAATATGAATATTTCCAGATGCAGAGAACATTTACAGAGATCGAAGTGTGGTTCCCTCTACATTGTACTTATATTCTGAAATGTGCTACCATTTTGCTGTGTTATCGGGATCTGATGCAGATTAGGCACACTTGTTGTTGAAGTCTCAGGGAGTTTTCATATACTGTTTGCCATAAACAGCTCTCAAGTGCTGCAGTCGGTACAACTTTTTTTCAGTTTGTAAGATATTTATTGAAGGTACATATGACAGCAGCATTGATTTTTATTTTTCGCTGAAGTTGTTTTTTTTTTGTTCTTTCCACTCACATTCTAGAACACAAGACCTCAAATTTTAAATGCTGTCAACCTGACATGAAAGTAACCAACAGTTGAAAAACAGTGATTTACACCGGATTGTCTTAATTTCCACTTTCTATTTGGGCGCTCAATTTTGTACCTTGAATCCATGTAATGTGAATAAACAACTTGACGGAAAAAGGAGCCGGAAAAAAAATTGACAGATAATAAAGAGATGACATACATGCTCATACTGCTCCATCGTCGTAAAAACGTGCAGACAATGTTTTCAATTCAAAGGAGTAAATGAAAAAGAAAACCGGGGGGGGGGGGGGGGAGGGGGAGGTGGGAGTGGACGGGAGGGCGTTTCCCTATAACAAGTTGATAACAGTGTGTAAAGTTATTCATTTTTGATAGCATTTCCATCATGGTAGTGAGAGACGTCTTTGCGGATCAGTGCGTGTGTGTGCGTGTGTATACATATATACAGTTAACAACAAAATTATTCATACCCCTGAGAAATTATTAGTTCTGAGCAAATTTCTTACAAGTGAAGGATGGAGTGATGGTGATTGGGTGTTAACTTTTTACTCTTATTTGTCCTCTGTAAAGTGACATTAATTCCAGTTTCACCTCATTTCCAAAGCAAGACATGTTGAGATATAACACCCAGCCACCATCACTCCATCCTTTACTTGTAAGAAATGTGCTCAAAACTAAAAATTTCCCAGGGGTATGAATAATTTTGTTGTTAACTGTATCTATATATATATATATATATATATATATATATATATATATATATGTGTGTGTGTGTGTGTGTGTGTGTGTGTGTGTGAGCTTATGTGTTTTTAGAGAGACACACATAGACAGAAAGAGAGAGCGAGAGAAAGAGTGACGACATAAGCTCCACTCTCTCTGACTGCTTCACTTTGTAAACCAGCAAGCGCAGTGTCATTTCAGAAATAGCAGGTTCATAGTAACAGTCAGACCTGTCTATAGCGGCCATCCAAGGAGACAAAAGGAGTAGCCGTTATAGGCAGGTGACGGCTAGAGACGGGATCATTAACATGGCTTTTCTCTAGAATTTTCCTTTTTTTATAGTGGCCGCATGCGGCAGGTGGTCGCTAAGGCAGGTTTGACTCTAGTTCACACACGGTGTGGAATACATGTTAAAAATCTGCGACTGACATCATTACCCCCCTGATAGAATGGTTTTTATCAATTTCTTATTTGATTGATCCATTCTTCACAGTAAGGAAAGAGGAGAAGATATTGTTAACTTTGCACCTGAACCTTCGACTAAACTCATCATCTTTGCGCAGATAAAAGCACGAAGCCGCTCGTCTAGGAGGAAAATGCACCCGATCTCTTCTTCAATCCTGTAATCCACACTTGACCAACCAGCTTACTGTCTTTGAAAAATCACCGTCAATCGTGGTGGCGTGTTTTACGAAGATAGCGTCAATTCGATTTGCATGTGCAGTGTTCCCTGGGACAGAAATAAATCTCTGGGAATCCAGAGGCTAATCAGAACGGCTTGATCCACAAATACGGCTAGACTTACTTGATCAGTAAGCGCTCAAACAACTGCGACGAAAGCCTGAACGATTTATCCAGTTTCAGGCAGAATCAGGACTCGGGACCTGAAGTCGTGCTAAGTTCGATAATACGAACTTCTCTCCAAAAACTTAAACATTGCCATGAGGCATTTCTTCCGGGCTTTCTTCTTTCAGAGAACATAATAGCAAAAGCAAAAATGACGATAACAACAACAATAATAATGATGATAAAAGCAAGTTTCTACATATATAGCGCATTTCAGAATTGAAAGAATTTCAATGTGCTCTACCAACCCAATTAAAATAATACAAAATATAGAAATGATAACAACAATACGAATTACATCGTAGACAAGCCTCCGATAATCATTGTACATACACGCAACAGTTCAAGGTTGTCTGACAATTGAAATAGGGAATTCAACGTTTAGCAAACATATGCTATTTTGCACGATAATGAGAATATCATGTCATCTAACCTTGTGTATGATCAGTCCATCAGTGCAAATGATATGAAAAATTCAGCATTTTTTTCTTTTAAACACTTACTTTTGCTTTTTATTTTAATGTTGTCCTTATCTATCTTATGGATGTTTTTCCATTTAATTCTTCCACGTATCTAGTGCTGTCTGTATATCATATACCTCTCTCTGTGACACTCGTTTCCTTGTTCCCTCTGTTATTTTTATCATCATTACACCGGACTGTCACAACTATCAACGTGATATGAAACATTTGGAAGACAATGGTAATAGAACAAATCCGAAGTTCATTGTCTCAACCTGTGACAGGTCATTATTTTCAACATCAACTACCATATGCAAGCTGAGGTCCGAGTTTCGCGCAATTTGCTTTGTTAATGTAATATTCTATAGGGTGGTTTTACTTTCCGCTTATGTTTTCTCAGCCGATCTCCATTCAAGCAAAATTCCTTATCTGTCCATTTGGATGATTTTTTTCTTGTCTTTCATTCCTACTCTCAGGAAGTTCTAATCAATGTGTCACAGGGGATATTGTTGGTCCTATCAAAAGCATGAGAAGTGATACAGTCGATATTATATGACAATCGTTTTCCTCCTGTGGCTGATGAAGGACGTCCTTCCGTTCAAATTGGCAATGATAGTTTATGTGCTCCTCCGTGTAGCACCATAAAAATTCCTGGCCATTCTGTATGTTTTTTTAATGCTCTCCACTGTTTTTCTGTTGAAGAACAGAAAGCAGGGAAATATCATTTCGACATCTTCAACAAAAAATTTCGTTGCCGACATTGAAAATTAGTCACACAGTGAATTACAATCAGGATTGCGAAAGTGATATTCTGTGTATAGTCTAAAACTCCCGAATGATATGCCACACAACAAAAGAATCATCACCTTGTGTGCTGAGCAAGTGTGATTCACACAGGAACTTTCCTTTTGAAGTCTAGCCAGGGCACTGAGGTTCGGACGTGAGCCAAGACCCCGCCAATAATAAGGCCACTGGCTTGGAAACGCGTATGCTAGATTATATTTTCGTTCGATCCTCGAAATCCCGGTCTGGTATTAGTATGGCTTGTCGTTTCCTCAAACTGTCTTCCCTTGTAAACACGCTCCATGTTTTCTCTTTCCTATGATTTTAAATCATTAGCATGAATTAACGCTCATCCTTTGAGTGTTTGTGCAGGATACATCCGTTATGAAACGTCTGCCAAACAGCATCACCATCCTCTTTTCACCATGGTACCGTAAAACATTAACATTGGATTTTGCCCTATCCTATGTATGCAGTATAGTTGCCAATTCACGGTTATATCGAACATGCTGCCGGATTGCATTTCCATTTTTAATTCTGTCGCAGGAAACAGTTTGTCATGTTCCGAAATACTTGCTCTCTAAATGATGATCAAAAACTAACTTCGTACTCGCCTCAAGCAGGATTGTCAGTTAACGCGTCATAGAATTCAATAGTTAATGAATCATCACTAAGGAGAATCCATGGAATGCAAAGACCGGCTTTTATTTCATGATGGTTATCACAACAGTTTTTCACTAGCTACAATGTTATACATTCACTCAATAATTATATAGAAAATAATCATTAGTGTGTCATACATGCTAACTTCAAACGTTTTCTTCCAATGCTACGTTACGAATACGTTCAAACACACAGAAAAAAAAACAACGATTGGTGGCAATGACTGCGATAGAGTCATCATCAAGAATTTTCTCGTCGGGTAAAAGTATTTCACATTGCACAGAGTTCCACTAATCTACTTCTTCGGGGCAACAAATGTGACTCGCAAGGGAAATGTTGCCCTCATGTTCATTTCTTTCAAGCGGGAAAGTTTGTTTGGTGTTTTTTTTTTTTGGGGGGGGGGGGGGAGGGAAGGGAGCCCTGATCCAAAAAAAAAAAGTACACGTACTATAAAAAGTACATGTACAAATATACTAATTAGTATTTTGTTGTTGTTGTTGATGATGATGATCTGTCACATTGATGATAGATACAAGGTATTGGCTCAATTTTTTTTTTTTAGGCCATATCTCTGTTATCAATGTATTTGGGCCATTTTGCAATGATATCATATCATGCTGTATCACTATTTTATAGGAATGTGACGACTTTTATACACAAGAATTTTTCTACCCTGGTTTTGCGTTCAGTAATCATAAGGTATTTTATCTAGTGTGTAGGTTTGCATACATGTTATGCTTACTAAGGATGACATGCGGATGTGCTTATTATACTTGTTTGTCAGCGACAAAATTGTTTATGTGATCGTATTTTATGACTTTTACAGACTGATCATCAATATTGCTGTCGAGAAATGGAAGATAGCTGGAAGGGCGCCACGGGTGGCAGAAGCCGGTCAGGGACATTTCGAGGGGCTCTCACGCTCAGCAGAGGAGCGCGCCTCACCAAGACTGTGTCGACTGAAATCACCGGAAAGAAACACAAGAGCGCCACGATGAACTCCGTCGACGATCCCACGATGCCGATAGATCGCAAGATTGCGATCGTGGGTATCGGCTGTCGGTACGCCAACGGCATCAACGGAGTGCGCAGGTTTTGGGAGATGCTAGCGAAAGGTCTGGATTGCACCACGCCACCACCGCCGGACCGATTTGATGCGTCGTTCTTCCTGTTCCCAGGGGGCAAGATCCCCGGAAAGATGTACAACAAGTGTGCCGGATATCTCTCACAGAATCCCGAATTCTTTGATAGACAGTTCTTCAGAATCTCGCCAGGTATGTTTGACTTTGTCCTTATAACGAAGTGTTCTTTCTTTCTCCCCTGCGTTATTTTGAAAAAACAAAACAAAACAAAACAAAACAAAACAAAAACACTTTGTATATAATTTCTGAGTTCAAGTACAGACCTGTTAGGTTTGGGCACTGTTTTTTTAATGCTAATGTCGATTTCAGCCATAATTGGACGGCTTCGTATGTCTTACAGTATTTAATTTACGCACTGACATAGCAATGCACCTGACTCATTGCATAACCCATTCAATCATTTTTTCTTCTTATATTGGAACCCCCCCCCCCCCCACCCCCGTCATGGTCGAAATAAGGTACTGTGTTTTGAAACCGGAAAGGTCTATATGCAGCTACTTGTACGAACAAAAATATTCGTAAAAATTCGCACACTTGCACATCACGCACATATAGGCCCCCACACATTTGCTGGCAACTCTGTAAATATACAAAGTGTATGAAAGCTGTAATAATTGTTGCCTTTCTCCTTATGTAAGTTTGTGATAAGTTTCTATCATAATAAACACTTCACCATCCCTTCCTGTTCCACAGAGGAAGCGAATCACATGGATCCGCAAGTGCGACTCCTCCTCGAAGTGGTCTGGGAATCTCTACAAGACGCGGGCATTCCGGCTCAGTCTGTACGCGGCTCAAAGACTGGTGTGTACATGGGCGTGACTGCCCATGAGTATGGCGTCTTGCTGGGCATGCCCAACGACAATATCAATCAATACACCAATTCAGGAACCAACTCCTGCATGACGTCAAACAGGGTGTCTTACGAATTCGATTTCAGGGGACCAAGCTTCACTGTAGACACAGCCTGTTCGTCGTCCCTGTACTCTGTCCATCTCGCCTGTGAAGCACTGCGGAGTGGTCAGTGTGAGATGGCTGTAGCTGGTGGTGCGAATATTTCGCTGCTTCCCATCACCAGCATCGGATTCTGCCACGCTGGTATGATGGCTCCCGATGGTAAGAGCAAGAGTTTTGACAAGTCGGCCGATGGATACGCACGAGGCGAAGGTGTTGGGGCCATCATTCTGAAACCTCTTCAACGCGCAATCGATGATGGAGACCGGATCTACTCCGTCATCCGTGGAGGCGCCCTAGCAAATGACGGTCGCACGCCTGGCATTGCTCTACCAAGTTACGACGGACAGGTGACACTTCTTGAAAGTGCGTACAAAAACGCAAACATCGCTCCCGAAGAAGTGGTATACGTAGAAGCGCATGGTACAGGAACCCAAGTTGGTGACAGGACTGAAGCTAACGCCATTGGGGAGGCCATGGGAATGAACCGGAAACCAGATCAGCCTCCTCTTTACATCGGATCCGTCAAGTCCAACTTCGGGCACGCAGAGGGAGCAGCTGGCATTGCTGGGATTATTAAGTCAGCTCTGTGTCTGTACCACGAACAGATTCCTAAGGTGGTTCACTTCAGGTCTGGTAACGAAAGCGTTGACTTCGAAACGCTAAACATTCGGGTGCCTGGAGAACTCACAAGGTGGCCCAAGTCTGCAAAGAAGATAGTTGGCTGCAGCTCCTTTGGCTTCGGTGGTGCCAACGCTCATATCGTTCTCGAAGGCTACCAACAAAACTGCAATCGGTATGACCGCGTCTACTCTACGCACGGATCCAATGACAGAGATGCAGGCAAACCGTCTATTCTCTTCCTGTCTGCAGCCAGCAAAGATGCCCTGAAGCAACATCTGGAAGACTGGGGAAACTTCCTCAGCGAAGTCATAGGCAATGACGTACGAGCATACAACAACGCCCTGTATACGGCGGCAGTGCGATCCACTCACCACCAGCATCGCATGGGAATCATCGCCAGGTCTCCGCGTGATGCTACTGAGCAGGTTAGACTGAAGCTCGACCAGGATCCGCGCGTCTCCTACAATGTCATCGAGGGGAAATCTCCCGACGCACACCTGTCTGTCCATCGATTGGTCTTCGTCTTCTCCGGCATGGGTTCCCAGTGGTGGGCCATGGCGAGACAGCTTATGGACGACGAGCCTCACTTCAGAAACGTCATCAAGGTAAAGATACGTGCTAATTGATCACATAGACGGGAACTTGTCTGTCTATAGTTAATCATGTGCAGATTTTAAAAGTAATCCATACTGCCTTGTTCTCCATATGTATAGGCAGATAGGTGAAGCATCCTGTCATATCAAATGAACATTTTAAATTTGGGGAAGTTCAAATGAAATAAAATTTATAATGTTAGAGATTCACGTTGATATTATTGTACATGTGCGAATGTTCAATCACTTGACTTCTTTTCATCTTGAATTTCATCTCCCCGTTTTTGTTTTTGTTTTCTGCTGAAGAATCCTAAAACATCAAATATGAATGATGGACAGTTACTGAGGCTTAAAAGAAAATATTCCAGTGTTTTGACAATGAAGGGATAAAACATGTTAATTAAACTGAGAATTCCCCAAAATTATGTTTGATATTGGAAACAGCTAGGTTGTATCCAATCTGCATTTCATATGTAAATAAACCTGTGCGTATCTGTATTGTATGCTCTCTTATACCTCACCAAATTCATGTTCATGTTTAAGTAAGCACATACAGAAAGTGCCATAAAACTTACGAAACTAAATTGTGTCCGAAAATGAAACATGAAGTTGTAATGATAATTGAAGGGGGATAAAACATGTAGTTATGAAACCAATGAATACGAATAAACGAGTTACACTATACCACAATCTATGCACTCATGTTATAGCACGATTACTTCAATTTTAAGAGAATAAGCAAGATTCGGACCAAAAGTAGAATAGAAAGGTCCCATCATAGAATATGAGAACATAAATCTTAAGCAATAATGGAAACAGGAGTGCCCCTTCAAAATGTAACAAACATGACATCGCAATTCACCCAGAATGCTTTAGTGAAACTGCGTCAATTTGATCCCCCCCCCCCCCCCTGCAGAGAATAGACAAGATCCTGACCAAATGTGGAGCAAAGTGGTCCCTCATCCACCTCCTCACGAAGGAAGCAGATCGTGAGAAAATCAACCAGACAGGTGAGTACAATCAAGTTCTATGAGGAGAGGTTTTTAAAGGCACAGTATCTTTGTATGTCCGTTCATAGTATTTCCTTTGCTATAATGCTCCATTGGTTTTGTATTCATTCGTTCCATTTTTTATTTTCATTTCCAAACAATATACACACATGAGTAATACAAACTTCAAAATGATGGTATATTCTTGTAACATATGTAGTGTCACATGATCAGTTGGAATACATCTTGTTTCATTAAGGACTTGATGGAATCACTATGTATCACTATGTCTGTGTAAATGTAATATGGTAATTTTCCTTTGTTGGAAATGAAATCAATGAAGCAAAGAGAAAAATGAAATGTGTGTATATAATACAATTTTATTTATTTGTGTGTGCATAATATTGATATACACATATATATATACATGCTGCAAATGGAAACGCATGAACAGCGGGAGGGGTGGGGATGTCGATCAGAGGTCTACATGACATCTTGAGTCCATTTTGGTGGTAAAATTCTTTATTAGTCTATCTAGACACAGACGTTAAAATCAACCAAAGGTCTACTCAATCTTAATTTTTCGCTTTCTTCCCTTATACAGAAATTGCGCAACCATGCATTTGCGCAGTCCAGATCGGCCTTGCTGAATTCTACCGTGTTCGAGGCATTACCCCGGATGCAATCGTAGGACACAGTGTAGGTGAAGTCGCAGCTGCCCATGCCGCTGGTCTTCTAGCTCTTGAAGATGCGATCCGTCTAATCTATACGAGAGGTCGGCAGTTGAGGAAGACGAGCGGAATGGGAAGCATGGTCGCCATCTTGCATTCAGCCGAAGAAATTCAGTCCCGCCTAGAGAGTAGCGAATACGTGAGCGTCATAGACGTAGCTGCAATCAACAGTCCAAGTCAGATTGTCCTGTCTGGAGACAAGGAGTCATTGGCAGCATTCTCTGAGAATCTGCGGCGAGAAGGCATCAGATGTGTGACACTCAAAGTCAACAACGCATTTCACAGCTATCAGCAAGAGGAAATCCGCAAGGATTTTCTGAAGAAGGTGAAGTATCTGGATGCTGCCGCAGCCAAGGAAAACTTCAATGTGATACCTGTTGTTCCGCTCATCTCAACAGTAACAAATCAGTATCTTGATCGGGATCAAGTCAACAGCGCCGCCTACTGGTGGAAAAACGTCCGTCAACCAGTTCAGTTCAAAATGGCAATCGAAAAGCTTCTTCAAGACGGATACAACTGTTTCTTGGAGATCAGTCCTCACCCGGTCCTTTCTCCAGCCATAAGGGACACCCTTGGGACTTCAATGCTCAACAACAGTCACGTGGTCGTGACAGGTTCCTTGCGTAGGCCAACCGACACGAGAGAAGTAGCAGATGATAGAGTCAACCTCTTGAGGTCAATGGCAAAGCTGCATGTAGAAGGATACCCATTCGACCTCCACCATCTCTTCCAAGAAGGTCCATATAAGGTCATTTCGCTTCCCAACTATCCGTGGCAGCACATGCTTTGCTCGGCGACCACCAAAAAGAGTAAGAAGATGTTTCGGTTCCCTATCGAATGTCATCCACTTCTTGGCAAGCAACAGCATCTATCTCACTTCAATGGAGAAAATGCACCAAGGGTTTGGCGTTCCAAGTTCTCTAAGTCTACAGTGCCCTGGCTTCGAGATCACAAGCTCCAAGGTAACATCGTCATCCCGGCTGCAGCACACACTGAAACAATGCTGGCAGCTGCCCGAGAAGTCTACCCTGAATCTGAGGTTGTCACATTGAGGGATGTCAAGTTTGATAGGTTTGTCTTTGCATCAGAGCTTGAAGGAGTTCTGGAGATCAGCCTGGAGACAAGGTCACGAAAGGCTCTCTTTGCACTACGTAGTTTCAACCACACTGATCGCAGCTGGACACTGCACAGCAAAGCTGCCATAGATGTACCGGGTAGAGTGCGAAACTCAATCCACCAGCTTGAGGAGGGGTTCCACTCCGTGAAACTAGCAACAGATGACATCAGGAGAAAGTGTCCCTATGAGATTGATCAACAAGAATTCTACGGCAGGCTCTGGAGAGGTGGCTTCCATCTTGGAGAGACGTTCAAGTGCATCAACACAGCGTACTTCAGCCACGACTACAATGAAGCCCTGTTGTATGCATCAGTGCCAGAGACGCTCGAGAGAGAATTCAAACAGTACACCTTCCATCCAGCCCTCTTTGACAGTGTGTTCCAAGGCTTTGGGATCTGTCAGATGTTTCAAGAACAAGAAAGAGCTAGGACAGCGAAAACAAACTTTCGGACATGGTTTCAAGTACCCCGTTCCGTAAGGAAAGTGCATGTCAAGGGTAGAGCCCCAACTCAGATGGCATTCCATGTGCGCATGACCAAAGAAAACGGAGTAACCTACGGTGATGCTGTGGTAGCAGATGCTACTAATCAGAGAGTATTTGCTCAGGTGGATAACATGATGTTTGAGAACGTACATTCCAATGAGCCAGAAGAACGAGTTCAGCTCTGGAGGCGAGAATGGGTGCCGATCCATGTTGAACCAGATGATAGTGCCATTCGCATTCCTCAAAAAGCAGCTCCTCCTACAAGGCCATTGAGCGCTATCGGCTCTGAAGCTCCCGGGGCCATCATCATCATCAAAGACAAACAAGGGGTATCCATGGAACTTAAGCGCCGCATGGAGGTAGAAAGTGTGGTCAGTGTCCTTGACCCACGAATTCTCATTGACTGTGATGAACGCTTCCGGAGAGTACTTCGATCCCTTGGCATGGTGACAGATCTCATTCTGCTCTCTACACTGGATGTCAAGCAATTTGGGGCTATCGGAGGTATTAGCAAGCAAAGCTTTGAAGAATCACAGACAATGACAGCACTATCTCCAATTAGTCTCTACAGAGCCGTCAGCAGACATGACACGAAACCTAAACCTAGGCTTTGGATGATCACTCGTGGCGCCCATGCTGTGATGGATGTCGATGTTGTAGATCCAATGATGGCTCCAGCTGGCTCGTTTGGTTTGACGCTCATGCACGAAGATCCTGAGTTCCCGGTGGTGACTGTGGATCTGCCGTCAATGCAAGAACCGGAGGAATCTGCCCACTGGCTGTATCAGTACATGAAATCGGCACCCAATGAAGAGAATTATGTAGCCTTGAGGAGAAAGGTACCAGCTCCAGCCGGAGATGATCCGAAGGAACTGTCGTTTGAAGCCCATGCTTTGCGAATTGTAATGCAGCCACAATCGAGCTTCTCGGCGCCAACTCTCTCAACCAATTGGCAAGTGGACCTGAATGAGAGCTTGAAGCAAAAACGACTGACAGTGAAGCAGAGTCATGAAATGCCCCCTGCCAATGCGGACAACGAGATTGCAATAAAAGTGTCAGCGTTCTCAGTGCAGCAGCTAGTGGATGCAAACGATAGGAAGGTGGGATGTGGGTATCTGTACGCGGGAAAAATCCTCAGTTGCAGTGAAGAGGTGCAGGTCATGTTCCGAATGCGAACAAACGTACTCGGGTTCCGGACTGGTGGTCAGATCACTGCATCGCTGCATGCCAAAACTGCGGACCTGATACCGATACCAGCAAACCTAACTCCAATCGAGGCAATCAACATCGTGAGAGATTACCTCCCCGCATTTGTCGCATTCCATGACACCTTGAAACTCACTGAAAATGGCACAGTAATTGTCTGTTTGTCGTCTCTGAGCGATCGTGTAGGACTTGCCACCACTCATTTGGCGCTAGAACAAGGAGCTACGGTTTTCATTCATGTAGAATCTGATGACGGCAATATCTTGCCCGTGGAAAAGCTCCTTGGAATTCTGGGTGACTCGCGAGTAGTGATCACATCAAATGAAAACTTCAACACACTCATCAATGACTTTTCAGTAGATGTGTTGTTGTTTGCTGGGGAACTTCCATATGACACAGGAAGCCTGAAGAAATTAGTGGGTAAGCTCCGTCCCTTTGGCACCATTGTGCAGATTCACGGTAGAGATGCTGTGGCTGGAGACTCGAGAATCAGCAATCTTCCCCCTAACATCTACTTTTTGTCAATTGACATGGCGCTTGGAAGATTTGAGGATATGCGCTCGAGGATGCAAGATGCGATGTCCCGCCTCCTTCACCTCTTCAGCGTACACAATGGATTCCAGGCTCTGAAATCCCTCACCGTTCCCACAGCTCCCGTGTCAAAGTTGGCCCGCTCTCCTCACGCATCACTAGAGGAGATTACAGTTTACATCGATGAGGACAGCATCCCGGCCACTCTTAACTTCGACGATATCAGCTTCTCCGCCAACCCCAAAGCATCTTATCTTGTGACAGGTGGCTCCAAAGGGTTTGGTCTCTCGATGGTGGAATGGCTTGTCAACTGTGGGGCACGCCACGTATACGTGATCTCCAGAAACACACCGGAAGAAGAAACTATACTCCGATTCAAGTCATTCCGAGATTCAGGAGCAAGGATTACACACCTCAAAGTTGACATGGGACGTGAACATGAGGTTGAGAAAGCACTCTGCGCCATCAAGGACAACGAGGATCAGCCTTTGGAAGGTATCTTTCACTGTGCCACAGTCTACAATGATGCAATTATGCGCCATATGACGTCAGAGTCGTGGAATGACGTCATGATTCCCAAGGCTTATGGAGCGCTGATACTTCATCAGTTGACTACAAAGCTGAATTTCCCCATCAAGCACTTCGTCATGATGTCATCAATCGTTGAGATGATCGGCAATGAAGGTCAAGGGAGTTACTGTGCAGCCAACAGCTTTCTTTCCGCTCTATGCAACATGCGACGAAAGTTTGGACTCCCCGCCACTGTGGTATGTCCTGGAGTCATTAACACACACGGCTTCGCGGCGAGAGAAGGCTTTGTAAAGCGGTGGGAGAATGTGGGACTCGGCAGTCTACCGCCGGCGGAAATTCTGAAAGGCCTCGGCTGTATCCTTGCAACAGACTACCCTCAGCTTGGACTCACTGGTGCTGTTGATCGACGTGAATATGCTAGAGCATTTAGCGTCATGCTGTCACATCATTTCAGCGAACAAGGCGGCACCTTCTCCATCCTGAAATCACTGTTTCCAAATCGAGACACGTTCCTTGCTGCCGACAACGACATCAGAATGCGCATCAAATTGCTAAGTCCAACAGAAGCGAAAGCTTTGATCTTCCAGACTTTGTCTTCACATCTAGTGGAGCGCCTTGGACTTAGTGGAGATGTGTCCCAAGATGCTACCCCGATGTCACTCGGACTGGACTCTCACATGTCCACTGAGCTCAGCAGTGTTATACATGAAAACTTTGGGGTTACGCTGACGGCAATGGAACTTCTGAATGATACGTTGACACTGAGAAGCTTAACGGAGACCATCTACGAGAGGGTCTTGTCCAACGCTGGTGACGGAGAAGAGGATTCAGCAAAGGTCACGCCAACTCAAAGCCTTCGGAGTGAGATGTGGTTTAGGATTGAAGACAATCTCGACACACCAGCAGCGCAGCTGATCTGCTTCCCTTCAGTCGGAGGTGGTCCTACCATGTTCTTGCCCTGGAAGAGTCACTTGGCTGAATACGACATTCAGATGATTACGACACAGCTTCCTGGATGGGAACGCAGGGAGCATGAGAGACCAATGCACAACATCCAGGATATCGTCACGAAACTTGCAGAAGCACTCATGCCGAAGTTGCTGCAAGGCCGCTTTGCTTTCTTCGGGCATAGCCTGGGTGGTTTGATCGCATTTGAACTGGCGCACTACTTGCTGAAGAACTTTAATGTATGTCCAGCTCATCTCTTTGTCAGCGCTTGGTATGCTCCAACGTTGCCCTATCCTCATCCTGAGGAACTGGAAGTAACTGGTGATGTTTACCGCAAGATGCAGCGTATCCTCACCAGTCATCTTGATGCCACAAGGACACCTCTACCTGACGCTATGCCTGTCAAGTTCAGTTTTCTGGACCAGTCGGTCATGAACAACATTCGCCTCATGAACCGTCTCATCCCAAGCATCGAGGCTGCGATCATCACGTGTAAAAAGTATCGCCTTAGGCACAAGGATAAACTTCCCTGCCAGCTAACGGTGTTCGGAGGCAAGAGTGACCCCTTCGTCAACCCATCTCTCCTGGACGACTGGAACAAGCAAATAACGGGTGAAGCGCGTTTCCGAAAGGTCTTGTTTCCTGGTAAACACATGTATATCCTGTCTTCTTCCAAGCAGCTGTTGAAGGAAATCATGATAGCCATGAGGGTGATGCAGACCAACCAACCTTCGCAGCCATCAACGCCACCACCTGTGCCTGTCGCCGATGTCAGACCCCTTCCCACTGCTCCCGTGGCAGCGTCTGCCCCGCCCGAGCCGACGGAGCCAGAGACCAAGCCAATTCCCAAACCAAGACCCCGTAAGCAGAGCTTTAACTGAACAAAGTTTGCATGTAGAATAGACACCTTGACAGAACAATGACGAGAAATTCTGTAGAAAGCTTGCATCTACACAAAATGGTGAGATGTATGAAGATGGATAACTTACAATATTGGCAAAGGAGTTCTTGAATATTGTTTGAATCTTGTTATGCAAGCCAAATAGAATATATCGTATAAGTGCATCTCTGCTTGCACGTGTGAAAATTGTTTTCTTTTTGTATATATCGTTAACCTGTTATTTGACTCCTATAACAACAGTCTCCTCTAAGAACGGGCAATGAAGTTACCTGGCATAGTTACATCCGATTTTGCAGTCAAATCTTAGATATTTCTAGACACAATCACTGCAGTTACATTTCAAGGAAGCCTGTTAAGAACTTTCATGTCTTTCTTCCGGGTCCATTTTTTGTAATATATATATATATATATATATATATATACATATATATCAATAATTTCGTACTGAGACTACCATTGCCTTTATAAATGTTCATCCATTTCTAGAAGGAATATCATCAGATCGTTTTATCAAACATTTTCTTCTACATTAATGTTATGAAACTACTAATATATTTGCCTATGATTGTCTTGAATTTTGTCTTATTCCTCGTTTGTTGATATATCATGTCATGTGAAACTCATTACGATAATGTGATTCACTAATTGGCCGGATAAATGTGCAATATATTTTGTAAATAGATCGTGATATACTTCTGCGTGCAATAGCATTTGTAGATAATAATGTGTCAACAATTATAATTCAGAAATGAATTTATTGAATTCTCACTATGTCTTTCATTGAATGTAAATAGAAATCTATTATTATAGTATACATTGTATTATGTATCAACATGTCAGATACGAAAGAAATCTATGCAGAACAATTATTGTTGCATTCTCATTTTTGATATGATCTGATTTATTCTTTGTATGCCATTATCTTAACAAGGACATCAATTTTCTGCAATTTTATTAACATTGTGCAAAATAACATTAATATGACTATTTTCGACAAGTATTGTTATTATGTACATTTATTACCTTGCCGATGACATTCTTGTATTCTACGGATTAGTCATTATAGAATTTAATGTTTCATACTGTATTATTAACTATGCAAATGAAGACGTGCTTGAAAGTCGAGACGCAAATATATGCTCTAATGAGCATCGACCTATTTCCTTTGTTTATAGAACCTTACGTACAATCCGAACTTGCTACAGTCTTTAATTTTTTTATCTCTCTTTGTTGGTTCTCAATTCTATATGTATTTATTTCCAGTTGAATATACCACTCACTTGGCATTGTAAAGTCTACTGCTTTCTGTCTTGTATTCAAAATATTTTGTTTTCGATTTCAGCTATGATAACGGTCACACACTTGCGATGACAACATGACACAGGGATTTATTAGCGTTGTAAATTTGACGACAAGAAAGGTGCTAAAATTGCTTGAATTCAAGAATTTATGTTTTATAAGTCACTGTGTATCAAAATGATTACCAAATGGATTATGCAATCGCAGAGTGAATGTTTGTCACATTTTCCGTGTTCTGTCTGTATATCCCAATTTCTGTCAATATGTGTGTTGATAATTGCAAAGCCTAATAATGTATAATCGGGTATTAATGGGTCACATGTTATAAAATCTAATGATTTAAAGTCAAGAAACAGCTGTAGTATAATCTTGTAGAATTTATTTTAACCCTATCTCGGTTACAATATTAACGACGAAGATTTGTTTTCCATAGACTGTGACAGGATATTTGGTTTTGTTTTGTTTTTTTTCGTTGTGGCTTCAGACTGTTAACAGGGTGCGTGCGGGACAAATCGTTGTCTGTCGTTCACTATGAAAACACAATATTGAATGCTGCCATCTGTTGGTGAGAATTGATAAAGCCGGCAGCTTGTTCAGCTGTGTTGTTTTTCACATGTAAGAATTTGTGTGATTATTTTGAATGATCTTTTAGAAAGTTGGTATGGTACATGTAGTAAAGAATTTGATGGAAGCAGACGTATTCATGTTAACACTTCCACATTAGAGTAATAAACACAGGTACGCTCCCTTTTCAACACAAGATATTGTGAAGCATGCAAGAGGAGACGCTTGATTAAGTGTCACCTTTAATAAGTTCGGCTGAGTGTGATATCGCCG
Source organism: Diadema antillarum (assembly GCF_040938485.1). Lineage (NCBI taxonomy): Eukaryota > Metazoa > Echinodermata > Echinoidea > Diadematoida > Diadematidae > Diadema > Diadema antillarum. The sequence continues at coordinate 674,247 of NW_027271972.1, read as the reverse complement.
AAATAGAACGCGTTGCGTGAAAATGTTTGATTTATTATGTGTGTGTTTCAATGCACTTCGAGCGCATTATTCTGACTGGGAGGTACCTTTTGCCAAGGAGCTTCGAAGCTCCTCGCTTTTGCCAAATATGCACTATACTGTGGAAAATATACGTGTACGATCGACCTGTCAAAATAATGTGATGATTGCATGCATATCGATGTCTCATCTGAGGCGTTCCACGCGTCCTTGAATAGATATATGTGCTCAAGTTAAATTCAGTTTAATTTATAAGAATTTAGTCTTATATTCTTTCACAAGTAAAGAGCTTTAAAAGGCATCCATATATCGACGCAGTTTATACTTGCGTTTGCCACGAAGCCCTTTATTATCAAGTCCTCTTTTAGAGATACATTTATAAAGATAATAAAAAGTTGATGTAAACGTTTGTCAACAGTCTTTGTTTTCAACGCATGCGTAATTGTAACATACGTTGACAAGTTGTATTTCGTTGTTCGAGGACGAATGTGAATATCGAGTGCTTGAAGATCATGGATACGGTTTTGTATTACCTATGGACATACGAGGGAGGTGTTATTTCTCTGTAGTCGCTAGGGATAGTATGTTATCACTTCTTTGTCTTGTTACATTGTTTGAAAAGGTAAATTTACCGTATTCAAAGTTTGTATGTTCGTGCTAGCAAAGCGGCAAGTGCGTTGAATGAGCACAGATGGCATATTTCATTCCATTGCTGAATATAATACAAAGTGATGATGGAATCTGTATAATGTATTATGAAGTCCACTGTATTCATTTTGTTTACATGCCATAAATTGTTTGCATACTTTATAAAAAAAACTTTCCTGATTTCCAATCGATGTGAGCGTTGATCAAGATGGAATGTACTCTCAAAGAAACAATATTTTCCTCGTGAACTTATAAGTAATGACAGTTTGTCAAATTTTGAATTGCACTGCCTCAAGCAGTTTGCATTAATTATCTACATAGAAACTGCTGAATATGCTAAACAGGAATTCACCTGCAAAGGAATACAGCCTTATGTCAAAGTAAAAAAGCAAAGATCAAGAATTGCCAGTTTATATTTATTGCTATCTTGACGTAAGTCTTACAAGAACAATAAAGAATTTGATAATTTGAAAGTCGACGACTGTTGTAGAGCGTATTTCCTTATTCGTCATAGACACAAAGTATTTTTTTCACAGTCATATCATATCCTATCTTATAATACACCATTATCATACTTCACCCATCACACGGATATTACGAAGATCAATGTGTTTTAACATTACTTCGTGACGACCGCATGCACGCATGCACATTATATGCAATGACGATCATACTGCCATTTCAAACACAATGATACGTCAGTCCCTCACACTCAGGATTTTATGACCTTGGAAAGACGGCTAAGTGTTGCTGTGCAGTAGAGAAAATAATACAAAGCAAAAAACACTCATAAAGTTAAGTGACCAAAATGTTTTGTTTTTTTTACTGTACACGTAAACTAAACCGGTGTGTGTGTACACGAGCGATTGCCATTGCTTTTGTGTTGTGTTACTTTGATCCCTTCCTTGTTTGATGTTTTAGTTGTGCTACAAACAACTTCGTATGTTATGCATTAGCTTTTGTTACAGCGCTTATGGTGTGCAAAAGCAAATACATAGCACTGTTAATTCGTCAAAGACATTGTCATCTTGTATTCCTTATATATATATATATATATATATATATATACACTAAGAAATCAGGGTTCAATTTGGGGTTGAGTTTGACCCAATGCACCCTTGCGTGGACTAGGGTTGAATATTTAACTTCTATGGGTGCTATTTACTCCGAATGGGGTTCACCTTTGAGAAAGTTTAATTTTTGAACGTCTCCAAATAGAAGAGTTAGTCTGCTACGAAAACCTAGATCATAGTATTGCGTTCAAACATGTTATGATTTGTAATGCAGTATCAGTAGTGATTTGAATTGTGGATGATGTTCATCTTTAAGATTGCAAATCAATCAATATAAAGATGTTTGTTGGTGTGTGATAAAATGAAATAGCATTTTTTGTTCGTGCCAGTTTCATAAACAGTACGTGAGCAAAGACTAACATGCCAATCCCGGAAATTAACCAATCACATCAGAGAAGACGATCGAGGCATACAGCTCCAGCGAGCTAGCTACTGTATGTGTATACGTGTCACAAAGCTAAGCGTCGCGACAGTTCACTTCCATTTCGTTCTAGAACTCCCATGCAATTGCATTGAAGCGGGGCTTTTTCGTTGCAAGACTTGCTGATTTATACAAGACTAAGGTGAGTAAATGATCACTTTGTAAATCATGACTTATTTGGGTTGCTTCTGTACGGCTAGATCCTTCAATTCTTCGGTAATAATTTCAATCGTTTGTAGTGCCGTTCTTTGTTACCACGTTCACGCGTGTATTAATACACTGTACATGCAAAATCACATGACCTAATGGGAAGTAATACGGGCCTTTTTACGGTTACTACTGCTTGCTACTGCCATTTAGCAGAGCTACCAAGTCTCACGCATTCTGAGTGAGACTATCGACAAGAAATAAGGCAAAACAGTTTGCATTGTTTAATTTAATGGTAGTTTAATGTATAGTGATTTGTGATACTGTTTCGTCTTCTATTGCATGTGCTTATATGAGACAGCTAGTCTACAGAGTCAGTAGGCTAACTGCTGCGACCTGCCCGAACTCGAAGCGTTCGGGCTCCCACAGTGTACAACTGTGTATGGGACTAAGACTCGATCGCGCACTGTCACTAGACAAGATAGTCATATCTGCATGCCCCTGATACAGTCTGCATGATAAGCTGTGTGAGAGTCGCGGTCGGCGGTGACACACATGATACGGATACCGGTGATTGAAACACTGAATGAGAGAATGTGCATCAAACTGTACTAAGGCAGAGGAGGTACAGCTAGTAATCATCAGTGTGAAAGAAATTCCTTCTTACTTGGGTTTGGTTGCACAGTGCCGCAGTCAGTACCAAGTACTGACAGTACACAGTAGTGCAGACTGAGTACAGTAAAATCCTATACTGGTATAATAAAGTTTCTTGTACGGTATATAGTGGCCGACTAGCTAGACTAAAAGGTTTAGCTGTGTCAGTGTGGCAAGGGTGTGAAGCTGATGATACCGGTACTGATTATCAAAAAAACAAAAACAAAGAAGAGATATTTCAAGTAGATCTACAGTACATGTATAAACTTTATGGCCCAAACTTTATATCTATGGACATGGTGAACAACAGTCGATCATCATTATACTGATTTCGAAGTGAAAATACAAGTTGCCAGCAGCGTTGTACGTCATGTAGCAGACTAGTACATTGTATTAAGTGTGAGCAATCTATATAATAGCCTATTGACATCACCATGCGCTGTGCAGACATTCATCTACATATTAAACTGGTGGGTGGTGGTAAATTTGAGGTTACAATTGGTACCCGTACCGGTACAACAAATGTACGTTACTCAGACCCTTATGCTTTGTATCGCATTGACGGCACTGTTACCTGCAGATTTGTTATAGGGCCTACTGCACATGAACAGTTCAATATAAATTCAAATTTCTGTGTTACCATTGCAAGTTTCTTTCTTTTTCCCCTTTCTTTCTTTCGTTCTTCAGGTCAAAGGTGTTTGAAGCATCCTTGTCCTTACAGCAAATGAAGGATGTTGTTTGTTTCATTATGGACTATGCTGCGCTGAACTGCATCCTACTCCCTGGGAGTATTCTCGGTATGAAACCTGATGTCAAAGCTTCTTCTCTACTTGTGACACCAAGGCAAAGGTGAGTTTTCTCTGCTGGCCAGGAAAATGCACTTTTGCTCCCTTTGATATAAAAACTGTTTTCTTATGAATGTTGCAAATGCAGCATTATCTGTAAGAGTTGCAAAGATCGAATGGTTAATCTTGTAAGATTAATTGCAGTATGCCATGCAGAGTCTTTGTATCACTGTTGGCGGAAGGTTTTCAAAAGTGGGGGGGGGGCACTTCCTAGTTTCATGAGCTAACAAGCAAAAAAAAAAAAGAGGCCTTGAATGCAACTTCTGGTGCCACTTCCAGGTTTCAGCTTACAAGCAAAAAACAAAACAAAACAAAAAAAAAAACAAAACAAAAAAGTATTCAGCGCAAAAACAGATCCTTATGGTGCTCACACTTCCAGGTTTTTATCTACATGTATTTCTTTCTAGTGCCACTTACACACTTTCGGGTAAAGAAAGTTGGGGGGGGGGGATGGGGACCCGAAGTGGGGACAATTATAATGTTTTCCTTTGTATTGTGCCGAAAAATTAGGGGCCCGAGTCCCCCTGGTTCCTGTGGCCATGTATATAGCATCCAATTCTTTCTTGCACAGCTCTACATTACTGTTGTTTTTTAGTTGGATTATCAAAGATGACATACCATGTATTCGGTTTATTTTTGTACATGTGCTTAATAGATTTAACGCAGGAATCGCAACACTACAACACCAAGGAAGAAAGAAACCTTGCCAACATTTCGCAAAGTCCGGAAAAAGTCTGCTGCCATATGTCGCTGCCACCTAACCTGCAACTGACCTGTACTGGATCTGCCAAAGAACAATACTGTGAGTTGATCACGAGACTGCTGTGTCTTATTTTTTTTTTTTTTTTGCATTGTATGTTCAGATGTATTATTTATGGAACTCTTTAATGCATCAGTCTTTATACATACACACAGTGCACTCCTGTTCTGATAAATAACGTTACAACAAAATTGAAATTGAGGCCATAATGTTATTGGCTCTACATTTGTTGCTTTATTGTTTACTTGTTTGGTTGCAACAAAACTTTGATAAAACGAAAGAAAACTGTAGGCCCTGAGGACCTCATTATAACAGGAGTCCAGTGTATACTGGGCCAAATACGCTGTACCAAATTGCTGATGCAGTCACTGCATCAACATAAAAGGAGGATGATCCTGGACAAGACGTTTGTCCCAGTATACGACTGGACTTGTCATCTCTCTTCTCTCAATCAACAGTTGTTCCCAGATCAAGGTTAATTTGCATTTTTGCATTGAATGTGAAAACTCGGTACCCTACATGATCAGTATGACCTTTTTCATGGAGAGGGTTGATGGCCCTCACAAGTAATTTTGACTTCACCTGTTCTTCATTGTCATATATTTCATCCAGATGGCAGAGCATTTTCAAATTTTCAGTGTAGAGTGTATGGTCTATTAAAGTTCTAGAATTACATTGTACATGTAGTATAGCATTGTTTTGAGATTGTTACCCTACAATCAAATTTAAGCTTAAGAGGGTGTGTAGAGTGTGTTGTACTTGTGATTTGTCAGGAAAGTGCAACCCATAGAAATGTTCAATTGGTGTTTTCCTTCCTCCCAGAAATTAATCTTCTCAATAAATGTATGATATATTGTACATTTTTGCATCACTATGCAGAGGAGAGTGTAACACTTTTGTTGTTGTTGTTGTTTTCCCCAAGGTATTCTGCATGACTGAGGCACCTCCTTCAGCTGTCTTCGTGGAATGAATCGCTACAACTTCACTCAGTTCTACAGATGCATCCATGATGAAACCTTTGTCCAGGGCAATCAACTACAGTCTGAAATAGTCTTCATAAAATCAGTGTAGAATACTGGCAGGTAATATTGTATTGTGAAGAACACTTCATCGAATGATTTTAAAGAAATCACTGTAGAGTTACAACCCTGTGGCTACTTTTATCGTGATGAGTTAATACTTGTATCTGCTTTGCATTGTGTATCATCCTCTGCCTAAATGACTAAAACACTAAAAAATGTATTGTTTTGTATGCTGACACTTTGTACAGTACTATCATCCTCGAGGTTGTTATAGAAATTCTTGCAGCTAGAGTAGTTTAGTTTTCTTGTCATTCTTGCTTATGAATATAAGCTGCATTTTGATGTTTTGGGTGGAAGATGAATTTTAGCCTTGAGCCAGCACTGAGAATTACACTGTAGTACAGTGGTATCATTCAAGCTTTCTGTATAAAGCTGGACAATTCCTGTACTTTCCTGTTTTATGCCTGCCTATGCTATCCTACTATTATCTCTGAGTGTTCCTCTCTCTTCTATCATATCTCGTACAATGTGATTCTAGTTACAAATGCCATCCCTATATCGATGGAATAGACATATCCCCATACTTTGGGTTAATTGGATGCTGTTAGAGGAAGGGGGGGGGGGGCTTTTTCCTTTTTTGCTTGTCACAATTTGCATGTGTGTGTGTATTAGTGGTGTTGATTATTTATTTTATTGCAGTTTCAGCAAACTTGGTATCCTTCTTTTCCTTCTGTTATGTAACAGGTGAGGATACTAACCTTTACAATTATAGTATGTAAACATTAGCCATGTAAAGATGTGTTCACGGAAATCCTATCAATATTTGTGTACTGTGCTTTGATTACTTGTTAATGATCCTTCTTTTTTGAAGGTCTCTAGATATTAATCTTTAATTTATGAAGTATTTTCATTCATTTGCATATACATGTAGCTGGAAAGTATTGTGGCCATTTTGTTTCCTTCTATGCATGTGGAAACTAACCATGAAGGTTTTGTAATGTACATGTATACTTTTTATTCAACTGTTTTATTTTTTTTTACCTGAATTCACTGTGTTGTTTGCAATGCAACATCTGGAATTAACAGCTCTGCTTTCTTTAGATGATAAAAATGTACTTTTTGCACAACGCACATGGATTGCAAATGTTTCATTGTTTTTTCTGCTGGGAGAGATTTTTATGTTTATTTTTTGTCATAAAGAAATTCTTATAGGGAATTGAAATGATGTAATGACAATATAATGACAGATCTTTGATACATTTTTTTTTTTCATCAGGGAATATTGTTTTCCCTTATTTACAAAATTTGAATATACATTGTGTTCCATTACTATATGAGTATATGTTATGTACATGTATTGTATTTAACTTTCTTAATTGTACATGTATTACATTATAATGCAAAAACTTGATTTGACTTAATTCTTTGTTTTGAATGATGAAAACCTAGCCTATGAAATTAATACATGTGCATTTTTGTGTGAATGCAGAAATGCATCCATCTTGACAAATGATAGTGACAAGTTTGTATGTACCAAATGATGAACTGTACTTAGATAATGTACGAAAATTGGGAATTTCTCTTTATTTAATTTTCCTCGCTTTTTATCATCCCAAGACTTTATTAAACAAACATGAAATGTAATCATCTGTGATGCAGATATGTTTTAATTTCTCTGTGCAAAGTGTGTGCCAAACATGAAGTATGAGCAGCATGTACAATGAATTGGTGGTGGCATTGTTAAGGAGTATGTGTTGGCATTGCTAAGGAGTATGTGTTTGATTGAACAACTCTGAACACTGTGCTGTACTTTAAGCTTGAACATCTCCATTATTTCAGCAGGATTTATAATATATATAATATTTATACATATGTATGTAATATTATATATATATAATATATATATATATATATATATATATGTCTATTTAATACATGCATGTATTCAAAATTGAACCCTTTTTCCTCAATGGGTTACATATATACTTTATATATATATACATATATATATATATATAAAGTATATATGTAACCCATTAAGGAGGAAAAATAAAAACCAGGGAGCGTAGATGCACCGCAAAGGGTTCAATTTTGATATCTGAAAAGTTCAAGAATTAACCCTTTTGGGTGGAAGAATGAACCTTTTTACAACCTTGAGGTTGAACAATGTATCCTTCAGAGGTTCAATTTTTAACCTGCCTGGGTGCAAAAAATAAACCTTGAGGTTCAGTTTTGAACTCAGAGGGTTCATTTTTATGATTTTCAATTTTCAATTTTCAATTTTGAACCCCATAAAAAATAAACCTTGAGGTTCAGTTTGAACTCAGAGGGTTCATTTTTATGGGGTTCAAAATTGAACCCTAGACAGGGGTTCAAATTTTGAGGGAAAAGGGGTGCTGCTATTGCATCACGCCTAGAGGTTCAATTTTGAACCCTGATTTCTTAGTGTGATATATATATATATATATATATATATATAATATAACGGTATATGTTGTGTCAAAAAAAAGATTACGGGAACTGGCGAAACTCATGTAATCTGCACAAAAGCAGGGAGAGAAATCATATATATATCATATATCATTATCTATATAATCAAATATTAACATGAAAAGCAATTGCTCAAACAACGTCAAGTGAAAGATATTTCTTTTTCTACCCTTAAAGGGATGGTATAGTTTTGGTTGAATTAGGGATTCAAATTTTAACTTTTTGCCAGATAATTAGAATTACCATATACTTGTATATGAAATTATAAAGACATACGATTCTATAGAGGAATTCAAAATCTGTTTTAAAATGGCCGAGATATCCAAAAACAAACAAAAACACAGTGGTACTACTAAAAGATGGGTCCCATCTTTTATTAGGGCCTATTTGGATTTGGATATATCTCAGAAATTTCAAAACCAATTTTCATCAAATAAAACTTTGAATTCTTTTTAGAATTGTATGCTCTTCATATTTCATAAGAGGTTTCTCATTATCTCACAAAAATAATTGGAAACCTGAAGCCCTATCTCAACCAAAACCTATACCATCCCTTTAACCAAACACGAACAATAATAGTAACATTTCTTTTAATGAAAAAAAAGAAAGATACAGCACCACATCACAGGAATGTGTTTTATGGTATGGGGTCTGATTGAAGCAGTCTCAAATCTGGAGTTTATTCTCTTTCTGAATGCTATTTTGCCGTCATAATTTTTGATAAGGGGCCTAAGGGGAAGTTGACGGCATTGATTGTATCGGTCGCTATAAAATCTTTCGAACAATAGGTATTTGACATGAATGGAATGGGGGAGGAGGAGGGGGAGGAACGCTGGAACGTGTTCTGTAGGCGCAAAAATACGTATTTTCAGATGCGGCAACAGTATAATCACAACAGTATAATGGTCATAAGTTTGTATTAGTGTTCTTATTTCCTTGTATTGGCATTATCACCATCACCAGTGTCGGTTGCGGTATTATAGCAGCGTCGTCGTCACTATGACTGTCGCCATAACCTCCACGATCACCTTTGACCTTTTGCTCATTTTGTTGAATCATCGACAATTTCGTCCATGCTCAGATTTTGCATATGTCCAATGTTACCATGTGCTGCTGTTCTGTATAATAGAACGTTTTAGCAATACAGCTACAAGAGAACAGATGACGAGTACATCTATTAACCTATGTCTTTTGTCGCGGCTAAACTACTTTCATGGAAATATGAGTTCTCTGTGCGTTTGATGAAGTCAGATCAAATCAGCAAGGATGAAATTTGATTGAAATTCCAATTTGAAAGAGACAAAATTAATAAGAATCGGAAACGAGGGATGGATTCGTTAATGTCATTATTGTCCCTTCACATCCCCCTCTCCCTATTAAAAGATCGCCACTGACCCGTGTACTCATTATAGAAGAGGCTGTCAAGATACCGTAACAAAGAGTGGCCTTACCACCTTAACGGCAAAAGAGATTAATTTCATTCTACGGCCATCGCTAAATACCTGCCCTCTCGCAGATTGAGTTTATTTATTTCACCACGGGTCACTCACTTCAGCCAATGGCTGTACTTCCAGTGGCGGATCCAGAGGGGGCGCAACCGGCGAACGCCCCCCTTAATTTTTAGTGAAAAACAAAAGATATAAAAAGAAAAAATGAAATGAAACCCGGAAGTGCCACCAGAAATATTAGTCACGCCCCCCCCCCCTCTTTACAGAATTCCTGGATCCTCCCCTGACTTCTGTGAGTCCGTGTTGTGAATCCAGATTCATAATAACCATGCATGTTAACACAGCAACGACGACATTACTGCGTAAACCAAGAAGCTAAAAGCTAGTCCTATGCCTTGACGTGTATTATGAGGAAGAAATGCGTCAAAAGTTCTTTTCGAACAACAAAAAATAGCATGCCTGATGTGCAATGAATGAACAACAGGTATAGAATAGATTCAAATTTCATGTATAGGCTACTTTCGTATGTGAATTCAATTGACTGGAATGTTGAATGCCGCTGGAGGTTTATTGTCGCTTCTCGTGTTTATGTGGAAAGAAAAAAGGGAAATAAATCCTACAGGTAAAAGAAACGAAATCAATAAATCACATTGGGATACACTTCGTTTGCATTATTTTCGTGTCTGGCTTGTAGAAAACACAGATGTATAAAATGTACAAACACGTGAACGTATTATGAATTCACTGAATACGTATGTCAGCTCGTCCTCTCAGCGGCAAAACATCTCTTTTCAGTTTTGCTTGCCTTAGAATAACATAGAAGCTAATGTCATAATTCTCGTCGTGCAACAACCTCGGTGAGTTACACAACGTATGTCTCAGTTTAAACTATTGATTAAAAGTTCAGAGAAAGAGATATGTTCATAAAATATTCATAGTTCTGACGGCGGTGAACTTGTCGATAGCAAGAAAAAAACAAACACAAGACTTGTTACATTTCTAACAATGTACGAAAAGTCATTTTCTGCCATGAGCTTGGTTGATTCACAATCAAGCCGCAGATTTGTAACTCCAAATACTTTATTGATTAAAGACAGGGACATTGCTATCCCCTCTGTTTGATGTCTATACCAACGACATACAATGAGAACGTCATTGTTAAAACATGTTATTCAAAGACGCTGATACTTAGAGATTGGATAATAATGTTTGCTTTTCTCATTCTAAAGTGTTAACTGTATGAAATCATGCACGCAAAAGGGCGTGGTCTTTCCCGTGTACTTTTCTTCAATCAGATAAAAAATATCGTGTTTTATATACGATTTGTTAGTGCCTGAGGACTGCGATCAGAAAAGAAAAAGAAAATCTAACTACAATTGTGATTTTTCACGCAACAGAAATTACAATTCGCAGAACCATGAAGGCCCAAATCTTCTCTAAAAGGGATAGATTTTTTCCGCTATACAAGAAGGACAAAAGAGAGGGGGATTGAGATTTATACTTACAATGCTTATTAACTGATATATAATCGTGTTTTGGACTAATAATAATGTATTCTTCGACAAAGGGAAACAATCTACTTGAGTGCTCTCAGATTGGTCATATTGAATCTAATGCCCTCCAGCATGATTGCTTTCATAACAGGTCATATCTGCAAATACAAGGTCACTCTGTCAAAACTCTGTCTCCTTTTTCCACAACCTGGATACTTAGTAGTGTTTTTCATTGTCAACGCCTGACAAACAAGACAGGACAATGACCCATGAGAGAACAGCAAGCTTCAAGTTTGCAACTCGGTATAATAGGCATTGGCGTTAAAAGTGTTTGATAATGATAGAACTAAACCACCCAAACAAGAGCCTGTAGAAGGTAACGGTTAAATGAAGTTCATGGATGGGAATAATAAGGTCTTATGTATAACATGGAAAAGAAATTTGTGTCCGGTGTGTTGTACAACAAACTCTATCCAAGGAGCTGTCCTCTGCGTTACAATTCGGTTTGGAATATTCATAATTAATTTCTTCTTTGGGGACATGAGTAACAATAATTAGTGTCTAGCTGTTTTATTCACATTTAGGCCCTACATTCAATCTGAGTACGTGGAATCCACACTGCAGGCAAAAGGGAGCTTATCATTAGAGAGCTTATACATTGCATATGTTTGCGACGCGAACGCTAAGACGACGCAGCCTCCCGGGTTGAACAATGGCAACAGCTGCCTAGCACATGTGCAGAACAGCATTTTAGCCTTATAGCGTCGTCCTTTGGGGTTTGCGGCGTAGAAAGCTCTCTACTGCTCATTCAGTCTACCTGGCTGCAAAAGATAAACGATGTTATCAACGAATGCATGACTTAAGAATATAGTACTTTGTATATAGTAAGCCAGTCTGCTCTGGTTCTGCATTGTTCACTGCACTGTTCATTGTTATACAGTACACCCCCTAAACATTACTAAATGGGGTATATCTCACTTAGCGGCACATTTTAGCGAATGCTAGGTTTCGTCAGGGTTCGTATAAAACAGTCGCAATCGAATTCGCAAGTAGTTTTCTTGTCGTAAGATGTTTTGAACATGTTCGAAAATAGGCTCTGAGACAAGAAAAACACGTTTGAGAAATCGATTGCAACTGTTCACGAACCCTGATGAAACCTAAAAACAAACATTCGCCGCCCGGTGAGATACCCCCTGAAGTGGCCCTCCCTTTCTAAGCCAGGCCGCGTGGGAAAATGCTGCATCAAGGAGAGTGTATGAGTGGTGGCAGAGATAGAATAAATATTGGTCTTGATCAACCTTGTTTAACTGGACCAAATAATTTTACTTTATGTGTTTTGACATTCCACACTTTGTAACGGATTACAATATTGCAGTTAATTGTGAATGCAGTTATTTTCACTGTTTGTTTTCGATATTTTCTCTCGTTTGCTGTATCTATGAAATGTTCTGGTAATGTCTAAACAAGTTGACATTATTTTGAGACAGTATGAGCGATCAAATGCCTTATACTGTAGTACATGTAGTAGCCACCCTGACATGTATTTAGCTTCTGGACATTACTCCTCCCTGCTATGACACTACCAACATTTTTAGTTAACTCCTCACCTGTTTTCAACAATGCAGATCCTTATGATTGTGTTTGTTCAAAAGAATGGTGACAAAAATGTCACGCACATTCAGGTGAAACAAACAATGCCTGTGCTATTGTCGTCCTCTTTTTGACTTCCATTAAGGTTACTTTCTATCGATCTGTTTGTAAACTATGTATCTTAATCGATAATGCGGTATTGTCTCGCCAGATGGTACCTAGGAGGGTTATGTTGAGATAGTGGGGGCGTTGACACTTACCAGTTTTATCAAAATGGTAATAACCGCAGATGCACTGATGATAATAATCGCCCAGTACCATGAATCAGTTTAATGAAGTCATTACATAAAAGTCTTTACATAAATTTTGATCTCAGAATGGCCAAAGTCGCTCATATTTATAGCTATGAGAGACTTTCAAATCCATTTTATTAATTCTCTCATGAGTGTGAACAATGAGCGAAAAGTCTCTCATAAGATTTTCATGTAACGGAAGTTTCATCATGTTCATGAACCCTGGTCTGTTACAGATATTGGCGGTCATAGCCCACCAGTCTTGGTGAGTTCCGAGGAAAGTATGTGAGTGGCGACGGTCTTACACAGAACCTATTAGTGTCAGCATTAAGTATCATACTAGGTGATAGGTACCTTGTTACTCCCTTATTTTGATTAATAAAGAGATAGTTGGAATATACCATATCCATAAAGATGATAATTATGTATACTATATGGTGACAAGTAGGAAATAGCGTTAGGCGTAGCCAAGATTTCAACAGGCATTTTAATGGCCTAGTTTTCGGTCCGCTTGCCCTACATCGTACTGTACGTAAAGATTATGTGTGTGTGTGTGTGTGTGTGTCTCTCTCTCTCTCTCTCTCTCTCTCTGATCATTATCGTTACTTTATTGCAATTTTGACGAGAACTGGTATATTACATTACACCTATTTATGAAATCATGCATATCATGTACATTCTATGTATTGAATGTCTTCTTCATAATCATCTTCGTAATGTTTATACGCAATAAAGCGAATAAACAATCATACCAAAAATTACCAGTAAATCAGTTATGAAAGTAATTGTCTCTTCTCTTACTGGATTGTTTCAAAAGGATAATGTTCATGGACTTATAAGACTAATCAACGTAACCCATACTAAAGGTGCTTACGTAAATATTTTGTGTGATAAAACAGGCAACATGCAGGTTTCCGACGCTTTCAACTTATCTTCACAAAGAAATACCTCATATGTAAACACTTTCGTTTTCAAATTCAAGATTAAATTTATTCGTCTATGACGTGAAAGAACATAATCCCTCCATACATAATATAATGCTTGAAAATATTCCCAGTCATTATCACACATGCTTGCATAAGAATCGGTTTACATCATATGCCTGGTTATGCAAGAAATGGTTCTTAACATACTATAATTGAAAAAGAATATGTATGCCATAAATAAATCTGTATAAATATTGGGTACTGGAATAAATCAATAAACTGTGAATACTCTGGTAAGGATTTGCATTCTTAACGAGGCTTGTTCACATATTTCAAGAATCTTATGGTGGACCGAATAAATAGAATAGAATACTAGTCTTGTAGGTAAGCAATCACCTAAAAAAAAATGTTGCAAAAATCCAATATGATACTGGCAAGATGTCATAAAATCAAACGAACAAGCAAACAAACAAACAAACGAAGAGAGGGAGAGAGAGAGAGAGTGAAATGCCCAAGTAGAATGTTTCGACTAACGCCAAAGTAGAATTGGGATATAGGAAAATGACAGCATCCTTTCCACCGATTTACATATCTGTTTTGTCAAACTATACGTAATACTGATGCCTCACACACTATAATAGTATCGCGTGGATTAGCATAAAATCAAAACTCTAATAGGTTTGTCTTCTCCTTTCGGTTTCCGTTCTTCGACAGCACATCAGACAATCATGTCAGAGAATCTAGGTGTGTGGTCAGCTCATACGTCCTGATTAATTCTACGCAGCGACTTTTCAATCACTGCTGAAAAGTGTTCATGTTTGATTTGTTATTTTCCACAGCCCGGGCCCACAGATCTGGAGAAGATGTAACCATGAGTTAAAAAGAAGCGTATATGTGGGCAGAAAAGGAGTAACTGGTTCGCTGACAAACGTTGACGTTGATATTGAGAGATTCTGAGAATAAAGTCAAGCATTTACCTCATTATGCACAAACAATTTGTTTTGTGGTGTAAAGCACCTTGACTTTCCATAAAATCGCAGGTGGTAGAGTTATGTTCTAAAGTGCCCCACCCCGTTCATGATTGGGCTGGATACGTGCAGCTCTACACCATTTTCCTCACGAACCCGATCTTCTCTTTATGCTATGGCACATTTTTAAACACCATTAGACACAGTCTGATGACGACACTGTTCTTCTCCATTTGAATATTTCCACTGATCAAAATACACCTTTGAAAAACAACAAAGGATGAGCAATAACACATTTCATGCGTTAAAATTCTCACAGGAGGCAAGAGTGCAAATTGAATAAAATGTATACCCTAAAGTGCAGCAAAAGGTGTATGAACTCTTAGACCACATAAAAGTACAAAGGAAACAACAAAAGGCAGATAAGCAGTCATACAGCAAACGTGTAGTATGTCTTCACACAATAGACTTGACGCGAGATGTTTCTTTCAATATAAATTACACGCTCTCTTTCCCACCAAATTCGGTGTCCGTACATTTGAAGGCTGTTTCACACAAGGACGGCTTAATTGTGCTGGAAAATCGAGTTACAACGAGGTTACCAAAAGGAGTGAGCAAAGAAGTGTAATTACAGAGCAGAACATACATAAAAGGGAAGAGATGGTGGTCATACAGTGCGTCATATATTTCCTTTAATGACAGGATAAAAGATGACAAATTAAACATCGAAAAGCGGACATAATTTTATAGTAGAGTGTGACGGACAAGAGGGGACAGGAAGGGGTTGAGATGAAAAATAGACATTAGGAATAACTGCATATTTTTGAAACATTTTGGAACACATTATCACTAAGCAATATTCAGATATACTGCTATTTCATGGGGCTTAACTTGATCATTTCACACACTTTACAACCCACCTTTCATCTTATGGTAAACAACTAGTTTTTTTTTTCCTTTGATCTCAATCAAAATACTAAATTCAATAAAAATGTAATCATTCAGCATAGTCCCCGCCTTAAGGTTTTGATTTTCATGAATTCATTGAAATTGTTGTCACAGCTATCATTCTAACGGTAATTGATTCTCTATCGTAAGATCTTTTTTTCACAATCATAAAATATCAGTATAATTATGATTCTCAGCATCATTATCACCGCAAGCAGGCATCTCTAGTATCATCACTACCATTTCTGACGCCATCGCTTCTGACGGGTCCTCTGCATGACATATCGTCATTCACTTGGCGCTTCAGAGTAGGACCTACATGGTTAAGGTTATGAGTATGTCCAATGTCTGCAGACTGCATGGTAGTGGCAAGTTAAAATTTGTTTTTCTAGGAACTGTCTCCTTGGCCTACAGAATGAAATTGTTATCTCTTTGATCCGACTACTTCATTGGAATCGAATCTATTGTTTATGTTCATCAGGTATTGTGGGTTTACAACCCGACACAACCATAAAGAAAACATTTTGGCAGTTAACGTCACTGTCGAATGTGATATCCATTACAAGACCATTAGTCACAAATAGGAGAATATCTTGATGGCATGATTATCTGCATCCACTACTGCTACGTGTTCGTCGTTTAGGACAGCGACTCCTTGTGGATTACGTAATCCATCGAAGCTGTCGTCCACGCGAGCACGAAACCGACCTCTGCAGTCGAAAAGCTGAATGTTGTTCAAGACGGAGTCCGCCACAAGAATGTTACCGACCCTATCGATAGCCACTCCCGTTGGCGATTGCAGCTGTCCGCCGTTCTTTCCGATGGTATTAAACTTGTTTCGATACCCGCCATCGCTATCGAAGATATAGATAACATGCGACTGGCTGTCGGAGACGAGAAGGATGTCGGAGCGCGTGACGGCGATGTGTGTTGGACTACGGAACACACACTCATCATCAGAGTTGCCTTGGTTACCACTCGTCTGCCCGCTGAAAACGCGAACCTGTTGTCCGATACGATTGTACGTTCTAACCACGCGAGCGTAGACGTCGACAACGTGAATGGACCCGTCTTTTGTCACCGCCACACCGCCCGGCATTCCGAGTTCGTTCCCGCCCCGTTGCATCAGGATTTCTCCGCTCAAGGAGCAGACGAGTACGCGCTTATTGTTCACATCGGACACCAGCAAGCATTCCTTCGAGTCGGAGCTCAGCCGCCGGGTCATCGTCAGATGCGTTGGCGTGAATTTCTTGGCTAGCTGTGGGAAGGTGAACTTTCTTACGAACAGGCCGTCGTTGTCGAAGATCTGTATTCTGTTTTTGCTGTCGGCGATGAATATTTCGCCCGTTTCAACGCTCACGGCTATCCCTAGGGGCTTGTACAGCTGTCCGTCCTGGCTTCCTTTCGTGCCGAACTCTCGGATGAGACCAATGGTGTCTGGCCCCCACGATAGCGTCGACTCGACTCGGCCGTCGAGGAAGTTGATGAGAGAGGACGTCATCTGGCTGTCGACGAATCCCAGGATACCGTTTGCGGGGACGGCGTGGGAAATCCGGCACATCGGGCAAGTCACTATCTTGGCCTGGGTGCCGTTCTGCTTGGACTTGGACTCGTACCACTTGTGGAGGCAGCGGGTGCAGAAAACGTGTTGGCAAGGAAGCATCTTGGGGCGGGAGAAGCAGTTGAGGCACAGGGAGCAGGTGAGAAACTCTTGGCGGAGATCTCTGGCCAGGGCATCGGCTGTGTCCGTCATGGCGCTATCTGTAGGTGGGAAACATTTGTGACAAAGAAACAAGTCTAATATTTTCGTGGTTCTCACAATTCATCACAGTTTTGTATTATTATTTTATATGATGTTTACGTAGAGATATTTGCCTGAAAGTGGCTAACAGCTGAGAATTTCAACAAAGTAAAAAAATATTGAAATAAACAAAAAGATAAATGAACAAACCATCATTAAACAAAGCCAGCAATGAACGACAACAACAGCTGCGTCCATCGTTTGCTAACGATCCAAGAACGTCGAAAGTGAGAATTGATTGGTTGCTGAGCGATTGCTTGAGAAATATTCAGCCGGAATGCTGTTAACGTGTACAGGCAATCTTCCTTGACACAGCAATACATGAATATTCACAGTGGCGGATCCAGAGGGGGGCGCAAGAGGCGCACGCCCCCCATTATTTATAGTTAAAAACAAAAGAAATAAAAAGAAAAAAATTGAAATGAAACCCGGAAGTGGCACCAGAAATATAAGTTGCGCCGCCCCCCCCCCCCTTTACAGAATTCCTGGATCCGCCCCTGATTCATTATCACATTATCACAGAAGAAAGACGTAAAGGTGTGAACAGAAGATACCAGGGATGTACTTCTCACACCAAATATGATTCTTCAACAAAATAAGTGCTCCTCGTACTGATGGACACAGATGCTATTTGGCATATAAAACAGATTAGCTTGATAATTACATGACCTTTCGTCCACTCTTGACAAAAAAAAAACACAAAAAGCGAAAACAGAGCACACAGTCACCTTCCTAATTACAGTATGAGTCATAGATTAAAATGAATAGGAAAAGGTCAATGCGCCTTGATGAACAAAATGACGAGTCTTATGCTATAACGTAAGAGTCCGTAAAAAAAAACAAAGTTTACAATGATCATCACAAGTCAACGATACTTATTTGATGGGATTTATCGCGAAAAAACCCCCCTGCAGTATTCAACTATCTGCTCTCTCGTAGAAGTTTGACATTCGATCATAACTATTTGTAGTTTTGTTTTGTAACAATGTGGTATATCATGCTTGTCTTTATTTCTCTGGTTCAATTCGTTATCGCAGATGACAGTCGTAAAGGCGCAAAAAGAAAATCCCAGGGATATTACTATGCCTCACATCAATAGATGATGGAGAACGAAGGGAGGGAAAGAGAGAAAATAGAATATAAAAGAAAACTAATTAAAATGGGAAGGCCAATTATAAGGACAATATCTGATATAAGTTACAGTTTCGTGTCCAGAATAGAAAGGAGTGGCAAGAATCAATCAAAAGTGAATATAGAGTGAGAGAGGGAGAAACAAGGAGAAGTAAAATACACGAACCATGGTCAGATGCAAGAAGAGATAAAGAGAGACCATCAAAAGTTGAGTCAACTGTACTGTTTATTTTCACTAAGTCTTCGGCGCCACGCATTGAACACCTTCAGAGTAGTCTACCCTGTCCATTTTATTCTTTTTCGTTTCTCTCTCACCAGAGAGAGCCATTCCTTATACGCTTTCTTTTTTGTAAGCCCGGAAAAATATAAAAGAAACATTCACAAATAATTATGAAATCTTACTAGACGTGCTACTATACCTTTTGAAGACAGTTTTGTTTACAATGTAAACGAAGGATAACTCTGACGTTTTTCGTTTGTTTACTCAGTACGAGTCGTGTCGGACTTACGTCGTTTCACCTGGTCACGTCTTATGTGTTTGCGTGAACAACTATACTACATAGTATACACCATATTATGCGCAAGGTGACTCCAATGCCGATATTTTGATTTTGTTTGTCGATTTTCTGGGACCGGTGATGGTCGCTGTTTTGACGCCATTGCCCTCTTCACTGACAAGCTACGAGAAACTTAACATATCTACCCTTTTATCCCATAAGTTTCATTGTCTTTTTGTTCTCAGACGAGCTTTGCGAAATCTCCTTAGTTTGTAATAGTATTGAGAGGAGGTAATGTTTTTCCCTTGACTACATTTTGACGGTTACTACGTGAGAGAGTTCACGCCAGTGTCGCTATGACGTAAACAACCCAATCATCACTCCAATATGCACATACTAAACACAACGCTGTCCATTATGTTTTGATTTTTTCCCTTTTCTTTTACTACCTCTTTCATGCTGTTAGTATTTGCGTGACGACAAGAATATTCTTTCGCTTGACAATGCCAAATCTCTCACGTGTGTAACTACCATCAATTCTCAAGACATAGATATAGTGATATAAAAGAGAATATTAGGTTCAGCTGAATGGGTCCATGGTGTCCATTCATACATGTCATAATGGCTCAAAACAGACACCAAATAAAATGACGAGAGTTGCACTGCGGGTCTGTTTGCTTGTTGGTTTCATTTATTCAGACAATTTGTACTTTACGAAATCAGAGACACTCTGATTTTTTTTTAACATTCCCACACTTTGGGCAATACTTGTCAAACATCTACCGTAGGAAGTTGTACACAAGCGCTGAGAACTTGTTTCTCTCTCCCATGAATTTCTGTTGGTAACTGTCGGAATAACGATATCGTAATATTTGGCTCTCATTTTCCCACGTCTGTGATTTTTTACAGGATATCATTCAATGATTGTTGCTTAGCATTACAGATAAGATTGTTAATCAATAAAGAAATCTGACTTCAGAACAAAATAATGAACGTAAACATATTATAGTCTGTGTGTATATAGGGCCTATATGTGTGTGTGTGTGTGTGTGTGTGTGCGTGTGTGTATGTGTGTACGCTGTGTGTTTGCGTTTTAGTGTGTGCCGTATGTGTTGTGTTGTGTGTGTGTGTTTACGTTATGTGTATGTTGTATTATGATTTGTGAGATTGTAGTTTATAGCAGGCTTTTGTTTGATGCTGTCTTTTCATGTGTATACGATTAAGCAGATATCGATGAGTTTTATCAAATATTGATCAAGGTGAATTTCGTAAGACAATAATGTCTAAGTCTGTATAGTAAGACTATTGCACATACATGCTAGGTTATACAAGTGTTTCTTTTTTGTTGTTTATATGAATCAACATAAAACTTTCTCTGCAGGTAAATATATATATATATATATATATATATATATATATATATATATATATATTAATGTCCAATTAGGCAACATTACGTGAGTGGAAAATATAGCTGAGGTTTTTTTTTTCAATGTATTCGTTCCTTGCAACTATCGTGCGAATGCCGATATTGAACGACATTCAAATAGAGAATATAATTTACTTTTAAAAAGTGTTATCCCCTTATCCCCCCCCCCCCCCGTCAGCTTTCTACGCACGGCTCTGGCTAACACGAGACTTTGCAAGAGTTTGTAACCATCTTTTGTTGGTGTTCTTGCTCTTCAAAATATTTCTGGTAAATATCGCGAATTGTACGGCGTAAACGGCAGTAACTATAATTCTCACTGGCTGAAAACAAACATGCTGGTTAAGCAGAGAAACACGAAATGAAAGATCGCGACAAGAAAATCATTGAAGATGACCCACTTACTTTCGATGATAATATCTCTTAGATTGGTTCACAAGACTGAAATTCGATTTTAAGAGGCACGAAACACTCCATGTAACACGTCTGTCATATTCATTATGCGTTGCTTCGTCTATATGAGCATGATTGATTACTGGTTATGTACGCTGTCAGCCTTTTTTTTTTTCTAAAGACAGCATATTCTGCATTGGTGAATAAGGTAAACACGAGAGGATATGTACCGAATCACGTTGGTAGTGTCATGTCAATAGTGTGACTACAATACATACATTGGTTTGTTGACCGGCAGTTCAGTTTGGATTCACTCGATCATATCATAACCTAAACAAAGGACTGTGCTTGTTTGCTATGATCCTATGATACATGGTACTATGAGTTTTGATATTTGCATCTCCTTTCTCTCTGCGTTAATCCATCTTATTTTGTCAGCCCAGGGTCTATAAGAGTTGATACATGCCTGGACATTATCTAAAACTCTCCCCCAAAATATGGCTACTCCCAATGTACAGTGATAATATATACATAATGATGATATCAAATCAAATCAAATCTAATCGAATCAAATAAGAATCAAATCAAATCAATCATCATCACCTCAAAGTGTGACCTCCAATTCTCAGGAGGTAATCCCTTTTATTTCATCAATTTCCTCATGAGGAAGTTATTGCACTTCCCCTTCACACCCCTGAAATTGATTTTTGCTCTATTCCTTTTCAGCCAGCTTTTCGAATGCAACTTCCTTCATCGTCACCGGGGCAACAGGGAGAACCGCTGCCATCCGGGTAACCAGTTGTTGGCTCTTTTGTCAATTTGATCATCGTCGCTATCGCAACCAATGTCACTTATAGTATTCGCACGAGCGATGCCGACTAGACAAGGTATAGGATGTCACATTAGAACATTAATTTGATGGCTCTGTGTGTCCTTCATGAATGAAGCTGACGCCTCCCCTTAAATCCCCCCCACCTCCATCCATCAAAGAAAAAGGGAATAATGCTTCAAAAAAATCTTCGTCATTAAGTTCTATTTTCACATCTTCAATCCATAGAAACCAGACAATAGTTATGAAATGGTGATAGATTCGTATTTTATGGTTTGTTTTCTGCTTTTCATCACTCCGTTCGGGATTTCTCCGGGAACGACAGGGGATTTTAATGCCGCAGATGTCTCCCTTTGTAGTCTGATTCGTCACAATACTTACAGTCTTGCGAAACTGAACACGCTTTTGTGCAGCTTTTGCTGCGCTTTTTTCCCCAAAAAAATTGCTACCGTGCCATTTTGAAATCAACGGAGTGCCAACCACCTAATATGTTAGTGACGTCAATGTTGCCTACATGTATACACTCATATCAATAAAGCATAATGACCAAAAAAAAAAAACAAAAAAATGCCAGAATTTGGGGTCTGTTGATGATTGGGACAGGATTCGGACGACAAAATTGTTTGACATCGCAGATGCACAACCAAATTCCACTATATCACCAAGCAGCTAACCTTAAGTGTGTGTGTGTGTGTGTTTGCTTGCTTCATCGAGTGTAGTGTTCGTACTCGCGAACATGAACACCATAAAACGTACTTCAGGGGAAGAAATTACACTATCATGATTTTAGATTTAAGAGAATATCCCACTTTTCACGGGTACAGTGTCGATGAAAATGGCCACTGCCTCACCATATCAACTGACATGATGGTAAATGCATTGTTCTTGGTCGCAGGGTGTTCTCACGAATTGCCTACACCTTCTCTTCTCCTCTCTTTCATCATCTGAAAGGAGCAAAGTGCTCCTTTCAGTAGCCCCTCTTGTGTTTGCATCAGAACAGATGTTCTATGATTATATTTTGCACGAAATCAATACAAATAACTTCTTTTGATATTGCCATGGATATGGAGGGGGGAGGGGGGTTGGGAGGACAAACAGACAATGAATGAAAGCCGCAAATGACAATAGTTCGTTTGTAAATGGAATGTGAAAAATCTGAAGAATTTTGGGCATAAAGAGCAAACGATGTGTCGAGTGTGAGGCATTTCCAGCCACAGAATTCAATAGCATCCCACCTCTCGCTTGTATAATCACTGTGACCACGGTTGGATGGAGTGGTGTTTGTGGGAAACGATCTGGGACGAATTGCTTCTCACCGCAAATTGAAACAGAGAAGCATATAATAATGTCAGCTGCGGAATCAACGTCGGTGTAGATTAATTGGTGCATGTACGTATTCATTGCCCGAGTTACTAATGCGCAGTGATAATTATGGGGGTTGAGATTTGATTGTTTAGAAATTGTATGAGGCGTAGGAATCGAGACGCAATGCCAAGTTCTTGGTTAATTCATCTTGATATGTGATGAATGTTTTCCAAGTCATTTTGATATTTCTTTGATTAGCGAAAACACACTGTTCTTGGTGCAGAAGCATGACGTGTTCACGTACGCTAATTAACGGTGGCTATTGTCATGGCGGTGTATGCAGACGTCGTCTTCATGGAACATGTTATTTCTCTATTCATTTTTTTTTCATAAAGGATATTTCTATCCAAATTTATGATTTGCATCTTTTACAAATTGTTCACGATTAATTCATTTAATGTATATTCTATATTTGTATTAGCTGGCACTGTTGTTGCGTGGAAATAAATTAAGTATAATTGAATTGAATTGAATTGAAACATCATCAGTCAACTTATGGCTAATCGAGAAAGGATCAACGGCGAGGGAGAAGCTTCATATTTTTCCTTGGGATATGATACTCTTCATATTTTGTAACATTACCGAGTCAGAAAACGAACAGCTGCATTAGCCGACGCTATTTCTAAAAAGGCATCGCTTCCCTATAACCTTTTGATCAAGATGCCTTTTTAGAAATAGCGTCGGCTAATGCACAATGTGATACCACAGTGTTTTTATTTTGTTTCTTGTTCGGAAGTCAATGAGAAAAGTGTATGGCTATGGATACCTCCTTCACCACCTCGTCATTGACCTTCGCGATATACAGATATAGGGTGGACTCTTTTCACATACACCGAGATGGTCTTGAATTATACACCGATCAATGCACATCATCAAAAATCTACCATCATCATTAATATCAGTCACCAGTCATTAGAATATATGTAAGCTATATCAGAAAGATTACTTCTCTTTCAAAGTTTCAGTGCTTCGTTTATCTTACCTCACATTACAAATGACATTTATACTCCTTGACTTCATGGTTAACGAGCGTATTATCGAAAGCTGACGGGGTTTCCATGTAAATCAATATTTGTTGTCTCAAAGCAAAAAGGGGACGACAAGTTTACATATTCAGATTCTGATTCAGCAAACAAATTTGTTTGGTCGACCTTATGCTTACCGACGTTTTACCAATCTAATCATATAACAACGCAATATAATCAATTTCGCTTTCTTGTATTTATCATGATTATACTTAACAGATTCAAAGTGCAGTATGTCCCACATCATGAACTACCAGAGTTGTAGGAGAGATGATACGGGAACTTGCCCGTGTCCTGAGGTGGCAAGTGTAAACACGAAACCAGTAGTCTTACTCTCATTTCATTTTATGTGGAAGCAGACAGCAGAATCGCCCATAAACATCAAACAACCTCGCCATTATTCAGCTTCATATTTTGCAGTACTCGAAAAATCAAATGCCAGATATCTAGACTGAACAGTCGGATTTACTAGAGGACCGGCTCTTCGGAGGCGCATGTAGCTCTACCACCTTGTTTTAGATGTGCAGTTATTATAAACATTAATTTTACGATAAATAAACATCAGGATTGCAGCCATGATCATCATATTGCATTTCGAAAGACTTAAATATTTGTTAACTCACCTCCGGTTCAAAGATTGCTCAGAAACGAAACCGATATTTGTAGTGACGACGCCAGTGGCAATGTGGCAAGGCTTGTACGCTTGTCCCAAATTTCTTTCACCACTGCCGTTGATGATGCGAGAAAGAGGTAGGAATATGCGTATATATTTCACATCTCCGGCCTCGAATGTGTCTCAGTGTGCATGGAAATGCATCACATTCATCATCAATAATGTGTGTATCAACACTGTCGATTTGGTCAGTAACAGCTTGTAGTCATCCTTAGTGCGTTTCGCTCGGTGATCAGACCGATTACTGACGCCTCTACCCTTAGTGACAGCGGACCGAGGCGCATCAACCTTCATTAGCATCGATGCGCTCAGTAGTGGTAATACGAATTACACTGCATCACACCACACCCAAGGTGACTCATAATATATTATACGAGCTTTTCACCGGCTACATTGATCACCTGTGATCTTTTACCTGCTGCAGTTCCCCCTACTTCATCTCATAGCACGCGGGTGGCTGTGGCGGTCCTGAGGGGATGCCTGATCGATATTCGGAAGAATAGAGAGTCAATGTTTGCTCCTGAGTCCAGCAACGCCCACTCGCGTTGTCTTGTATTCGCTGATGGTTGCGCTGGAGGAGCGTCCCGTGCACATGTGAGATCACTTTCTGCGATACGAACTGAAGCTGCTCTTCGTACAAGCCACTGCAAGGGCACATAACTGACTGATTCGCCGTTCTCTGTGGCGGCCTCTTTTGTTCAAAGGGTTCAGATGGTAACGACTCTGGCGCGCTCTTCTTTTGTTCAAATACTGTTTTATTATTACTATTTTTTTCCCCACAAGGGTTTTGTTTTGTTCACTTTTATGCCAGCGAACTCTAGGCTGACTTGCTCTGACACGCACCAGTGGTCAGAAAAAGTGACAAACTCTCTCAGTGACTATTGATAATAAGTATTGATACCCAGTGCATGCCATGCAAGATTTTGACTACGAACTATTCACTTATCAGCGCAGATATATTCAATATCAATAGCGATCAGCAGGCAAATGAATACCATTTAAGGTCGATGTAACGGAAATATGGGAGATAGAGATGAAAGAATTGTTCATGCAACGTGTTGTGTAACCACACACACACACACACATACGCACACACACACACACACACACACACACACACACACACATTCCAGGCCTATAGCTAGGATTTTTAGGGGGTCAATATTGCAAATATATTGGATCTTTTTACTAAAAAAATATAATAAAGAGTATATACCTCTGAGACAGTACGTATTCCGCGACGGATCCGTAAATTTAATTATGATTATTGTTTTTTACTCTTAATAGTTTGGCTTAACGTGGTGTGTATCAGCCATGATGTAAAGGCTCGTATCTTTCTCATACCTATATACTGAATTATCTTAGTCAAGTTCAGCATCATCTCTCTTGGATTTGTGCTGCTGAAGATGTTGATCACTTCCTTGTCAAATGCATATGAAGGAGCACAAGAGACTTGAACCGAGTTTTATACACATGCACGCACAGCACACACGCACACGCACACGCACACACTCATATCATTTTCGTATTAGCCTCTCCTGGAAGATCATGGTGTTACGCCTATGGCGATCAGTTTATTCTTATGTTATTGAATATTTCTAAAAGGAAACACATTTACATCTGAAGCTCGAATAGTCCCATTATATCTGTAATCTGACTGAATGCTGATTGAAATGTCATAATGCACAATGCTCCATTGAAAGCTTACTGCACTACAGCGTACATGAAATGAGAAAATCAATACATTATCCCAATGTTATTAAGGAGCTAGATAGTCTCAAAGCCAATAACCAGTCCAAGTACTCTCAAACCATAAACTTTTTGATATTCTATCGGGTAAGGAACTATTATGTATGTGGGGGTAATAAATGCTGCATGATTTCGTCTCACCTCCTTGATGATTCATGATATTCAACGGTTGCTCGATGGAAGCAACCAATGTCGGTGTATAAGATGACATGAAACATGTGTGCATGTTTGCCATTGGGCATTGTCAATTGACGAAAGCATTACCCAACACCCGAGCGCAACACAAACAAATGAACGCACACACACACACACACACACACACACACACACACACACACGTAAAAATATACAGGTATAGACACACGTTCCTAACTCACCATGTTCGGGGAGTTTTAGGCAGTCAGTATTTTTTTTTCTGATCATATCCTTAATAATTATTCAACACCGTATAAATTATCATGTTACGCAATGGCTCTTTAATTTTTAAGACTTCCATCCGTTTTGGGCTTAATTGGACGACGACAGTCTTTGATCATATTCCAAAGATGGAAAGAGTAATTTGCCTCAGAGTAGATATGATATGTGATACTTTCACTGTTATCGCAAGGAGGCGGTCTCTCCCACCGTCTTGGCTTCTCATTGCTGAGTTGAAGACAAATGCACAGGTTCTTGATTAATTGATAATATGATACACTAACACAGAAATAAAAACTGCTTTGACTGCTTTGTGACACCAGGGTGAAGTGTATGACCTTGATTTAACAACATCATTCGAAATGAAATTAAATGAGATCTGTTCACATGGATAACACTGATGTTTAATAGCAGCCGTTGTACTAATATATGTTTGTAATGGTTGTTTTGGGTTTTTTTTGCATTACTTTAACCAAAACTGAACATTCCACAAGAATAAAAAGAGTCATGACAATTGTTCATTGGTAATTCTAACGTGCAAAAACAGAATAAAAACTCGAATTATTATATGAGCCTGAAACAAAATAAATCTAAGACGAACGCAATGGTCGGTGTAGTCTAGCATGACAAGATTCCAATGACATGTACTCACTACAAACAAAAAACACACACACACAAAACAACAACAACAAAACGGGAAAATACCACACAGCGTCTACCTCTCCAGGTGAAACTTCTCACTCTTTCGAAGATATAATTGTATGGACTATCGCATTTGAATTATAACCACGGTGGCTTGAGTTGGATATCATGGAAACATCGAGACAATGACATGCCTAATATTTACTCTTTCTCTGCTACTGTATTGAGAGGATGTGATTTTTGTACAATATTTAAAGTGCGATGCGTGTTTTCAGGCGGCGCGGGATCATCATCGGCTGAGTAAAAGTATCCACTTTCCTTCATCCACTTGTTCACCAGCGCTTTTGTTATTGGCTTGCAGCTGGTGGTCACATGACACAACGTCGTGTTGGAAACGGTGACATCGGAGCGAACAAGTGGACGCTTCCATTTTTCTACGTGTACTTGAAGTTGTATGATGCTGTAACGGAGTCAATATTTCAGATTTGTCATGATTGAACAATCGATGTATATTTTGCAGTTTCTTTCCTAAAACTATTTTTAGATAATTATCTCCACGAAAATTACTCTGAAATCTACTGCATTGGAGATATTCAGGTGTTCTTTTTTTTGTTAAGTCCCTCTCAAGACCGGACAAATGGAGTAGTCCAATTAGTGTGTAACATGAGAATATCCCCGGCGAGCCAACTTTTGTAGCGTGGAATCTCATCATGATTTCTGTCAAAAGGGATTTGTTTTGCATCTTGTAATCAACTTTATCGTGTTCTATATGAGTTGGAGTTCCGGGATTTGCTACATATTCTAGTGGACAACCGAGTTTTGTTGTGTTGTTGTTTGTTGTATACTCGACTCGACACGTCAAAGTTGCCGACAGCAAGATTCCGCTTTCCACGCACAGTACCTACGGCAACGATGAACGGTGACACGCCACAGAGCAAGGGGGATCGGGACACGCGCGGTGTGCCAGCCAGTGGGGTCGGCCCATCGGTACCTGCGTGAAAGCTAGCGAGGACGCGACCCAATTAGAATTGACGGATACTGGATGGCACTGACACTGTTAGATCTAATGTTTATACATCTAGAAAAGTGGATTAGTTTAGACTAGTTCATCCCTCAGACCAAATGGATCTTGACTGCTGACAGTGACACTGCCATGCAGAGTTGTTTGCTTAGCTTTCTGTATTTAATATTTTAAAAGAAATGGAAAGACTCGATCGAGCAGGAATAAGAAGAGTTTGAGATGTGAATTCAGTCTAAGAAGGTGACACTGACAGCAGACTCAGCTCACAGCAGAGGTCATAATCTCAGCTAACAGTCGAGACTTGCATGCATTGGCTACATGTATATGCCTATATGCCTCTGTTCCAAAGACTGGTGGTGAAGTAATTGACAGATTATATTTAATATTCTTCTACACCTGTAGGTTCTAAACAGACAAAATCCCTGTGGAATCAAAATGTTTTCGCTGTCAACTTCCAAGCAGAGTAATGTTCGGACATTTAATTTTGACCCAAGTCGGGGACTCGATTTTGAGAATGACATCAAGATCCTGCGACGATCACGGGTGAGTACATTAAATACAAACCAGAGCAAAATTTTTCATAATTACAACCCAGTTTCGAACTGGCCATTCTGTATTTGTATGGGCTTGTGGATCTACAATGAACACTGCAGTAGTCGACTAGTACTAGTTAGTACTAGATCTAGTAGTAGTCTAGTACATGTTGTAGAGTGCCGGTGCGTAATCTTCTAATTGACTGTCAACGCAAAGGGGTGTTCACATACACTTGTGTTGTAACACTGTCAGACTTGACAGTGAATGAGTGAATTTCTGTGGTGTGAATATGCCACGAGAGTAAAATTTCTACATCATGCAAACAGAGTTCTCTTATTCAGTAATCAGAGGTTAATGTGTTTTTCGATAAAACTATTTCTTTTGTCATGCCACTGTGCTTATAGGATTTTATACTAATTTCCGTGATATCTTACTATGCAAGAAATGAGATGTAACTGGTTTTCAATAATTGAAATACACATCAATTCAAGCTGATTTGGGCAAGGTGTTTGCTGCAAAGGAATGAAAAACTGTTATCTTTAGTGAGCTGTATAGAGTCTAATGACTCTTGGTGAAAAGTGGAGCTGATGCAGTGATAGCATGCTTGTACGTTTACGTTTACGTCGGTACTCAGCAAAGTCCAATTCTGGATATGATGCTAAGGATGAAACTTGAGTATGTGATGCCGGTGGACGGTTGTGCAAATATTATACATGGTGCGAGTAAAAAAAAAACTCCAGTGTGGAGCTAACATGCGGATATGCGAGTCCTGAAGATGCCCAGTGATGTGGCGGTGAGGGCATCTGCAGGGAGTGCATTCCATAGCCTTGCTGCTGTTGGCATGAAGGAGTACCTATATACAACTGTACATCTTTAGTGGAGTGAGTTGTGAGAGGTTGATATTTGGAAGGATGGTAATTCCGCAATCTGATGTCGGTCATTGGTTTCAGATAGGTGTCCTTGTTAATGGCTATGAGATTGTTAGTGATTTTGTACATCATTATCTTGATGGCAGCTTCCCTCCTGGATTGTAGTGTGGCCCAATGCATTTTTTGCAGCATAGCTGTTGTAAGAATGAACTTAGTGTCAATTGTTGAATTTTAAGGTGAATAGAAATTCGGAAATCTACACATTAATAAACATAAATATATATACACAAGCACTAATACACCAGAGTGGTTTTTTAAGAAAGTTCAAAGAAGAAAAAATTATGAAGTGATAACAGCTGCCAGTGAAATTTTCCTCAAAGCATACTGGATTCAGTGATTGAAGAAATAGTACCGGTACGTAATACACATGAAGTTTTATGAAATTTGAGAATTTATTCAAAAGCTACAGATTTTATGTTTTTCTTTAATAAATCCATCATACAATCCCCTGATGACGGCCCATGACACCGTGGGATTGAACCAAAACTTTAAAAATTCATAAATTTTGAATTGTCCTCGTTTCCCAAAACTTTAGTGATCAATGCGTACTGTTGATACACCCTGTATGTACTGAATTAACTTAATCCAAATATATGTACGAATTTAGGGTAAATTCGACTTCTTTGCATACACTGATTCAAATTTTGTGGTCACTCTGCCATCTTACATTGTAGTGGCTTGCAGGTTCAGCAAAAATTGATGAGATACTGCCTGTATGTGGAGTGGATATGATAAGTACACGTACATTGTATGCAATCATTACAGATGTGGGTGTTTCATATGTTTGCATAACACATTTTAGAACATTTTATAAAAAGCACTAATCATATACCGAGATCTCAATTTAGGATTGGATTGATGATAAGCAAGCATGTACTGACCACTTTATGTATATGTTGTACTTGTATCATTTTCTCTCTCCCCACCCCCCCCCCCCCCCCCCCCCCACTGTTGACACCTGGTCTACCAGCTGACTAAATTGTCAGAATTCATGACAATGCTGTTAGCCGTGGAGCGCTTCCAGAGAGACGCCAAGCTCTCCTCATTGACGAGAAAGGACAAGAACCAGCTAGCCCAGCAAGCAGAAGACGCTCAATTCTTCCGCATTCTTCTCCGGATGATGTTAGAAGTCAGCAGGTCAGTCTATATAACTAGAAAAAAATATCAAAGAGATAAAAATGCCGATAATGCTTTGCTTTCTCTCCCCACCCCCCCCCCCCCCCCATCTTTATCATGGCATTTCTCTCATTTTAACTACTTCTCCAGTTTAAGTGTATGCCTGGAAAAATGAGTTCACATCCCATGCACGGAGATGGTATAGTATAAAAATATAGACATGGTATATGAAGTCACAACTGAGAGTTAATGCTGAAAGTGCACTGTATTCCTGTGTGAATGCAATGTACATGTAGATAGATTTATTTGGGTACATCTTTGTGTTCCTATGCAGAGCAAATAACCTGTCAGGCCAAATTGGTTTCCAAACCATCCTACAAACTGGCAATTTGCTAATTAGCAGATCTATTGTCATCTTCAGTACATACAGTACATTGGACTTTCACCAATATTTTGCATATGATATTAATAAAGTATTTGATATCAGCTTTGCATCATTTTCATTATTTTTGCACAAAACATGAACTGAGATCAATATGAAGGATTTTCATAACAATACTGGTATGTCCAGTTTACTCAAAGTCAGCCCCAAGCAACTAAAAGAAGCAAAAGAGAGTCATTTGGCCCCACTGTTGTTGTGAGAGTTGCAGTCTGGGAGAGAGGATATTAAATTTGCTATCCTCTTTAACTTAGTGCCACTTATGTATTATGGGTTTCGAAGTAAAATCAATTAAACTCAAATGAAGCGGACTTAGAAATTCATAGTATAGTACGGCACTGGCAAACAATACATGCCTTACTGACTGAAATGAGGTACAACAATGCATGCATTAATGATATTCAAGGTAAATCATCACAGGCTCTATGAGACCAGATGAATCATGAGGTTGTATTATAGAATGTTCAGTTTAGTTTTTTGCTTCCCCCTGCCTCTTCCCAAAGCAAGGAGCATAAAAGACAATCCCCTCCTCTTGGTTGTACTGGGTGTTTGTCGGTACATTTATTCCCTGCTCCCCTCTCCGTCTCTCTCTCTTTCTCTTTTTCACTGCTGTCTTAAAGCTTGTCTAAGGATACTCTTCTTTTGTTATCATGTTTGAGAAGAGGCTTTCCTCAAAATCCTGCCAGCCTTCGCTCTTTTCATGCCAGTCTTCTTAGAGAAGAGAAACCAAGAGAAGGTACAATATAAATAGGCATTTACCAGGTCACCGAGGGGCTTCAAATAGAAAGCCTATCGGTGTACAATATTAGGCAACACAAAATGTATAGCGTTTAACTGAAGGGACTAAAGCTGTGTGTCAAAACAAATGGTTGCCAGTAATAAGGAAATAATTAACCCATTGAAGACAGACTGATTTTCCTATAACACGCATTTCCCATTTACCTCAGCCCGAGAATACTTGGAGCTAGTCTTCAACAGGTTGATATATAATTTATATTCATTTACACATTATATACTGCTACTTCATGTAGAACACAACAGACATTCATAATGCTGCATGGCTCGACAATGCGAGCAATTTTATGATTCAAGGAATGACACCTTTAAATCGATGAGCCACTGAAGTAGACAGAAAAAGTGACAGTAAATTGCCATGGGCAGGTGCTTTCATGTCCTGCAAAGTTTACTGGATCAATTTTTATTGTAAAGCCTGTACATGATGGTGTTGTAGCTCAGTGAAGCTGGAAAGAGTGCCTCACTCTGCATGTAGGATGGAATGCAGCTCCAACAGATCTAATAATGCAATGTGGATCAATATTAGAAAGTCTTGTACAAGACCTGCCAATTTGCATTCACTTCAGGCATGGCTGCATTATGATGAGGGACATAATGTATCAGTTTGCGAAGCCACCTGGCAAAAAGAACTTGTTAGCAATGGTCTAATAAACCAAAATGTGCTCATGCCACCTGTAGATATATGAAATTCAATTTTCTATGCAGTTGATCGACAAACTTTCTTTGCTCTGTCTCTGTCTGTTGGTCTGTCTCTCTGTCTGTCTGTCTCTCTGTCTCTCTCTTTGCATTTATACAATTTGTGTGCTTTCAAAGCTTTACTGGTACTGGTAGTACATTTGTTCATTTGTACAGGCATGCTCATGTCTTCATACAGCCCATTGTACACCATTTCCTATCTGTCTATCCATCTATCTTTCTGTACTATCCATCAATCCATCCATTCATCTTTCTGTCTATCAGTCTATCAATACACGCTGTACAATGTATACATGGGGAGATCAATCTGTTGTACTGTGTATCCGTACTTGTACACTGTATATTTACCTTTTGAACAATCAGTCATGAACTCATATTGCTTTATTCTCTTCCATTTCATTGCAGAGAATCTGGAATCAAGCAGAGAGATGACCTCAAGAAAGTGTATCATTGGTATCAAGTCAACAAAGAGGTTCTGCACTGTGAGCCAGTAAGTTAACACATTTACATGTACAATAATTGTACTTGATTTTGAGACTTACAGATCTGTAGGTATGTGTTATGGAGTGTTTGTGATGCAAATATCCATTAAAGGGATGGTAAAGTTTTTGTTGAGATGAGATTTCAGGTTTCCAACTGTTTTTGTGTGATAGTGAGAAATATCTTATGAAATATGAAAAAATATATATGTTTCTAAGAGTAATTCAAAGTTTCTTTGACAAAAATTGGTTTGGAAATAGCTGAGATATTCAAAACAAATTAGTGATCCTTTTATTAGCATTGCTTTGTTTTTCTTTGTTTTTGGATATCTCAGCCATTTTTAAAACCGATTCCCATCAAACAAACTATGAATTCCTTTTATAATTGTATATTCTTTAACATTCATAGGGTGGTTTCTAAGTATCTCGCAAAAAGTTAAAAGCTGAATCCTCGCCTCAACCAATACTATACCAACCCTTCAAGTTATTCTACTAGGTGTATGTGCAGAATTATACTTGCAGACTGTCAATCATTTGAGTGTACTGATGAAGTCACTGAACGTTGGTAATATAATTTTTATTGAGTAAGAAATATCATACATCCTGAAGATATTAGCGTTCATTACTAATGTAGCACACAGCTTAATGTTCATGGTTACAAAGACAAAGTATGAGTTATTGATGTACTAAAGATAAGTACAAGGAGATTAAAAGATGGAGGATATTGTCCAAAATCCTGTCAAATAAAACCTGCATGGTTTGAGCTCATTTGACACATGTTAACTCTAGTTGTAAACATAATCTTTTTGGCCAATATTTGGTTGATTTGGCATGCAAACAAGATCTACAAGTGTAAGTCATGCTAGCCTCATCATCAGCCCTTGAAATTATCATCAAAGTTTGTCTATTGAATGATCTGCAAAACTCTGCAATAGAAAATTGTATCAAAATTCAATGTAAACATACAAATAGTAGGCAATCTAATCTTCTTTAAGTGTTTGTATCACATGAACTGCAGAAAGTTGAAAAAAATATTACAATATCAAAATTTTATTAGACGATATATGACTTGCTTAGAAGTCATGTGATACTACTAAAATCCTTTTACCATCAAGGTTTCTTGTGCTTGTTCACTGGGTCAGTTAGTTTTGAGCCGTATAGAAAAGAAGCTTTAGTAATCTATAAACTGTAAAAACAAACAAAGGCATGCCTTCTGTTGATTTATTGATAAAGAGTTGCACCCTGGCATATTGTTTCATGTTTCTCATGTGTAATGCTAGTACCTGTCTAGTACCATAGCTGGGCTACATGTAGTTGTGATGCAAGCAAGAGCCAGTACACGTTGTATGTGGGAAGTGGGGGGGGGGGGGGGGGGAGGAGTTCAAACATTAACTACAGTTTATGTTGAAGCTGAAAGTGAAATGTCCAGAACATTAATCAATGTTGAAGTCTGACTCTTTCGTACTTTGTGCATTGCATTTTGGAGTCTCACATGGAACTGCCTTGGAAAGACATAATGTCACTAATTTTAGAAATCTATACAGATATTTCAAGAAAATGTGCCATATAGGGATTCTGCCTCGTAACTGACAGTTAACTTGGTGTCAATCCTCTGTTTGGAGATAAACTCATGTTGGAATGTTGGACATACATTTATTGTGTATTTACAAAAAGAGGTTTTGTACATTTAAGCTTGCAGGGCCAAGTTGAATGCCAAATTTTCTTGATTATGTATTTCTTTCTGCCACTTACTTTCTGAAGATTTATTCTTTTACAGTGTTTTTCAAGGATGTTCAATAGGGGTGTTGTAATTTTAACTAAAGATAACTGTTTACTTGTTTACATAGTTAGGTGAGGCAAGCTGTCTGCCAGGAGTATTTGTGCTTGTAGGAGAGTTGACCTCGAAATGTAAACAAATGAACTATGTTTAATGTACCTCACCCAGGCATACATTCCAGCCAAGGGCTTGTTTGAATTAGATTACAGTAATTGCATTGCAAAAAGTATACAATCTAATTTGCATATCAACTTTATGGCTTTGCATATTTAGTGGTAAAATGCCGTGTATGCAACTTGTGCATAAAATTCTCATAAATCTGTGACTACAGCACTTCAAGGGAGCGGGCAAGCAGCTCTACAAACGTCCAGAGTTGAAGTTCTCTGCCGATGCCATCAAGTACTACTCTGACCCACCCGGCAAGCGGCTGCAGAAGAGGGTTGGGTTCCAGACGTCGCTGTCCCAGCAGAACACTCCTCGAGGTCAAGGGTCAAGTGAGCTTGATGAACTGAGGATAGATAACAGCAGACCCACAACAGCTCCTCCAAGCCTGAACAGACCAAAGGTAGGACTGACATACAGATTGTTTGCTCTCTTTGTCACTTCTGAAAGCCATTTATTACAAAATTGCCAATTGCAGTCATTCTATCATCATTTCTTATTCTGTGAGGAACATTTTTGCACTTTTTTCAGTTTAACTTGTCATATGTAAAGGAATATTTTGTAAGATTGAAGAATAAAATATGTCTTATTGTCAGTTCTTGAATAAAGACAGAAAATGGTTATAAAAAAAGGACACATTAGACCTTGCAACTGCAATATTGTAAGTTGACCGTGCTCTTGAAGTATGCTGTTCTTGAACAAAGTATTTGCACTAAGGCATTGATATTTGTCCCGCTTTGAGGGAAACATTAAGCTTTTTTCATCTTTCCTTCATCTATTTTGTCCCCATCCTCAGATTCATAACTCACTCAGAAGTCATCGCTCAGATGACTATGCTAATGACGATGCCAGCTTTGCAGTCAATTACATCAATGCGTACCTTAACGGCGCCAATTCCCCCATGGCCACGGGACTGCATCGGCCCTCCTCCGCCATGGGCGTCATCCGCCAGGCCCAGATCTCGGCCCAGCAGGGGAAGGAGGAGGAAGGGGTGGGCGATGAGGAGGATGACCACTCTGTGAAGTCCCTGGAATTGTCCCTCAGCAGCGAGTCCAATGCCTCCCTTATGAGCCCTGGAGGAAATGATGCTGGCCCTGTCGAGGAAAATGTTGAAGAGGATGAACAGGAGGAGGGTGATGATGATGGAAAGGTTGGTGATGATGATAAAGAAGAAGACGGCGCTGAGCCTGCCAAGGACCAGGATGCAGAGAGTGAGGCGAGTGGAGAGGAGACACAGGAGAAGATAGGAGTTGGACTTTTCAAGAGTGAGTATACACCCATGTCGATTTAACAGTGTCATAATGTAACCACCATCATGTGTCCTTAAAGAGATCAAGTTTAATTGATGACATATGTTGTTGTTATCAAGAAGGGACTTGAGAGCTACAGTTTTTTGTACCAGTCCTTTTTATACCCCCGCCAAACGAAGTTTGAAGGAGGTATATAGGAATCAGCGGACGGTCGGGCGGTCGGTCGGGCGGTCGGTCGGGCGGTCGGGCGGTCGGGCGGTCGGGCGGTCGGTCCGTTGCAAATCTTGCGTCGCGAACTACTTCCTCAGTTTTCAACCGATTCCCATAAAACTTGGCACAGATGTGTGCCTTGGGTTGTAGATGTGCAAGACGTATTTTTTGACAGTACCCAAAAGTACGTTGCCATGGTAACGGCATATTATGGGCAAAAATGGGTACAAATCTTGCGTCGCGAACTCCTCCCACAGTTTTTGATCAATTTTTATGAAATTAGGTACAGATGTTCATCTGAATATGTTAATGTGCAAGACACATATTTCCGCAGTGGCAAAAAGTGCGTTGCCATGGTAACGGCATGTTATTGGTAAAATATAGGGCAAAATGCTTCATGGCAAAACTGCTTCATCAGTGTTCTTCCAATTCTCATGGAATTCATATTGAATGTTTGTCTTAGGATATAGGTCAGCATGACACATTTCTTGACAGTGACAAAAAGTATGTTGCCATGGTAACAGCTCACATATTATGAGCCAAAATGATGGAAAATTTTGTGTTGCAAACTACTTCCTCAGTTTTTGCCCAATTTCCATGAAACTTGGTACAGATGTGTGCCTTTGGTTGTAGATGTGCAAGACGCATTTTTTGACAGTACCCGAAAGTACGTTGCCATGGTAACGGCATATTAATGGCAGAAGATCAAGGAAAGATCTTGCGGATTTAACTACTTCCTCAGTTTTTTGACCAAAGCTTATGAAATGTGGCACACACCTTGATCTTGGTGGGAAGATGTGGAAGACATATTTTTCGGACGTGTCGGAAGCTGCGTTGCTATGGTAACGGCATATAAATGGCAGAAGATCAAGGAAAGATCTTGCGGATTGAACTACTTCCTCTGTATTCGACTGAAGCTCATGAAATGTGGCACACACATTGGTCTTGGTGGGAAGATGTGCAAGACATATTTTTTGGACGTTTCGGAAGCTGCGTTGCCATGGTAACGGCATATTAATGGTGGAAGATCAAGGAAAGATCTTGTGGATTGAACTACTTCCTCAGTTTTTGACAAAAGCTTATGAAATGTGGCACACACAATAGTCTTGGTGGGAAGATGTGCAAGACATATTTTTCGGACGTGTCGGAAGCTGCATTGCCATGGTAACGGCATTTAAATGGCAGAAGATCAAGGAAAGATCATTCCTTGGGTAAGACTGTCGTCACAGGGCGGGGGTATTAATCACCTTAAGTGATATTTCTAGTTTTATCAAGGTTTGTCTAAAGGTGTAGACATTAAAGGTGTGGTATAGTTTTTGTTGAGATGGGGCTTCGGGTTTCTAACTTTTTTTGTGGCATAATGAAAAAACCCGTCATGAAGTATGAAAGAGCGTACAATTCTAAGAGGAATTCAAACTTTACTTGATGAAAATCGGTTTTGAAACAGCTAAGATATCCAAAAAACAAGGAGATCCTAATAGATGCTCGGTCCCACCATTCATTGGGACCACTTTGTTTTATTTTGTTTTTGGATATCTTGGCCATTTCAAAACCAATTTTCATCAACTTAACTGTGAATTCTTCTAAGAAGCGTATGCTCTTGAATATTCCATATAAGTGGTTTGTAATTACCTAGCAAAAAGTTAAAACCTGAATCCTCATCTCAACCGCTAAGTTAAGTTGTTGCAGGGCTATCAATGTGACACACTTGCATCATATCTATCTGGTACATTTCATGACTAAGATTTGTTCAATGTTGCTTTCTCTTCCTGCGACCCCTCAGGACCACCACCCATATCCAGCCTGGTGAACCCTGTAGCCCAGGTGACCTTTGACGAGACCTACCAGGGAGGTCAGTCTCCCGAGATGAGTGACAGCTCCCTGCTGAAGATCCAGGTGGACATGCCAAACATGCCAGGTAAGGCCAGTCTCTCACTCTCTCTGTCTCTCTGTCTGTCTGTCTCTGTCTGTCTGTCTGTCTGTCTCTGTCTGTCTGTCTCTCTCTGTGGATTCTGTGCTTAAGAAAGCTATGAAGAAGTGTAGTATTTAGACAAGATGGCTGTTGGGTAAACACACAAAGGAATCATTACTCTATATGGAGTTGAAACCATAACATACATACCGTAACAAACCATCTTCAATATTATACATGTAATACTTAGAATGCAAGATACTGATTATTAGATGAAAACAAAAGTACTGTAAAAGCTGTTATTTTAATGAGGGTTTAAATTTTGTGAATTTCACAAATCCTTGTTGGGCCCCAAATTTATCAACATGCAAATATATTGTGAACAGACAGGCATTAGTGCACTTATGATAGCCTTGATGTCAAATCACAAAAGCAACACCTCGCGAAAATATCTCTGATCTCCTCATTTGCTAATGTATGTGTACGTGAAAATAACAGTTTTTGCAAGTGTGGCGTTATCCTTTGAACTGAAGTGAATATTTAAACAATTTTTTAATATTTAAGTCTGCAACTGCTGTGCTTGATTTTCTCATGCTGATTTAGCATTGATTTTAAAATTTCTGAATACAAATTTGTCCTTTCATCTGAAATAAAATAATGTAGCAAACCAGCAAAGGAGCAGCCAGCATGCAGAGGAGCACAAGGCAGCGAACCTGATGAAGTGGAATGAATACCAGGAGGACCAGCTGAGAAGTGCCAGCGAGGAGCTGATGCGGGACCAGAGTGGAGACAGGGTCGTCACCACGGAGGTCCCTGAGAGATTCACCCAGCAGGTCATTGCAAACTACGCTGCACAGGAGTCCTTCGTCACCGACAATGGTGAGCTTCACAATGTCCTCCAACAAGCCAGTACGGATGCACCGACGCATACTGGCTTCAGTGGGACTGGGCGTGGATGCATCCATAACTGTGGGATCAAGCCCTTGGTGAAATCTAGGACTTTATATTATTCAATAGCAGAGCTACCCAGTTTCTCTGATTCTGCAGGAGGCTTCCTGAAAACTGTAATATACTTCTGTGTGTCTGGAGAAGAGAACATGAAATCTCCCTGATTTGGAAATCATTTTTGCCTATTGAGATGCATGTAACACACAAGTTTCTCCCTGATCGCTCTTTGGCATATTCCTGATTTTGACGGTGAATGTTGGCAGCTCTCCAGTAGTCAGAAAACTTCAAAAGATTTTTATCATTAAAATGAAATGTATATAGAGCTATGAAATGCATTTTGCAATTGCAGTGACAAGATAATTATGATGTCATGAGCCATTTGATAGATGACAAGATTTTCCAGAATTAGAAAAATGGCAATTGACATTCCAAGATTGCTAGCATATTAGCATCTTAAGCACAGTTATGATTCTTGGTAGAGCAAAAAAGATGATAAGCGATGATGGAGATGAATGTGTGGATTTCATTCTGTCCTCTTCCCACAGCCCCAGACATGCCAGCCAATAGTCTCGCATCCCAGTCTCTTGAACAGTTCTACAAGATGACCACGGACTATGAACCCAAGGTGAAGCAGAACCATATCTCTCCGAGGTCTGCGAGCAGGCAACAAAAGTCTCAGGTCTTTGTAGAACCAAAAAAGGTCACTATCTTTGACGAGAGAACTGAAAGCAACCCCAGGTAGGTCATTGATCCCGTGTGCGAATATCTGCTGTTGTGCATTTGTTTTGTCCTTGGACTGAGTTGTTAAAAGCCTTCACTGATGACTGTGCATAAATATAGTCTGGTCTTGAGGTGGGCAAAAGCTTTTCTGCTTAGTTTGGTATATTCTCTTCAGAGCAAAACAAAAACAAACAAACAAACAAACAAGCTAACAAATGAGCATGATCACCAATACTAGAGAATTGAGCATAATTTTGCTTTATGTATTTTTTTTTTTAACAATGAACAGCAAAGTCAGGCATTTAGATCCCTTGTTTGATGCTTCCTCTATTAAAACAGTCATCTAAAAAATGTGACTGAGTACCTTATCTTATTCAATTGCACTTCATTATAAATTCAAATCATTATGAATTTCATAATGGTGTGATACTTTTCAATGCATCTGTCCGTTAACAGTCATATTTTACTTTCAAGTGAGTCATTTCCATTGGTGAAAAGTTTTAGCATAGTTCCTTCAAATATGCCAATTCTCAATCAGGTTTTGAGAAGTACCTTCAACATTTTGCAGGACCCGTGAAGAACTGAAATAATTGGGTTAATTCATGCATGGCTGTCTTATGTGCAGGTTACCCAGTGGGAGAGGCGAGCGACCGGCTACAGTTGTAGCCGGAGCTGTGGTGAAACTAGCAGACCATGTCGGTGACCAGATGATGGTTGAAAGAGAACCGGTGAGTTTATAGTGATGGCACACAAATTCCAATGGTAGGTAAGGTACTAGCAAAGATGATCAAAATAGCTAACCCTTGTAATTCGTACCTAGAGAAGAAAACTATAGATGGCACTCTGTTCCAGCATAATCCAGTTCATCCACGAAGATATGAATAAAGGGGAATACGAAGAAAATATAACACGTCCCAGATTAATGTAAGAATGATGCTTGTCTTGTAGTTTGGAGTACTCCCTTTCATCATTCTATTCATTTCTGCAATATATTTTCTTCAGCGGTATCTTTTTTTTTTCTTCTTTTTGAATACTTGAAAATACATTTTAGACAAAATGTAGAGTGATAGATGGGTATTTTGAAAACAACATCAGAGTATAACAGTGAGCATATTGGACAAGGACCATGTAGAAAATTTTCCCAGTTGAGGCTGTTTATAATTTGTCCAAATGTTTTGTGTTTGTCTTTTGTTCCCTGCAGTATGGCCCAGAACTCCCGGCAGGATTCCGCAGACCATCCTCCAAGAT
Organism: Diadema antillarum; assembly: GCF_040938485.1. Taxonomy (NCBI): domain Eukaryota; kingdom Metazoa; phylum Echinodermata; class Echinoidea; order Diadematoida; family Diadematidae; genus Diadema; species Diadema antillarum. The sequence goes on along the minus strand of NW_027271972.1, from coordinate 632,322 downwards.
TAGCCCCAAAAGGCCGTCCACAGCACCCAACCGCCAGCCCCCTAACACTCAGCCAGCCAGCGGCCACCCACTCAGTATAGCCACCGCCTATGGAGGCATGACTCCACCTCCAAACAGCAGTAGGGTGTCTTCAAGGTGAGAATCAATATTAGATACACACTTTAATTGCTTTTGAGTTATCATAAGACTTTCTTTTTAATTAACAGCTAGAAGAAGATGCATGATTATTGTGTTATAGCTACATACAAGACACATTATAAATGCTACTTGCATGTTATTTTTTGTTGTGTTGAGTTGGGTTATGCAAGTTAAAGGTAGGGAATCTCATTTGCATGCCTCAAATGAAGAGTGGTATAAGTACAGTGGTATGTTGAAGAGAGTATCATTTTAGAAACTCCCATAAAGTATTGAAAGTGGAAGGTAACATTTAGTACATTTTTATTGACCGTTAGATTTTGAATTGAATTTTTTTCGGGGCTCACTGTATATTCCGGTACATTACTAGGCTACCTTTGCAGACCCATGCACTGCATGTGTGTCCATCATGTATATTTTGTGAAGAAAGTTCATCAAAACTTACAAACATTTCTATATACATTCTTGCCACACACTCTATATGTTATTACATCATCTCTTATACTTTTAAATTTGTGTTTATAGATAAAAAAATACAGAAGACTGCAACAAAAAGGCTTAAGTGTGGCTGACACGCAGAACTACTGAGTAGTTGAGTTTTGTGCATTATTCAAATTGTAGATAACTGTTGACTTCCAAATATCTCAGCAGTGGCCTAAACAAGTCTCCTGAGGTTCATATTTAATGTTTTGCTGCATTTTGGGAAGTCTGTAAAAGGTATCCCCTACCTTTAAGCAGATATTATTCTTACACTCTAAGGACTACAGAGTTCAGAATGTGTGAGGTTTACTTACACTAACACCAGTCCTTTCCGATTGATGATGGCAATACAAAGATTACCAGGGCAAGGTAGTTAGACTTCTTGGTGTAGGGAAACTATTCATGTTATGTTAAATCTTGATAACACTTAAAAGCTGCACTGTATTTGCTTGTATCTGAATACTCCTTGATATAAGCTGAATTGTTTGGGTTGGATAAAATAACCTGATGCAAACAAGCAAAGCCGTAAACAAGGACAACAACAAACCAACTATTGACAACAACCAAAACCAGACCAAAAACAATTTATGACATTCAATAAGCAAGATGTCATGTAAAAGATTGTATGGATATATGATGTATTTCACTTCAATCTGTATTTAATTATGGTACCTCTCTTCTACAGTGATTCTACCCCAGAATACACTCCCAGAAATCAAATGGGTGAACCCATCTTTGCCCTTCCCGAGCAATCTGACTACAATGTCCACTTCAGAAGAAACATCCAGACACCGGTCTCCCCTACCATTCCCCACTCCATCTCCAGTCAGCGGTCCATGGTCGCCCCAGGTACAACCAGATACAAGTAAGTGCAAACCATCTTGTGATTGTAGATGTGTCTAGAATGTTCCATCATGCATGCATCTTTTTGGGAGAAAAACATCTCAATTTGCCTGTCTCTCCTTCGCCTATCAGGACAAATTCCATCCTTCTACTTTACCCTGGCTGTAAAGATTCAAAACAGAGTCTAGTCATGACTAATTCTGTCCAGAAAGTGTGTGCATGTGCCCTATTGGCATGCAGTCACAATCTTCACTAGCTTGTGGTTCTAAAGGTTAACGTCGAGACAACTCTTATGAAAAATGGGAATGAGAATGCTGAGAAAAGTGTTCATCTTTCATAAAAAGGATAAATGCAATTGTAAAATGAATACCCCTCTATGACTTGTCCTCAGCAGAGATCATATGCTTTGTATATTGGAAGATATGACTGTGCTTAATGTGGAAGTATTGATGAAGGGCTCTGGGTATTCTGACAAACTTCAAACCAGTCTTTAATGTGATACGAATAAAGAAAAAAGTACTCCATGCTTTGTTATTTGCTTTTCTTTGTTTGCGGAAGGAATGAACATGGATGCTGAGTGTGCATTGTCATGTTAGATATGTGCATGTTCAGACATTGCCCATAGCTGCTCCACTAGTTCAGACTGTTGAAATCATGTTTGTCAGCCTTTTAATGTTAAACATGCATGTTTCATTGAAGTGTTGAATATGCTAATAGAGCTATTGCAGTAGATTAGAATAGAATTACAGCTGAGATCATGAACATACTGATCGAGTTACAACAGTAGAGTAGAATAGAATTGCAGCATCCTTGCTGTCGCTGCTATATTGTTATAGCAGGGATTTCTTGATTGTGCTGATTATAATCTTCGGGATTGAAGGCAGCGATAGAACCAGAAGAAGGAGAAGATGAAATATTTATGCATACTTCGAAATAAACTGAATGGTTATGTAGTATTAGCTTTTTCATACAGAAATTGTGTCATTGCACATGTGAATGCTTCTGCTTAAATGTCATTGCAATCATAGTCATAGTGCCACCATCCCCCGATTTGAAAATCCTGCTGTTTTACACAGTGGGGATTTCTATGCTTGTTCAGTGTTGAGATAACTCCTGCATGGCTTGATATATGATTATGCTGTATCTACAATACTCTACCTATATCCCGGTATCACACTCAACAAGCATGCCATCTCCATATTTCTTGCCTAGTTGGTAGAATATTCTGTGACACTGTCTGCCCATGAAGACTGATTAAATCTGCAAATTCCAAGTAAAATTGTAAAATAGACAGCAAAAAATCTAGTGCTCACTAAAGCCTGAATTCTTGTAAAAGATACATTGTGTATGATGTGCATGACACTGATAGTGAACGTGAAAGAGGTCTTTTCAAATTCTCATGTTTGAAGGAGTTATGTAGCACCATTTTGGTTGTCAGTAGGTGATGATGCTGATCTCCCCCTCTATCACTTCAAACTCGGCAAGAGAGAGGGGATGCATTGCCCATTGAGGGTGCTTTATAACTCTTCTATTAATCAGCTGGTTATTCTAATGCATGTTCCTTTCATCAAACTCTGTGTCCTTTGCTGAACAGGTGGCGTGACGATGGTCATGGTAATATGACTTATCGAAAAATCCACAGGTAAACAAAACTATCATCTGTGCACCAACAAAGCAAAATTTTCTTAATCTTTGCTGAGATGTCTAAAAGCTAAAATTGTTCTTTCTCTGTTTTTCTCGTTTTTTGAAACTGGCACCAAGGCAACTATTTCAAAAAGTAGTTGTTCCGATTTTTGTCAGCACTGTGTTGTAGTGTGCGCATGATCATCAGAATGGAATGTACATTTTTGTCTTTGTCTTGTGCGCGTTCGTTCATGCATGTCGCTGCAGGAGGCGTGAATATTCTCCCCTGTTTTTATTCAGTGTTCTGTAACGTTTCTCTCTACTCACCCGAAACCTTGCACCTTTTATCTAACAGTGACTACAATTCTGCACCAAACAGATGTTTGTTTAGCATCTCTCCCGGCACTGTGTTGCTGTGAAGATTTGCCGCTTTTTTTTTTTGGGGGGGGGGGGAGGAAAATCATGACTTCCTTGTGAAAACATTGATTGAAACAGACCACATTCGATTTGAATCTCCTTGTGAAATTATGAATCAAAGCCTTAAATTCAGATGCCTCTTTCAATGAACAATAAGCTCCCCCCCAGAATACAGTCCGACTTCTCTGATCAAGCCTTCCCTTTTTCCGGATCTCTCTATTATTATCCAGACGTGATCTCTTTTTTCTTTTTCTTTTTTTCAATCTAGTAATTACAAGGAAAAGGAGGATTTCAAACTCAAACAAAATTCCTACACAAACTCACATTAATTACATATTATTCCCAGCATAATTAACTTACATTCACATCAAATTTTCATCGGAATCACATGCATTCAGATAATCACTTCCTCCAAATCACCTCAGCATACGCTACCTGCAAGAGGTTACATGTACACTTGTAACTACCATTGGGTAGACAGCTGCGTGTATTAAACATTGAATCTCCCATATCCGGCCAAATCCCTTATCTGGATAAGCGTCCGTCCTGACATGTCCAGATATTATAGAGAGAGGTTGGACTGTGTGCATAATACACAAGAGGCATTGGAGTAGCAACAAAGTTTCCACCAAATGAAATCCCTTGCTACTTGATGATTGGAGAACTATTTGCCTGCTAGAAGAATTGAATAGTGCAAGTTGACCTCAATAAAGCAAACATTTGAAGATCGCTTCAAATAGCCCTCGACATGCAGCACATAAGGGAAAGATTCTATCAAATTTGATTGATATATGGTTTGGGATATACATACTGTTGCAAGGAACACTTAATGCATACAGTAGTCACAAGGAAACAGAAAATAAATGTTAGATTTTTTTTTCAATCTATTCATGGCATCTGTGTTGTTACTATTATTGTTGTTGTTGTTTTTCATCTTATACTGACACATATACTAACAATAATCTCAGGATGTTCTAGCATCTCAAACCACGATAAAATCCTGTGAATATAAAGAACAGATAGGCAATTATAGATTCATCACATGTTTCTATTGTGTTACTGTGTTTATTTTCTCTCTCGGGTTGTTCATATTTGGAATGCATACAATTGTGAAAAACTTTGTACAATTTTGCACTATTATTCAATTGAATTCAGATGATACGGTGTCTGGCTTCACACCATACAGAGTTAATGAAATGTGAATACAGAAAACCTATAAAGCAGTTATTCGACAAAAATATGATTAAGAAGAAAAATAAAGACACAAACAAACATACTGAAGTTTGATGGCTACAGTAATTTCATCACCACTTTTGCACTATATTAGTATATGCCACAGTAGAACGTTTTTTTTTTTTGTGTGTGCTGTTTTCTTTCATGGGTTTGCATTGCGATAAGTGTGCTACAGTGTATTGCATTGTAGAGTACTATTCATTGTGTAAAGCCAATGGAAACTAGATATACATATTCAGACCAGTGAAGTCAATGACATTTGAAATCTGCAATCTTTACTTTTGCAACATATATTGTATACAAAGAACTAGAAACGCAGTACAAGTGATCATCTAAGTTTTGATGGAGACACCCGGAAAAAAACAAAAACAAAACAAACAACTGACAGTGATCTCACTGGTTCAGACTTATGTACTGCTCACTTCGTAGGAACAGATATGTTCCGTAGCAGATGATCAATATCCGAAATAACCTCTTGTGTCATGACTGGAATGCAAATTGTGTCATATTGTGAATGCAAGAATTTTAAAGACTAAGTTAACACTTAACTGAATTATCGTGCAATGTGATCATACAGAATCCACAGTGCCCCACCCACAAGAACCTCGATGAGGACGGCTGGTAGCACCCGGGGTGGGAACAGACCAAAGACCGCATCAGACCCTTCCAAGAACAAGTATCATTCCTGTAGGGTAAGTGGAGGATGATAAAGTAAGCCCAAATCAAAGAATAGAAAATATGTTAATACGATTTCTCTGAAATTAAGTCAATGAAGTCTTTGAACACATGTGCCAAGAAGGAGATAATTGTCTATCTGAAATGATGATGAGTGTTCACAAATGGTAGTTTTTCTCATTCCTGTCCATGCTCATGCACTCATTAATTGTGATGCTAACAAGATGAAGAAGTAGAACAATGAGAAGAAGAAGAGGAAGAAGAAGAAGAAGGAGGAGGAAGAGGAGGAGGAGAAGAAGAAGAAGAATGAAGACGCTCTTCTATGTGAAATGATGAGTGTTCAAAATGGCTGTATTTTCATGACCGTCAATGCTCTTGCATTTATTCGTTGTGATGCTAACCAGGCATGTGAGGCCAACATCCGTGTGCCCCAGGCTGCCAGCCACCGTAGCACCACCATGCATCCTGCCACCATTGCTTCCATGGTAACCATCAAGTCACTGGGTGGGGACAAGAGGAGGACCAGGTGAGAATTGTCCAAATTATGTGCCAAAGATTTTCTTTTTTTCGATTCTTTTTTTATTGAACTTGATGTTCTCTTGGGTAGGCAGGATATGTTTTGCATATGGACATCTTCATACACACTGCATGTCATCATCAGAAAAAAAAAATGGCTGGAAAATTGTGAAAAAATATATATGTATCAAGCTCACGCCATAAAAAAAAAGATCTTTGGTGGACTACAGTGTTGACGTCTCTCTATCTGATATGTCATGTCCAGCAATATGCAGTATTTACTGGATAAAGAAGAATAGCCATAGTTGTACTATTTTTGCATACATTTTGATTTTGAGAATTTCATGAGAGCCAAGATTAGTGAAATAAAAATGCATGTGAAAGTTATTTTCTACACTCTTATACATTGAATGTCAGGGGCAATTCTTGAAAATTTCATGACACAGAAAGGGACATTGGCTCCAATTCGGGGGGGGGGGGGGGGGAGTTCATGTCACAAAAATTTATTTTGTAACAGTAACTGAAATGGGGGGGGGGGTGAAGATCTGATTTGCCGATTTCATAAAAGACTATTGCTACTTTGTCTTCAGTCAATGCATGTTTGAAAAGAAAACCAGTTTGGTAGCAGGTATGAAAGACATGGACAGTGTGATGTGACACTTGATGATAAGCTGTGGTTCGTGAAATGACGGTTTCACGCAAAGTTTATTCTCCCCTTTACAATTTCTTGTCTATACAGTGCCAGAATGGGACATAAACAAGCCGGCGCCTACCCCTGGGAAGAAGTACATGTAAGTATCAATGTTACACAGAAAATTGTTTGATGTTCTATCAAACAATTCTTGTTGCAAGTCAGTCAGACGATGGTTATGTGTGCTGTCTCTAGTGGCTGTCTTGGGGGGATCTCATGGATCTGATCTCTTTGCAAAAACTTAATCAAGTCCTTCATTGTATTGCTTGAAGTCATGAATGAGGTCATGTCTCGACTCCCCATGCTACACACATAAATTGTTACCATTCAATAAAAAACAGTTTTCAATCTTAATGCAAAGTTTTACAATGAGAAAAAAACATAACACAGTTTTGACAATACCATGAATGAGTATTTCATGTATTGTTATTGATGATGTTTTAAGAACTACCAAGTGTTAACATCTAATTTGTAATCAGTGCTTTTGTGATTATATTCTACTGCTTGAATGCATTATTTGCAGGAATCGGGAACCACGAGTGCCCCTCCCAATATGCAATACATGTCTATCAGCACCCCAGCACACATCAAAGGTAACCTACAACGCAATTTCTCTGTAAAGGATTATTGAGTTGGCTCACTTGTAGAATTATTTGATCTTGATCCTGGAATTTGCTTCCAATTGTTCTTCCTTACCCCCCCCCCCCCCCCCCCCCCCCCCACCCTTTTTTTTTAGGTTAATTATTGTGCTTGTTTGTGGAATAATGATGTAAAAATTAGTGTTAATGTGTTCTCCATAAAGACTGGATATGCCACAGTTGTGTTCTAATTGTTGTCCATCTTCTCTGTGTTTGAAGTACACTTTCAGATATATTCAGATGTAAGCAACTGTAAATATCAACTTTACGTCATCATTTGTTAAAAGATTTCTTTAAGTTTGCAATAGATTTCATATTTCAGATAATATTGTAACATTTCATCCTGGTTTTAACTGTAGGTTGTCTCTAGATAGCATATTAAAGCAGATCCCTTTCTAGTTTTCCCAATATTTTCTCTATCTGCAATGTTATTATGATATTAACAAAAATCTTTCTGGTTTTCATACTATTTTAAACACAGTGAGGAGAGCCACAGATGGGTGAGTTGCTTTTTCTTGAACAAACTGTAGCTGTAGATAATAGATTTTTTTTTAAATCTTTTGAGTTTTCTCAAGTGTGAGCATTGCTAAAGTGCTTGATGAATTCATATGAAAATTGTATCAATGGTTATTTCAGTCACATTTGTATTTGAATGAAACTGTTACACATAACAAATCAGCAAGTGAAACTATTCTCTATATCACAGAGCTAAATGTAAATGTATCGTGTACTTTTCCCTTGAAAAGATTAAGTATAACTTTTTGGTATTCACAGGAATTTGAAGCCTTATTTGTGTGCACCTGTCAAATTTATGTTTACCTGGAATATGAAGTATAAGATCCTTAAATAGTAAGCTAGTGACATTAAATTTTGGTACAGGTTTGTGATAGTTTGCGATGGAGACATTGTCAGACCTTTTTTATGTAAGTGTGTGTTTACTGTCTCCCCTTGAGTGCAAGATATAAAAGGAAACTCTTTGGGGTTAAAGATATGTAATAGCTGTGTCCCTGAATACCTTTGTCCCTCGCAGAAGCAAAGCTCCAAACCAGAGCACAGAGAGCCTGATGCCCAAGGACTCCCTACGCAGTCAGTCCCGGGAGAGCTCCTACCCAAGCCCCATCCCAGCGCAGGGCTGGGTGATGGGGGAGAGCTCGACGGGGGAGCCCACCACCGTGGACGGGGGAGCCTCCTCCCACCAGGGCGGGGACAACTCCTCCACCATGATGGCCCCCAGCGAGCGCAGCTTCGGGAGCATGTCCGACGTGGACTTGGCGGACTTGACTGACCAGACCCTCAGCCCGGAGGACACCCCCAGGACCACGGGCAGCATTGACCATGGCGTGATTGGGCAAGAGGGAGCCCCGGACGGAATAGATGATCTGATCGCGACAGCCCCTCCCGTGGAACAGGAACCACTTAACGGAGAGGATGGACATGCACAGGCTGAAGCTGGGACTAATGAGAGCGACAGAGTGGGGTCAAGCAGTGTAGAGAACCTCCCTGGAAGTGAAACGGGAGACACTCCCAGATCAGCTGGTGATGTGTCCAGTCCAAACCGCGGAGAGGATGATACCAGCAGTGGTGATGCAACCCCCAGAGTTGAGGGGGAGAAGGGAGAGAACAAGGACCAGGAGGTGGTGGAACAGAGTCCAGCTGGAGATGTGGAGACACAATTGGAGTGTGGTGATTCAGAAGGGATCACTCAGGGACCAGGACTGGATGGTGCCGGGGCGGAGGACGGAGTCGACGTGCAATCTGAGACTGAGAGTGAAAAAGGTACCCTTGAAATTACATCTATTCAGAATAACACTAGTGAAGACATGTCACATGTTGATGTAGATACTGATGTAACGAAACACACTAACACAGATACAAGTGAAGAAGTTACGCATGATTAACAATCATCACCACTCACAAAGTAATTCAGGAAAATCATCTAAACTTCTGAAATGTCTCCATTTCATCATATTATGAATCATTTTCTTGGGGAAATTACAACGTGCACTATCATCTTTACCAAATGAGCTAATTGTACTGGACAACTCGTCTTCATCACATCATGGCTCTACCAGTATTCATTCAAAATGTCTTCATGAGAACAGCCACTCATTGTTCATGTCAAACAATATGATACCTCATACAAGATGTTACAGGTCTTCATAACTCTTCTTACTGTATATATATGAATATACTCTAAAGATGGAAAAAAAATGATTAGTTTATTTTAATGGAGTTATAAAGTACTAATATCTGTGAAGTTAATTTCCATGTGGCATGATCTTACCATTTCTAAAGAGTTTGGTAGGAGAGTTATCCCAAAGATAGAGTTGTTTTTTATGGAAGCTGTGATTTTAGTCTGCATTTGGATGAAGATCAGAGTAGATCAGCATTAGTGTAGATATGCAGCAGCCCATGTACATTAAAAAGCACTTACTCGTTTTGCTTCATTATGATCGATCAACTACAAGGGAAATTTGATTCAGTGTGCTTTTGTCATTTCTTAATATTGTAATCTAAATTTTACCCTCTGAAAATTCCAAAATTACAGTCACAATCATACTGTTCAAATTTCACGTTGGAGGAAAATCTATAAATGAAAATATTTCATTCAAATCAGTTTTTAGGGGATAGATAGCTACATGTAAGTCCGCATAAATATTCAAATCTTTGGTTGTAGGATATGATGCCAGAAGTATTATCACTAGAGCTATGCCTGATGGTGCATTTTCATTTCAAGCACTTACATTGTATAAATGGCATTCACAGTGATAGAGTAAGTTTACATTCTGTGAGCTGAAAATGATGGCAACAGTTCTGGGCAATGATCAGTGTTATCAAAGGGAACAGTGACGTTGTAGTTTTTCCTGTTAATTCTGTCTATATTCCTAAAATACTCAAAACCAAATTGTCTTCATTACTGAAGTGAATTGTTTGGTGTGGGTAATCATGTACATTTCCCTGTGGGGTTGTCCAGAATTTTGTAACATTGTGTGCATCCATATATCATGAGTCAGTCGTGAATTTATTTATCCCACATTTTTGCATTCTGCATGAGCGTTACTGAATATGTGACTGGTTGGTGCACATATTTGATTGTCGTTGGTTGTGATACTTGTTACAAATTTGTCCATCATCTGTATACATGTATGAGTTACTCTTACATTTGATGAATTTAACTACACTGTACATGACATTTGTACACCAGTTGTAATTTTCCCATTCATGTTAACATCTCATTTTCTGTGTATGCCTTTTATATTTGAATACCACAAGTGACAGAGTTATCACGTTTGGTATGACACGACTCATTGCTGTGTATTCATTTCATAAAATGAACATTGCATTTATTCTATTACAATATTGTGGGGAACACTTTCACAGAAAAACCAAGAAGAATTTACTCAGCAGTTTAGATTTAAGTCTGTATTCTTGTCATGCCAAAGTAATTGTATTTCTGAGAGGTGAAAAGTAATTGTAAATCTTTCCTTTATGTGCAAAAATCTTCTTCAAGGGCACAAACACTGCATTCCAATCAGTGATGGTGTGCATACACAATAGTATGCTTTGATATCGATATTTGTTCACAGCAGTTATCGCTGTCACCTGTGATACTCAATTTTCTTTGCATTATATATTTTATGTCTCTGTTTTGGCAATAGCTTGAGGGAAACAAATTTATGACAAACAAACAGACAGGACTTTGAATTGTATTTTATTGAATGCCTACAGGCAGACAGAATGCTCTGAAGTGCTGTTCAATGTGAAATTTGTTTTGAATGCATAATAGCATTGAGAGGTATTGCCATTTGCTATTAAGGAATTTAATATAAGAGTTGGTTGAAGCATCCATGCATTTATAGATTTCACTTATTTTGATACGTATACACTGTAGTGTCACAAGATCTCTGTGAAGTTTTTGTATAATATTGTATCATACCCTTTACAGGTAAGTAAATATATGAGTGGAATACATAGTTTCTGTACACTGTGTAAATTGTAGTTTCTGTGCATGACAATCACTGTTGTAGTTACAGTAATTTCTAAGACATGATATGTATTTTCAAGATTATGTTCTAATTCAAAATGTTTAAAAATGGGCTTCCAATAATCATGACTCAGTGGATTATAAAGAATTTTCCTCATAAAAATGTGTAAAATGCCTTTCGGTGCACAAGGTGCAGTATTTACATGAACAATCTGTAAATGAAGGAGAGTGAAAATCAAAGCGAGAATGTATTCCATGTAAGTGATATACAGTGTACCACACCCTTTAACATATTACCTTGTAGCTCAGCTTAAGTTCAGAGGCTGTTTCCTGTTTTTACAGCCATGTTAAGATTGTTCTTATTGTCAAAGTCTTATCCAGTTTCTCACTTTTTTTAGTAGAATTTGTAGCACGCATTTACAAACTTAGGCTGTAGGTGACGGGGTATTCATAGTCTTACTGATAATTTAAATTCTTGAGGGGCAGTGTTAAATAGAGGCCAAAATCCTGATTTATGTGATAACATACAGTTTGTATTGATATGTTCATTGCAGTTTATCATGATGTGTTATAGTGAGTTGATTGTGATGACATAATTCTAAAAGACAGAAAAAAAGGAATTACAAAGTGTAGTCACTGTAGGAATTTGAGGTGTCCTTAAAATCCCCATGTTAGTATCTGACTGAAATATCACAGAAACAGTCAAAGCTAGTACAATACCATAATACCACCATCCTCCACCATGTGTATCATGGTACTTTTGAGAATTAGGATGTGATTGATTATGCAGTGTATGGCTGAGCATGGCTCTAATTTTGTATAATTTTCCACTTATTCTTGAAGTAATCAGGTGGTAATGTCTTTGGTTGCTGTTAAGGGTACAACCAGTTCAAACTGACAAGGGAGAAAAGGAAGACTTGAGACTTTGTAGCATAGGGAAACAACCCTTTTCTGGGGCCATTGAAACCCTAATGATGCACTTTTGTAGTGTTTACTGTGAATCAAATGAAATGATGGAAACAAGAATTCGGTCCCAATAAAAACGAGAGAAGCCAGGAAGATCTGTGCCAGGTTGTCTTTTGTTCGTGACTCCATGTGATGAACACAAGTATGAAACTAGAATCGGAACCAATTCCATTCGATACCGTTTGCAATGTTGTGAAGATATCCAAGATCTTATAAGAAAGCCTTGAATGGAATTTGCATAATTCCAAGCATCTCTGAATTGTACAATTCAAAAACTGCAGTGCATTGAGATTTGGCATCATTTCATGTTTTAAAACTGAGATTGCACTGCCTTTATTCTTTACACAACCTTCTTTTAAGCACAGAAACATTTTCAAATTTATATATTTATGACCTGCCAATGAGGCAGGGCATTATCACACTCTTTAGGCTTGCCTGTGGTATTTTTTACCAAGCTTAAAATGATTGGTTTGCAGTGTGGCAGTTAATTTGTCTCTTGTAGTCTTCAGAACCTCTTAGCAATTCATAGCCAAATCCTGATCTAATAAAATTGCATCTTAGTTTGACTGACTCTGACCATTAATATTTCCTTGGTTTGAAAAATACTTGCTGTTCTTTGCATGAAGTGATGAATGAAATCTTTTTCCTTTTTTGTTTTTGTATATACACATGTGCCTCAGAACATTCATGTAGCTTTGAATTCACCCAACAAAACTAATATCCTAAGCTGACACATTCTAATGCATTTATTCATTTGTTTCTCATCAATACTTTCAAATTCACATGTCTCTTTCCTTTATCATGTTGTGATGACTTTGTAGTGATCCCAAGTACACTGTAACATAGTAATCCTCTAACTACTCAATAAACGTTTAATCTGTTAACACTAGTTGACAAAATATGCATTGCCCTGAGACCTGGTATTTAAAGATATTCTGTTTTCTCAGTGTTGAAAGGGAATGGTGATAAATGTATTTCCTTCATGGCTTTTTTAAAGATAATTATATTTTTTATTGTGTATGTAATCAGCTGGCTTGATCAAAAATGTGAAAGAATTTGTGTCATTGGAAATTGGTTGCATGGGTCAATACTCATTTTGTAATATATTCCTGCATCATTACACCCTAAAAAATTCACCCATTTTGTGTGCTGACTGGTTTAACTCAACTCAAACTGACTGTGAACTGCACCAAAGTCATCGTTTGAAATTCAGATGAGATGACTGTTTGTGTGATGAAAGGAGAAAGCAATGCAAAAATGCTTACCAACCATTCACCATGTAGATACGTTGTCTCTAATGTTTGTGTAAAATTTGCTATGATCCTGGTTTGATGTGCCTTGTATTTTGTACAAGTACATGATTTTTGAAGCATTGAGTAGAATTACTTGTCAAGAAATGTAGTTTGTGTAGGTGTGGTGGCTCATGAATGAATACACCTGGGGAGTGTTTCATAAAGCTGTTCGTAAAGTTACGAACAACTTACGAGCGACTGGTGATCAGTTCTTGTGCTAAATTATGGACATTCTGATAAGTATAGCACATCAGAACTGATCACCAGTCGCTCGTAAGTTGTTTGTAACTTTACGAACAGCTTTATGAAACAGGGCCCTAGTGTACAAAAGTTCATGCTGCAAATTCATAATCTGTCAAAATGTGCTTTTAGAACTGCATCTTTTTCCTCATGGTTCTTTCAGCAGATTCCATTTAAGTAAGACGTGTTGAGTGCATCCATTGCTTTCAAGAAAAATGTTTTGTAGATCATGACAGAATTGTGGTTGTGACTCTCAAATACTGCTTTCACTCAGAAAATATGTGCATGTTCCTCGTTATTGCGCAAGCTTGTTGCTTAGTCATTGCTCTGATGTGTCCATGTTCAGTCTTGACTCATTCGTGCATCTGTTTCTTGTTCATCTGTCCATCCGCCCCTCTGTCTATCCACTTTACGTCCTTCAGTGCTACCATCAAGCCAGCACACTTTCAGGGCTAAAGCCGTAGATAGTTCCCCATCTTCATCATCACCATCCATGCATGCTGCTCCTCCCAGTGACTCCCACTCTTTTGTCCCCGTGGAAACGTATGAGAAGAATCATCCACATCATCATCATCATCATCACCATGACAACAGCAACAGCCCACATCACACATCCACCTCTCAGCATCAGGACCCACTCACTCCCAGGGCAAAAGTTGTATCGCTTGAGTTGGATGTGCAGCATGGAGTGCCTGGCTCCAAGCAGGCACATGTCAGGTCACAAAATAACACGCCTACTGGTAACTATGACCATTGCACTTGTGTCCATCACTATCATTTCAGTTGTGGATTAATGTTTGGTTTCATATGGTTGTTTATGTTATAGTGGATGTGAAATAGTTTTGTAAAACATGTCAAGTACAGTATAAACAGTTTGAAGCATGTGTCATCTAGCAGATTCGGTTGTTGGAACTGTCGTTGAAATTCCTAATTATTCCTGTACGTCTATTGTCTAAGTGAAATTTGTTGGTCTGTGGATTGTGAATACTGTATTCGGTTGTTTGCAGTTAGGGTTGGTTTTGTTAGAGCTTGACGACTAGTCGATTGCCAGATGACTTTTCAATAGAGTGCGAGTATGTAAGTAACAGCACGTTTTTTCCATCAGAATTGCTTCGTACATGTACAATGTGCTTTTATTTTGAAATGATTTGTTTCAAGAATAGCTATATTTCCATTGTTAATGTAATTTCATTTGTGCTGTCTGTATCCCAGCTTACATGAGGCTGTTGAGTGAACATAGGGACCTGCTTACACACGAGGCTGAACCCCAGCGCCATGCCCAGCATCCCAGGGATGTGCCTGAGTACCTGCTGATGATGCCTGCAGTCAGCAGCAAGCCTCTCACTCCCCGGACTAGCCCCCAAAACAGCAGGCCTGCCACTCCTCGGTCAGGAGGGGGAGCTTCGCCACGCCTTTCACCATCGCCAACACCGTGTCCAAGGCTCTCGAGGTCCTCGTCACCCTCACTGAGGACTGCATCTCGCACACCTTCCCCTCGTTCTGTGGGTGGTCACTTGTCTCCCAACATAGGGGCATCTCCGGGAGGTATGTCATAGCCCTTACTGACCATTTGAAAGAGTTCATTCTTACATGCAGGTTGACAATAGAAAAGTTTGTCTATGTATATGTTCATGAATGTTATTTGTGAAGGTTTTTGCATTGTATAATCAGATAGCTGATTTAAGCTGTGTTGAAATATGTTCATCAGCTGGTATGATTTGTTTTGTGTGCCATTCTTCTGTAGAGACAACTTGGAACTAAGACTTATCTACTATATATGGTTAGTTTTAGAAAAAAAAACAACAACTATGAACACAGAAATAATTTTCACCTTCAAAAAGCATGTCTCCTGGTGCATTAGCAAACTTGTCGAAACTGCCCACTTAAGCCTTGTATCAGTGCCAAAAGATAGAAAGGAGATCTAAACATGATTGTTTGTGTGTTTTGGTGACATACATGTAGTGATCAACTTGCAAAACAAAAGGGGGAAAATAGAGTCCAGATACTTGTACTTTAACAAGGTGTACCTTTTGCTGAGCATTCACAGGTGATAAGCTGTCTAGTAGAGTGCCCCATTCATGAAACAAAAGATATTAATCACTGCAACTTGATTTCCTGTCCTCTCCTATAGAAACTGGAGGATGTAAAGCAAACTTTTTTGTGCTGTTGAGTTTTGTATGTGCATCAAGAGAACCTATATAAGACACTTGTATATCAATAAGCTGCAAGATTTATATTTGTATTCTTTTAATCCTCATATCATTTCTTTGCCACCTCCAGGGTCTAGGGCTGGTAGTCGGACTCCAAGTCCATCGCCGTCTCCCCCGACAAGGCCAAAATCCGCCCGCTCAAAAGCCGCGTCATCTCGGCAAGGCTCAGCATCGAGCAGAAGAGATACTGACTTCTCAATGAAGGGGGAATCTGTTGCTGTTGGTGATGCTGATGCAAGTGGACAGGGCAGCCCTGGACTTATGTCAGAGAGCAGACTCACCATTACTTCAGAGGATGCAGAGGTAATAGGCCTAATCTTGTCACCCTGATCATAATAAAGTCTTTTTAGTTTGCTGCATTTTATGGAACTTTACAGAGCACAGGTCTATACTAGCACGGAATGGCTAGCACTTAATGAGTATCATTGCTACAACCTAACGGCTTGCAATGCTTTCCAACGCTGTACACGCTGTGCCACCAACATTCATGAATGCTTGTATGTTCCAGCATTGCAGACGGAATGTGTATGCGATATTGTTCTCTGACAAGGTTGTATATTTGGGGTTATTTTAATGTACTGTAAAACATGATATATTCGCCGCATGAATTTTTCGCGAATTGGAACCGACAGCCTTTTTCGTGGCATGAAATTTTTGCGAAGTGCCACTGGCGTTCAATGCATATAGTGTAAACAAGGACTTTCGCGTGCATTTTAATTTCGCGAATCTTGGCGCTCGCGAAATTCGCGAAATTAAAGTGCACGCAAAAATTCCTTGTTTTACAGTATCTATTTCTTGGTTAGATAGGTAGCACATAGATTTACATTTACATCTTGTGAATTAGTGTAATTTTCAGTCAGTTTCTTGAGGCTAGAATGTTTGTAATCTCATTATTGACAGGCAACATTATGCAGGGAGTGAAACTTGGTAACCACATTTTCCAATGTAAACAAAATTATATTAGGCAAGTAAATCATTGATTATGAATGCAAATGGAATTTATGAATGCACTGGACAAATGTCTAGATGCCCCCAGAATAAGCCCTGACATCCTAATGGTTATAGCTTCCTTTGACTTGGCATGATTTTTTCATATTTGTTCACAGTTTGCCAGGCAACACTTTCAAGCCGAGAATTACTAGGAGCAATGTAGCATAATTGAACAAGGTTTTCAGAAGATACATGTAGAAGTTGAAATTGAAGCCATACTGTTGCTTTAGTAAAGATGTTCTGTTGACATACAAACTTAAGTGTGACAGAGAAACATGAAATCAACACTTACCGGTTTGTGATTGCCTTCATTCCTCCTATGCTCAGGTTTCTGCTATCACCGATAACTATGACGATTTGGGCATCATTGATGACGATGGAGCGGGCACATCTATCTGCACCCCAGACAGCGAGCTCGACTTTTCTCGCAGCGGTGATGCCACGGGCTTCTCCTCCGGAGCTGCCTCCCCTTCGATCACCATCACTACCGCTCCGTCGACCGACCATCCCGCCTTGCTGGAGGTCCCTGGGAGACGACCGAGCTCTGCCCCGGGACAGCGGACAGGGGTTGGTCCTGCACCCCGACTGGGTCTGCCCACAGACACCGGTGGGAGTGTGAGGCCCGCATCAGCTAGAAGAGCAAGGCCGTCTGTCCGGTCTCCCTCACCTAGACTGAGCGTGTCCCCATCCAGGCCCACATCACCAAGGTGAGAATGAAACTCTTTACAAAGGAAAACTGGTGGATACTTTATTTGAATTATGTGAGGAAATTTGTGAAAGGCACCCTCATGGGAAATTTCTGGACTGGCGTTAATCTACATTGGCAGTTTGTAGACAGGAAGGAATGTTTGTTTACACCAGGTTATGGCAGTTGATATTTTCATGGTGAAAGACGTAAGGATGTAAATGACATCGAAACAGCCTTCTTTTTCCACTTGTGAAATATTGTAACAGTGAATATGAATGAAATGCTCAATTATGATATAATTCCTTTCACAATAATGAACACAATATCTATCTAAGTGATGTACACATGGCAATACTCTTATGTGTAATGAATCTCACAAATCTTGTCTGTTTTTGCTCTTCAGCTCTAGTGTGCTGTCAAAGACATCTTAAGATAATTTAAATGTTGACTTCATATTTTTTGGCTTGCTGTTGTGATGCAGACCAACATCTCCCCGATTCAGCCGTCCTGTCTCTCCCAGTGGAAGGCAGAAGGGTGCGATGTGGGAAGGGCGACCTGTACCTGAGTTTGGACATTCGAATCCTGTGAGTATAGCATCACAGCACAGTGTAGATTTTTGGTCAGTTCCAGTCCTGCGTATTCCACTGCATTCTTGATTACAGATCAAACGCAAGTATCAAGTGCAATTTGATGAGACTTGCTGGTCACAATCTTACACTGCCTCTCAACAACAAACAGCTTTGGGTTGGTTTATGGTGATAGTAATATTTCATGTGTGTATCTGTGTATGAATGTTTGTGTTTGAGAGAAAAAAAAAGAGAGAAGGAGCCACTGGAAGAGAAAAATATATCAGTAAGTTGCTTAAGCTTGCCTGTGTGTTTGTGTGTGCATGTGTTTGTGTGCATGTACAAAATGTATAGACTGGAAGAGACAGTAGTATCCCAATATTGCTCTATGTGCTACACTTAAGTGTATGTGTGTCTGTGTGCGTGAGAAAGAGAGCCTGTGAGAGAGAGAGCAGTATCACTACACTGCTCCGTAAGCTTACACTTTGTCCTTTTATTGCCCTCTGCTACCTCTACCTACTTTATTGTGCCATTTAATGTAATAGAGAAAAGGGGGGGGGGGGAGACAAAGTGGAAAACAATGACAACACAGAGTCTGAATTTTACTTCTCCAGGGTGCTGAATACGAGTATTACCAGAAGCAGCAGGAAGCCAAGTCATCCGTAGACATCCAGAAGCTCTTCAACAAGACCTCTTCCAGAGATACCAAGAAGAGACTGAGTAAGGCTGAGAAAGCAAGGCAGGAGAAGAGGGAGAGGGAAGCATTTGCAACGGAGAGGTGAGATATGATATATACTTCCACCAATCTATTATACTTTTTCAAGTATGAATGGTTAAATATATACAGTGATGTACCTCCACCAGTCTATAATAATTTTTTCAAATGTCCTGCATAAGCTTCCTCTCTATATTCCACATAATATGCAATACCACCATGCACGTCTTGCTTAATATTGTCGATGAATGATTTGCCAATTCCCTCTGGGAGAAGAGAAACTGGTTTTGCATGATAACCACATATCCAGGCTCTGCAAGCATTGGTTTATGGTTGGTGGATGATAATAGTAGTCATTTTCTGTACAATGCCTTTCTATAATCTTGTGGCGCTCATTGTGCGTTCTCATTGAATTAACTACCTGGCATTGTACAGGTACTCGTCATGTTTTGAAAATGAGTCAGATTGAATGTAATAATTGTAATTTCTATAATTGTCATGACCCTCGTCCATCATATATCGTAGCAGACTGCTATCTTCTCTTCCTTACATTTGTCAGTGCCACTGTGTCTATTACAGAGAGTACGAATGATTTTTGGATAGAATAGCATCATGCTGTTGTTGTTTTTTAATAGGATCTGCATAGCAGAAGAGATAAATACCACACAAACTATGATTACATGAAGAGTAGTGTCCAGCCAATTTCCTTCATGTTTTTTTTTTTTCTCACCAGAGCTTACCTTGAGCACCTGTGGAAGAGAGAGATCGCCTTGTACAAGCGAGATGACGTCACCTTCAAGAACTGGGAGAAGGAATACATGCTGGACAAGCTCAACAAGGAGAAGCTGCGGCAAGCCAAGCGAAACATGATGCTCCAAGAGTGAGTTCAGGGGTCAAAATTTGTATGTATCATGAGCAACTTCCTGTGTGGACTGATGGGATATTGATGTATTTTTGTCAGCCTTCACTATGCCCAAACATTGCTATCAAGACTAGCTTGGCTAACTGGAAGTTGATGGATCGTAACTTTCTTGTATGCAGTAATTTTCTTAATTTAAACTGGATGTTGGAAGTTTGGATTACTGGTTCATTGTTTTTATCAGACATTTAACCCCACCGTTGAGGATGAGTCCCAAGTATACTCGGGCACCTGTCTATGGGAAATGCGAGTTGTAGCAAAATCAGTCCGTCCTCAATGGGTTAATTACTTGCAAGGATGATTTCATCATTCCTCAACTTACAGTTGTCATGATCCCATGATGAGCAGTGTGATTCCATTATAAAATCTGCTGAAAGTGTGAATGCTTTTGCAAAATAGATTTAGCTGAAGCAATGTGAAAATATGAGCAATAAACGTGACAGGTTGTATTGAAAAGAATATTCAAATTTTCTTTTTTTATGTGCTTACGTAGATTCTCTTGACTGTGAGATCAGCTCTACTTTAGATATCTAATTGTGTGTATAAAGTTAACTTCTTTATGTGCCATTTCTTGGGTAGCTGTTGACATTCAACATGTGACTTTTTAGCATGTATGCACTGACTTCTTTATGCAACTGCCTTTCCTCTGCTGGTTTTTGCCCCTATTCTTTACTAAGTTTGCTTGGTTCTAATCATTATTGCTCTACAGGCAAGCGGCTGAGCACAGAAGACAGATGGCCCTACTAAAGAGAATTGGCCCCAGTGTAGACATCCATGAGTATGTATTATTCCAGACTCCCCTCCTCTCCTCTCTATTTCTATGCATATATGGTTAGGTAGCAGGAAACTTGCCTTTGCTAAGACCTGTTTATTCATTATCATATTCACGCTTGACAGAAAATCATGTTTATGACAACAACAAAAAATCAAATCAAAGCTGTGTATTATAATTACTGTAATTTACAATGGCTAGAATGTTACAAATACCAAGCATTGCTTTTCCCTCCATTGTTATCTAAAACTCACATGATCACGTGTTTGTATTTGATATTTTTTCACTTGTCTAAGTGCAAATCAGAAAATTAACTGCTATTGTCTCAGTTGTAGAACAAGTACAAATAAGAAATGTTGAAATTATCATAAAGATAAAATAAGATACTTGTACACGTGTATGTTCATTATTAGTTTATGGGAATTTTCTTTCTGATTTTTTTCTAGATTGTTCAATGCTCAGACCAGAGGTGTTTCCAAGGCAGAAATGAAGAGGGCTGCAGTCAGCATCCAGAGGTGAGATTTCATCTTATGATGATCTATTACATACAATGTTATGTAGAATGCACACATTGTCTCAGCCTGTCTTTTTGTGATGAAATGTAGATAAAATGGTAGTTGTTTTTACAGCGCTGCCTGTTCAGAGTGAAAAATTAATAGGCTTGTGCCATATCAGGAGCAACTAGAAAAATGTGTGAATACAAAAATGGCAGGCTACCAGCAATATCAATGGTTTTCGTAGTGTGATGATTAAAATCAAGCTCGTACTTTATTTTTGCAGGTTTGTCCGAGGGATGATTGTGAGGAGAATGCTGGCCAAGGTGAAGGAAAAGGTGAGTCGTGATTTGTCAAGAGAAAAACAAGCAGGAGAACTGTAAAGTAATCAGCATGCTGATAGCAGGAAGACATATGATGAAGATGGGCATAAAAATAATGCACATGTTTGATTATGGATGTTTGGGAATGCAGTCGATAGATTAGATCAGCTGGTGTAATAGCAAGTATCGGGTGGAAATATCGTCAATGACGCATTGCATCTGTGAGTTTGTGCAGAAGAAATAGTTTAAAACATTTACACAGTCTAGTGTAAATATAAATCAGCTTGCAGTACCATCAGCTTTGATTGCTGCTGTTTGCAAATTGTGTGATAGTACATCTAGAATTGGTGCAAATATTCAGAAAAGAATGCATCAATTCAGGTCAGTACTATTCATCAAAATCACAGTAGGCAGGATTAATAAAGATCTAAATTATGTGTGTATTACTGTTAGTAAATAAACTTGGTAGCTTTTTTTTTAAAGTTAGCAACATATGATGTAAATATGTTCATTAATCCTTCCATCATGAAACTATATATGTAATTTCATCTGAATCATTGATATCCATAGAGCCGCATCCATGCTGGGTCTTTCAAGTCCTTCATCAAGTACTACTACACACTGATGAAAAAGATAGCAAGGTGGCATGGTGTGGGCAAACCCAAGATTCACCTGGATCTCTGGGAGATGGACGAGTTCATGGATAAAAAGAAGTGTAAGAGGAATTCATCAACTGTAAACTTATTGTACTGACTTCAGTCCTTCACAATATGACAGCTCTTCCCATAGGAATTTAACCCATTCCTTCCGCAATTCTATGAGTGCCTTTAATGCCCCCAAACAAGATTCTTTTCGCCCATCGACAGAGAGGCACACAGGTTGGTAATCCAGCTGTGTGAAGGCAGTCAAGCGGTTCATTGTGTCCCCCTTTCTACGGTCAACTACATGTGCCCGTGAACAATGGAAATATCGATCGGGTGCGAGGTATGAATAGAGCGTGCGCTGATGAGCTCTCAGAATCTTTTGTTCTACACAAAACCAGGTACCTGAATGAGGTGACTGGGGTCAGCGAACCCGCATTTCTAACTGATCTCAGCCTTGATCATTATGTACATGTTTGTACGAGTTTGCAGCAGAACAAGAAAAAAACTAAATCAGGAAAAGGTACATAATACTGTAAACCCCCCCCCCCCTTTTATTTAAACAGCAGGAGAACAAATCCTGATAGAATAAACTCTGATCTTTTTATCAAACCCACTTTTCTGAGCATTTTAACACAAAGAAACATGAATTTAGGCCACTGAAGCAGGCACCATTGTCTTCATTTTGCTCCCACGGGAACCTGGTAAACCAGGTTCCCGTAAGGAATGGGTTAACTGTTAAACTTCCAGCTGAACTGCTGTGGAATGCAATTACTTAAGCCACTTAAAGGGAAGCAACAGCAGTGCCCTCTGTCAGCAAGAAACCATATCAGTTGTTGCATTGCTTCAATCAATTGTGCACATCTATGCATGGCAAAATCCAGGTGTACAAGCCATTTCAGATTTTTATTACCAATTTCATCTACAGAAACTGTAGATGCAGGTAATTATAAAACAATTGTCGTAAAGGGTTATGACAAAATATTTTTAGCAAGAAAATTCAGGCCACCACTTCCAGCAATGAGCTTCTACTAGGTAGTCATGAAGGACAAGTTGACAAAATCTACTATTTGATTTGAAGTGATTATCATAATGGAAGATTTTACTTGTTCCCATTGGTGGGATGAATGTTGGTGTGTGTGCATTGAAGAAGAATATTTTGTTAAATGCCAGATTTTATTTCTGCTGAATACAGCAAGTCATCTCAGATGTGCGAGCACAGTTTTTGTGCTTTTTTTTTTTCTGCACTGTCAGAAATGAGGCTTTTTGTACTCCGCTGGTACTTTGTTAAACTTTTTTTTTTTCTGTTGACCACTGTAAAAGCAGAAATGTACACTGAATGCATTCTCATTTGGTGAAATTCTTTGGAGCCAAGATTCTCAAAATGAAATGCACACAAAAGTTCTTGCTGACACTATGCATTTGAATGCCAGTGGCATTTCGTGAAAATTTCATGCAGCAAAAAGGGCCGTTGGCTCCAATTTGCAAAAATTTCATGCTGCGAAAGTGTTTTGCTTGACAGTACGTGTATGTGCAGATGCTGTAAAAGATGAATGACATCTCATGACATGTCTGACCAGACATAGGCTGAAGATTGTGTGTAACAAATGAGAGCAATAAAATACTTTCCTCCTTTCAGTCTACGAGTACGTCTTTGCCAAGAGGATCCACCCTGAGACAGAGATGGAGGCCAAGGATCTACCGGCATACTTCAAGGAGTGCGACCACTTCCCCTCCAAGAAGGAGATCAACAATTCCATCCTTGGAGCCACCAAGAGTGAGTTTGGTCAAGTGGAGAGTGATGGTCAGTGGGTGTCATTGTCATTGGGGTTAGGGTTAGGATTAGGTTCAGGATTAGGAGTAGGGTTATGGTCAGGGGAAGGGTTTGGGGTAATTGTCCAGAGGGTAATTGCCCTAGAACCCATGATTGTAATTATAAACTACCAATTTACAATTTGTGTATATAATACTTACCACAGAAGATGATAGTGATACAATGAGAAATTCAAATACTGTAACTAATGTGTAGTAATTTGTTACCTTCACATCATATGAATTATGTAATATTGATATTACTAATCACTGTAATTATCAGTAAAAGCAGTACCTGGGTAGTAGTAGCAAGAAATGATAGTTGTAGTGATGATAAAACTAACAACTAACAATAGTATGAAGAAAAGGGATGAGAAGAAAAAGAAAAAGAGGAGGGATAGATGGTCATAACGTCTGAAGTGAGAAAATTATGCATTGGCCACATCATTAATTAATGGTCACAATTAATTTGAGCAATCTGTAATGCCAGCAGCTCCTCTAAGGATTACTTCTTATGGATTCAGCAGGCTTGTTCTTAATGGCACATGGAAGAGTTTGTGCACTTTACAGAGTCAATTCAATTCAATTTTTATTTCCGATTCATTATATATGCAAAATACATGTAAACATGAGCAAACTTATCAAAGTATAGATATACAATATTATAACAGTGAAAACAGTGAAGGGACAAGGCAAGATTATGAAAGAAAAAAAAAACCAGGAAAACAGATGAGCTAACATAGGTACACAGAGAACATATTAAAGCTCAATGTCGAAGTTTTGTGTGTGAAGTGGCCTACTGGCATCATGAAGACCGTATTTTTGTGTGAATGTCTACAGAGGACTTCAACAAGCCAAACCTGATGCTGAAGGAGAGAGAGGTATCTGAGATTGTCTTCATGATCTACGTGCCCCGGGGCTCCGGGCTGCAGCCCAAGGAAGTCCGCAAGTCCACCTGGCTGAACCCCCTGGTGGATGGAGAGGAGGCTAGAAAGATGCTAGGTAAGTTCTTTAACCTTTGACCTCCCAGGGCAGCCGTTACTCAATATGTCCATAGAGGAGGGACTTTACCTTTCTCTGTGGTCTCCTCAAGTGACTGTGGTCATACAGTACGACTGGAAGTGCTCTTCAAGTTGATGTGCTGGAGGTGCCACATTGCATTAGTTTCTTCTGATTTCATATGTGTTCCTAAAATTCCTACAATTTATGTGGTTGTCATTGTTATGTTGCTTTGGCTTGACTGCTTATATTCATGTTAAAATTGTTCATTTTTTTTTTCCGGAAGTGATCCTTCCAGAGAGTATGCACAGACTGCTGTACTTTAGTGAACTTCCTGATTATGAATAACAAGGGCTTGATTGTCAATTAAGATTAAGTGGCTTAAAATGCTGTTGTCAAGGAATTCAGTAAGAATCCAGTGCAATGCAATCCTCAATAATTTCAAAGGTTATTTCATGAATCCTCTGTTACAAACATTGAATTGATGTGTCTGCTTTGATCCATCATAATGAATGATCACATGAGAAAATTCATCCTGTATGGAGAATGAACAGCAACTTTTCCTTGTACTTTTACTTCTAGCATCCCATCTATTGTTTGTGGCGGATCAGAAGTTGCAAAAACTGTCACATAACTTCAAAATGTTTGCATGAGTTACCTCACAGGTT
The DNA here is from genome assembly GCF_040938485.1 of Diadema antillarum. Lineage (NCBI taxonomy): Eukaryota > Metazoa > Echinodermata > Echinoidea > Diadematoida > Diadematidae > Diadema > Diadema antillarum. The sequence goes on along the minus strand of NW_027271972.1, from coordinate 606,791 downwards.
TTAATATCTATCCATGACAAATATCACAAGAATGTTGTTCACGTTTTGTTTGCAAATTCCCGCTCATTCCCAGGGACTGATGCCGTGAAGGACATCCAACTCCAAAAGTCCCTAGAGCTCGTCTTCAACTCGATGCAGGAACGCAAGGAGCAGAAGATGTGGGAGGAGAAGATCCGGCGGAAGAAGGAAGCTGAGGAGAAGGAGAAGGCAGAGCAGGAAGGAAAATTACAAGAAGGAGATAATAAAGAGAACGGAAGTCAGAATGAAAAGGTTACATCCTAGGAGAGAGTTACGTTTCAATGAACAATGCTGTAATGAGCGTGAAAAGATTAAACAGCAACAGTAAGCTGTCATGCCGCAGTACTATTGCCATGTTGATGAAGTAATGTTTGTACTGGAATAGCTTTAATACTGGTATAGGATGATATGAATGAAGTGTGGGTTGTTTTTTGTTTGTTTGTTTATTTTTTCTGTCATTAAAAGCAATGATGGACTGTTATTTAGAATTATGTAATTTCAACACACATTGATATTCATTAGGCATGATTTTGGTTCAAAAATCTTTTTGAGCAACACATTTTTCACTTTTCACTTTTTCTTGTCTCTGCACAGGAATTTGTCACTCATTTCCTTCATTCAGTAATATGGTTGATCTTCATACGGGTATGAAATATCTACTTTTGTGTGCAATGACTCATTGAAAATCATGTTTAATAAGCTTTTGCACTCACAATATATATATATTATAACTTATTGGACTTGTGCCAAGAATAATGTAGCATAGCGTGCCTGCACAACGATCCTGTCAGACATAGGACTTTTTCTTATCAGTCTGGCTTATACTTTGAGACATTTTGCAACACGTGAAAGGGCTCAACACTCAAAAGGCACATGTGCAAAATGAAATATCCTCTGCTGCAGAGTGATAACAGTATTAGATAGTTGACTGTAAGTGATAGGCATATAAAACCTACCACATGTGACCACTGAAAAGTCATTGTTGATTTATTTAGGAACTCGTTTCTCACCTGGTGTGAGGTCTTCATTCAAGTGCTGTGTAAAAGCGTGTCATACATCATGAAATGCTACACATGTACGAGGTCAAATGTCATTGAGTGTTTCAAAGAAAATTGTCTTACAGAGATGCAAATCTCAGAGTTGACATCACCATGGCCTATCAAGCCATATACATATACCATGACAACTTTCCCTCTGTAAGCATGTAAGGATATGGCTGAGTGATTAGAGGGAATTTTTTGGATAAAATGGTGCACTGCAGGGAATGAATTACATTTTTTTTTGAGATTTCATAGAAAAATCTGATTTTGACCATCATACAGCAGTATTTGGCTGAAATTTCTAATAAGTTTGAATTTTCATTGTTATGAAGCTGTGCAAGAACATGTGCTAAGAAGAAATGTGCATGAGTGATTTGATAATTGATCATCCGTCCCAAATACATGTACATTGCAGAAACTACTTGACTTTAATGCCTTTTTTTTTTAAAGGAAACAAACTTTATGATGAACTTGATGTCAGCTATGAACTCCAGTTCAACTACTAACCATTCCAGATGAAGATATGTGCCATTGATTCTTCCTGAATACCTTTTTTTCCCCAACTGACATACTCGTCCACGATGTTTTTATTTTTTCATTTATATAACATTATCTTCATGGTGAAAAGTATACGTAATCTTCCATTTCTCTGAGATCATCAAAGCTGAGATTTAATGTATTTCTTTTCATCTATCTTGCCATTTGCTGATTGTACATAATTTGCATTGTAAAATTTCCTCCAGGTCTGTGATATATTACATTTTGTTTAAAAAAAAAAAATCATGATGGTTAGTCAACTCTGAAGTTACTGTTACATATCTGAGACTATGAACGAGTGCCTTAGGCGTACTCAGTATCTGTTCAGTGAATATCCGTCCCAAAATACTTTCACTTCCATGGTATTTTTTGGTCCAACTTCATGTAAACTTGCAGTACTACCCTAAATGTGGCTTGAAAAAAAAAAAAATCATGGACACCAAAGTATGATCAGTATGATTAGGCAAGCCTAGTGCTGGGAATGAAATAGTGAATGCATTGTGCAAATGTCATGGACCAAAGATCTAATTCCTAGCACCAATAGAGATTAACTTCATTATAATACTATCACAGCTATAAAAATCAATTCCTTTGTCTAGAATATGTAAAATAAGTTTTCCGTCATGTCAACCATAAAAACTGACCTTTGCATGCAAATGAATAAATGTTACATACAGTAGTGTTGACACGCTTTTTTTACTAATCCAATATTTTATGCTCAAACCAAATCTGATGTAAAATCAAAAAAATACATACAAGTGTATGATACTTCAAAGTTAATCAAACATGAATAAAATCATACTATTACAATGTATTGGGAAAATGAAAGCATAGCATAGTAACTGGACACTGATACAATATACTTGAAAATGCGTTCAGTTTTGAGATGTAAAATTATTGTTTTCTTTCACATAAGATTGTAATTTTCAACCTGCAAAAAAAAATGAAGCAACATCCACAACTGTTGTTACAAGTGTGCTGTACTGTTATTTATGATACAGATTTTATACCACATTAAGATGCAGTTGGCAAGTTGACTGTGTGGGACCAAAGAAGTGGCATCAGCATGTGCAGAATTGTAGTTACACGTGTACAAAAAGTTGATTTATAGCGCAGCTGAAATTTTTAGAAGCTTTAAATATAATGTGTTTAGCTGTTGGGAAATCAAGTACAACCTAGTCTAGCTGCTGCACTCCATTCCTCTATCGTGTATTTTAATATGTGTCTGTATATGATGAAATTCGAAGTTTGCATGTAATGCATTGTACATTGTATAAATAGTGTAAATTTTGTTCATTTATTACGATAATGTAAATTTGTAAGAGAAACCATTTGCATTGGACAGTGGTGTGGGAAGATACTATTTCATCCTTCATCAGGTACTTGCTGATCGCTATCAGTGAAGCTAGCAGGTTATAAATTGTGGATCTTCAATGTCGACTTTGTGTGTTTATGATGTATCATGGAACTTTTATACCGCAGAGGGCTTTCAAATTTTCAATCAGGGATTCAAGTGCTCCTGTATTCATTGAGACTACAGGCTGGTTCAGCATATTATATGTTTTACATGATGATTCCATAAATTCTAAAAGATAGCATCACAAATTTGCATACATGAAATGCCTGTACACCAAACCATTGTCTATTACTTTTGAGCAACAAAGGCTATTATTGAGAATTCTTGATTTTTGGCCGCTTATGAAATGGCTGTTTATGTATGTGCTCCTCTGCTGGAATTTTGTATATTTTTTTCCTGGTATGATTGACTAGGACTTCAGGAAATTATGACCATATAAAATTCCATTTCTTACTTGTCATTTCTATAAAATTGAATGCAGTTTATGTTGTCTCAAACATTTACCCAAAGTCATGACCCCCTCCCATCCTTCCTAGTACCATTAAATCACATACAAAAAGGCCCGTAATCAGTGTCGATGGTCCTAAGGGTACACACGTATTCATGGATGAATTTCATTATCCCTTCTTGTATGAAATAGGCCTAAAGTGTGTTCATGATACAGCTCTTCATGTTGGCAATATGTCACTCATGTGTGTTTTCCTATGACTGATTCATTCCAACATCACAATTATTGTTATTATCATTGCTTTATAATATTTTTATTGGGGGGGGGGGTCAAATTATGTGTTCAGTTGGGAAATACTTATACATTATGCACTCCATAGAATTGCATATGGTTTATACTCAGCTCCCAAGACAGACAGACAATTGTATGGATACAATAGCATACAAACATTCATTCACACACAATTCAAATGGCCATTCAAGGCTGTTCCGAAATGTAAAATCTCGCAGCAGGTCCCCCCTTGCATATACGTGTATGGCAGTCCTGGCAAAGAAACTGTTCAGTGCTAGTATACTGTACTTGAATGCATTAATGTCTGCATCTTGTGCTCATTATGTTGGTGGTGACATTTTTCTCATTCAATGACTATCTCATCAAATGTTTATAAGTTCATTGCTGCACAATCTTTACTTGGGCAATAAAATCTGAACCCTCTCTTTCAATGACTTGATGTATCTTTTTTTCTTTCTTTCTTTTTTAGGATGTTATGCAAGTGTTGCATGTTGAAACATACTTCTCTGACAAATTTATACTGCTAATTTGTACTTGTAAGAAAAGTTGAACTCATCTTTGTACTAATGGGGGCAGTGATCTGATTAAGAGAAAGTTGATAGATTTTGACCGAATACACTGTACTAGTATATGTGACACTGCATCACAAAACAAACAGAAAGTCGCCAGACATGAAATTTTAGTTAAGAGCATATTCTGAAAGAACAGACTTTAAGCTTTAAAATGATGTATAACTCAAATCAAATGGACTCCCCTAACCTATCTAAATATTGGAAAGAAAGCACACACTCATGAAAAGTGTGAACTGAGAAAAGGCTCTGCAGTAAAGTGTCTATTCAAGCGCTTAATCTTTACCAAGCCGTGCTGGCTGTGCAGTGAATGGGACAAAAAACAGGATGTAAACCTCTGGAGTAACAACAATGAAAGGATTATCAGATTAAATTGAAATTGAGCATGCCTTATTAACACATTCTGTTAATAATTACTGCCAACTTTCAAAGCAGTAGCATTATCCTTTCAAAAGTTACTAGAGTTGAAAGTGAAGAATATGTACAAGGTTTTAAAGAAATGAAAAGGGGACTCTATAAAGACACACCTAATCACACTATTCTACCAAAAACTATTCGAGATAAACCGCTTAAAAACACACATTCCTGCCCGTTTTACGATCCCAAATTTTAGCATAATATAGAAGAAGACTTACTCTTTCAGAAAATATGAAAGTCAAGATCAGCTAGGTTGACCCATTTCACCTATTTTCAGTCCTCACACAAAATCAGTGTGTGCGACTTTTTGTTCGTTTTGTGATGTACGGTCACATATAAAACTTCCCATTCAGAATCAAGCATTTGATCACTTGCAAGGGATAACTTTTAGGAGTCTATCGCAGTATTTCATAAATGAGATCTTGTTTGAACTAATTCTACTAGATTTACAAGCAAGCACACACTTTCTCTCTCACACACACACTACTGCACACATCTGCACTTTCATATACCATCAGCATGGCAATATTCAATGCAATATATTGTTTCTATATAATGCTGATACATATCAAAGCTACAACATTGTTTTCTATGTACATGTGTATGCTGTGCAAAACTCCTCTTAACTGATGTGCCCATTTGTGAATAACATAATTAAGGGGAAAATAATCACATTCATCAAATGACACCAACAAGATGAAACATTTCACAAAATATATAATCTCTTTATTGCATTCTTAAGTCAACATTCACACAATGCAAAGAATGATACAGGAGGACACATTACAATATCTCCATATATTGTAGCACACTGTGATACACATCAATTAAGAACACAGTTTAACAGGAAGTACAGCCTGTACACAGTTTCATCTCGCATTTGCATGGGTTTTTTAAAATTATTCAATGAATTCTCAAAAAAGGTACAGACTCCCGTCTTTTGCCAACGAGACTTGAGACTGGCACACCCAGGTACTGTAAATATCATTCCAGTTGATAACAATATGTACCGGCTAAATTGTGAATGATACAAATGTATCTCTACAGGATATAACAAGCCCCACACTATTATTGAACTAATGGATTTGAGGTTCATACTTTTTTTCTTTTTTTTTCGGGGGGGGGGGGGGACATGTTTAGTTTCGTAGCACACAGAAAAATAGTACTGAAACACAATTCCTATGATGTAGAACGCCTATCTTGGTAGGACATCCCTAAAATAAACATGAATTTTTTATTTCATAAACGTTCGATCTAATGTGAGATCCCGTTCGCGCAGGCGCAGTCAGTTTGTTCCAACATGGCGCAATGTTGAAACATTTCGCGTGAGCGCAACACAATAGATCAGTTTTAGTCAAATTAGAGTCGCATCATTCGCTTTTCATTGCTGTCGGATGTGTTTTCCAAAAGTCGTTTTGGAATGGATAAAGGTAAATCGACCAATAGCCCTGCGGGGCCTGGAGATAGTGGGAAAAAGGTTCCGATTGAGAGGAAGCCAGTGGAGAAATCTGTGCAGTCTCGCACTGCGGTTGTTACAACGCATAATCCCAGTCCTGCGGGGCAAGCGGGGATAACCGTAGTCTAGATTCTGGACATTTTTTATCATTACGCATCCACCTCAGTGCGCCGCTCCATAGCTTATCGCGCTATCCCCTGTAACCGCTCGATGCCAACAAACCTGTCTGTACACCCGAGATGCAAAAGTGTGCGCGGCAAATTAATACACGAGCATATGGAAGGCCATCGCCGCCAAAACGCGTGCCAACGCCATACGCGAGCTTGTCATAACGTACGCGTGGTCATTTCGGAACGTACGCATGGTTCCGTCATAACGCACGCATGAACATTTCTCATTATATCTCTTTGAAAATCTCAATGTACGCATGGTTGTTGCATAATGTACGTATGTTTATTTCATAATGTACCGTACGCTTTAGTTTTGTCATTACGTACGCATGGTTTCAGAGAAACCTCAGTTTCTGAAACATACGTGTAGATAATTCAATTCGTATGTAATCCCAGAAGCAGGCACACATTAAAACAAAGGCATGCGTACGTTATAACCAAAGATAGTAGAGATAACAAGATAGGAAGGCGTGCGATAAAAATGGACACAAAATGGCTACCCTACATGACGACACAAAAGAGAGCTAAGTACAAACTCAGTACACCTAGAAACATCATTCATTTCCAAAGGTAGTGGTATCTTTATTATCTTAAAAAGATTTTAAAATTATAGTCGTAGCTTTTTTTCGATTAAGGGGATCATTTTGAAGAACAAGATTTGAAAGTAATATGGATTATTTCATGGAGGTAAAAATTTGGCAACGACATGATCTAAAAACAATCAACGACACTTGATAAACAGCAACAACAACTTCAAAGACAACGCGTCTCACGTGATGTGCGTAATACGTTTGAGGACTGCACGCTGTCCATTAACTTCAAAGACAGCGCGTCTCAGGTGACGTGCTTAATGCGCTTGAGGACCGAGCGCTGTCCATTTGTTTTGTACAGGATTAGCGCACACTTTCCTGTCTTATCAGTCAAGCGTCATTGGTTATAACGGAGTCACGCGTAAGTGATGTATGCGCGCCACTGACGCAAATCCACACAACCAACGAAAAAGCATGTTGTAAAGGTACACTGCTCGAGCTAAATTCCCGCACCATCTGAATTGACATCTTCTTCAATCTAGAGTGTAATAGCATAGACCTATAGGGCCTACTGCGAGGAATGGATTCTTTGAGCCGCCTAGAAAGGCGATTCACAGCAGCAGTCAACCAGACCAGGATGGCTCATCTGCATCCCGACGATCGTCCCTCAACATCAACCGACCAGTCAGCATCAGGTACCATGGCAAACGACGGCTATCGTGACTGTGGGAACGTTGTGGACAATAGAATGGTGGTGCCTCACAGAACCGGACACCGCCACGTCATAGGTTTAGGCAACCCAGAAGAAGCCACGACAGACCAAGAAGTTTTCAGAGGACTTTCACAAAGTTTGTTACGTTACTGCCATCACACATTGTGAAGACATTGGGCATATGCGTGCTGTAGCAGTGTGTGCACGGTAAATGATCACACAAAACAGTCCAGGCAGTGGACTAGTGACGTGATGTGGGTCGACTTCACGGGGTATATGGACGGTTGAGGTCCACGGGGTTCACACCAATGAATGTGTCGGGAGACTTCAGTTAAAGGAACTTGGGCCTTTAATGTTTCTGAATGACTCAACAACACAAAAACTAAAAAACCCTGCAAAGCAGAGGAACGAAAATAACAAACGATAATCAACACATATACTGAACCACGCAATACAGCTACTACTAGCACTGTTATATACACGATACTAATACGACGACAACAACGAGCATAGGTTGATATAAACCAAACTAACACATTTCTTCACTTATGAAACTTAAAATTACCTGACCAAAATTTAACTGTGGATTAGCTTTCGTGCTTAATAAAATCCTCTCGTTTCCTATATTGTCCGAAATACGTAACCAAACAAAATTTGCAAACTTTAACCCTTTGTATGTGTTTGTTCATCACGATGCAATGAACTGTTTCCATATATTCTAAATTGCTGATCGATATGATCTTTCAACTAATTTCTTTTGATACAATAAGTATCTATTAACTGATACGTTAAAATCCGATACCATCTATCAATGTTGCATAAAATATTTAAAGTGCTTGACTATGCAAATGAATCTACTATAGCTTACTATGACACAGACTAGCTGTCACAGGTGATCTGCCCTGAAACGCCAGTAGCAAAGGCAATTGCAGTCCATCCCACGGAGGAAGTGATGCTGTCCTTGAAGGGAAGCCAAGGGATTGTAGTGTCTGTGGAGGAGGTTATCACAGACACGGTAGACTCTCTGGTGTATCAAGAGGAGAAGACCCAGGTATCCTCGAAGGATCTCAGGAAGGAAGGAAGTAGAGATGGAGATTTACTTCCAACTGGGGTGATTCTAGAGGGACTGGGTGTGGCAGAGAGGGAGGCTGCAGGAGCACTACTTCAGAAGCATAAGTCAGTGTTTTCTACAGGGAGTTTTGATGTAGGAGAATGCAACGTCATCCCGCAAATGATCAACCTCACGGAAGGGCCTCCCATCCGCCTTCCATATCGAAGAATTCCACCCCATCTGACGCCGGAAGTTAAGCGAATGCTGCAAGAAATGCTGGATCAAGGCATAATCCAGCACTCAAAGAGTTCCTTCGCCAGCTCAATCGTCCTCGTGAAAAAGAAGGATGGCTCGTTGAGGCTGTGTGTAGACTACCGGCAGCATAATGAACGGACCATCAAGGACTCCTTCCCACTTCCCAGGATTGAGGAGACTCTGGAGGCAATGGGGGGTGCTCGGTTTTTCTCTTCACTAGACCTGTCACACGGATATTTCCAGGTAAAGATGGATGCTGGCTCCGTGGAGAAGACAGCCTTCAGGGTGCCCTGGGGACTGTTCGAGTTTACCAGAATGCCACAGGGTTTGACCAACAGTCCCAGCACCTTCCAGCGGACCATGGAGTTTATTCTGGGGGATTTCAACCTCTCTCAGATTATCCTCTACCTGGACGACATTCTGGTGTTTTCGTCCACTTTCGAGGAGCACCTTGAAAGGCTGAACAATGTCCTCCAACGCCTGGGAGATCATGCATTAAAGGTGAAGGGCAAGAAGTGCCAGTTTTTCAAGGATAGGGTTAACTATCTAGGGCACGTCGTTTCTGCAGTGGGCGTATCAGTGGACGAGGAGAAGGTGGAGAGAATTAAGACATGGCCAACTCCACAGACTTCGGGGGAGGTGTCCTCCTTTCTTGGCCTGGCATCCTACTACCGGCGCTTTGTGCCGTGGTTTTCTCATATGGCTGCACCACTGCATAAGGTCGCCGGAGGTTCATTCTGTCAGTCGATATGTTTATGAAATAAACCGCATGCTGAAGTTAGCAACAGGCAACAATTCAGCAATTTCTCAGAGCTAAAATGCAGGATTACCCAAGTACAACTCCATTGACATACGAAGACTGACAGTGTTGTGTGTACATTGATTGTTTTGATAATAACCTGTTGCCTACGTAATTATTCAATTCCAATAGGGTTCAATAAAAAGTCCATGAAGAAACACAACATACACTATTAGTCTAATGGTGTATGCTTGTATTTCTCCATGGACTTTTCACTTAACCCCACTGGAATTTAATTTTTCTCTGCCATATTTTTTTTTTGTTATTGTATCATTCTTATGTTTTTTCTCTTTTTCCTTCTTTCATAGGGGTCTTTCTGGTAAGAAGACAGAGGCATTTCGTAGCTGTTATGGAAGGATATCAGGGATTAGATCCATCGTTCCACGCGCTGTACCAATGGTCAGCCTGACAGCCACATCATCCATTGCCATGAGAGATCAGCTTTTGAACGTTCTGCACCGAAGGTGATATCTAGCATTCCAGACCGGCCAAACATTTATTACAATGTTGTAAACACGGCACTACCAGAAACACCAGCAATCTTCAGTTCCCTAGTGGAAGAACTGAAAGAGAATTAGAAAAAAGAGTTCCCAAGGACAATTGTATTTTGCAGAACTCGTCGTCAATGCCATAAACTGTACAAGTATTTCGCTGACTGTCTTGGAGATGATTATAGGCAGTATTTTGGCATGTACCATGCAACAACTGAGGACTCTGTCAAGGAGAGGGTATTGAAATCCTTCAAATCTGAAACCGGTAACATCAGGATACTCTTCTGTATTGATTCCAAAGATCTAAGAAGAGTTGATCACTTTGGCCCATCAAGTGATATTGAAGACTATGTTCAAGAGAGTGGTAGGGGAGGGAGACATGGGGAGCCATGTTTTGCCACTCTTGTAAAATATGTCGCAGCAATGAGGCACACAACCACTGATCAAATGAAAGCTTACATCCAAAATGACAAAGATTGTAGAAGAAACAAACTCATAACATGATTCCTAACTCCTAAGATGGATCTCAGTACAATTGTATTAATTTTGCATATTTTCTAACGTGTTTATCAATAATTAATTTAATTCTTTATACTGTTGGTGTTTCAGGACAATTGTTCCCATGTGCTAACCTTATTTCAAGAGTTCCTTTTAACACTGGTACAACTGCGACATGGATGGACAACCCTGAGTTTGGCAGATACCTTTGGCATTTCAAAGAGTCTTGCCAGCAACATCTTCACCACCTGGATAAATTTCCTAGACCTTGAACTCAAACCTCTTCTCATCAGATGGCCAAGTCAGGAACAGGTGTTGAAACACTTGCCCAAAAGTTTCAAGCATTTCAAGAATACGCGTGCAATCATTGATTGCACAGAGATATTTGTCTCAAAGCCATCGTTACCAAGTTTGCAACGAATTACTTGGTCCGATTACAAACATCACAATACTCTTAAGCTTCTTGTTGCAACATCTCCTCAGGGTACCTTCATATTCCTCTCAAAACTCTGGACTGGAAGTGTGTCAGATAAAAAGATAACAGCAGAATCAGGATTCCTGGATAAAATCAAATATGGAGACGATATTATGGCTGATAGAGGATTTTTAATCCGAAACTTACTGGCAGAGAAGGGGGCTACTCTGAACATGCCACCCTTTGCTCAAGGAAAGCAGCTTTCAAGCTGGGCTACTACTAAGACACGCAGGATAGCATCTGTACGCATTCATGTGGAAAGAGCAACTGGACGCCTTAAAACATTCAGACTGTTAAATGGCACTGTCCCTCTAGATCTGAAGCCGTTATTAAACCAAATTGTTGGTGTCTGCGCTGCTCTCTGCAATCTCCAAAAACCACTGAATGCGAGAAAGTTGAACTATTCTGGGAGAGAAACTGGTAGGTGGAGATAGGATGAGAGAGGCAGAGGAGGGGGAGGGGGTCTGAAAGTCAAGTCTTGTATTATCAAAGTACACATTTGTATCTATATGTCTTGACCATCCAAAGGAAATAGTGACCGTTATTATCAGACGCTTGTTGTATCAGCCATTATGTGTAAATGTCACATCAATGAATAAAGAAGTATTGATCAAAGAACAATTTTGTTATTAATTTTACATCAAGATATTATATTAAACAAATTATTGTTCTGTAATCAATATTTGTTTAGATATTACAACATTTCTGGTGCTACACTTACATGGAATGGCTGCTGATAACAAATTGCCACCAAGACAGATTTTAATATCCTTTTCATGTTTGAAAAGCAACAAAATATATATCTAATCCTGCAGTTAACAATACTGTGCATTCAAGTACTTTGTTTTTATCTTTTATCCCATCTATAACTTTATTCTCTCCCTTCCTTTTCTCAATCCACATACACACATATTCTGGTTACCCTGTGTTTAGATGTCCGATAGCCCACCCATGTTTTTGTTTTTTCATATACCACCAGAATGTTTCCCACAACCGGTCACCAACTGATTACTGGCTTACAACCAGCCCCAATGTAAATTATACATTACATTGCATATTTGTATCTACATGTGTATACGCATGTATTTGGTTATACGTATATGTATGTATGCTTGTTTATGACTGTGTGTATGTGTATATTATATTATGTATGATTAAAGCATATATACACTCCCATTAATTTTGTTATTTTCTGCTATTTTTACCTCTATAATTATCATTATTTTCACTATTATCTTGATCGTTATTATTTTTTGTATACAATATCTATATCATGTTCTGTATCCATCATCATTATTTTGTCTGATTTCTTTAATCCTCAGTCTCGATAAATGGCAGGGCCCAAAAGTTTTAGAATAAAAATCAAACTGTGAGGATTCAAGCTTTATCTGAGCCATAACTGCTGCATAGCACGGAGCCTAGCACCTGCATGTAATGTTGCATGTTCACCTTTTGGGTTTGGACCAGAAAAAAAAAATCACACATTTTGAGGAGGATGCAAGAGGCATCTGTGGGCATGCACAAAGGACGTGACTACCAGGCACGATTGGTGTGCACCTGCTACAATCAGAAAGGATCGCAGAAGTTGACTCAAAGCCCTGCACTGCAGCGTACCGAGGGGGGGGGGGGGGGTGTTTTGGGTGTTCAAACACCCCCCTTTGCCAAAATGGGGGTGTTTGAGGTGTTCAAACATCTCCCTTGGGCAAAAGGGAGGTGTTTGAGCTGTTCAACACCCCTCTTCAGCAATGTTTAGATGTTGACAAATGAAACAAAAGCTGTCTTTACCGCTTTTATTTCCGTTTTGAATTCCGCCTTTCTTTTCTTTTGTGTTCATTTTCTCTCTCTCTCTCTCTCTCTTCCTTGTTTTATCTTAATGTTTGTGTGGATGATAATACATTATGGAGTTACATAATATTATACGCACTAAAGAACTTGTGTACAATACGTGTTAATACTATGTTACTGCACCGCGTGCGAAGCTGATGCGCAAACAGTAGACATTCCCGATCCCTGCTTTGCTTTCTGGCCGAATCGCGAAGATACATTGCGCATAATTATGTTCACCGTTTACCAGTATTATACTGTACGCGGTACCGTAAATTGTGTATGATGCATAATATTATGTGTGTACAATGCATGTTGCGCTGCAGCCTATTATAGGCACAATTGCATGCTAAGTTAGGAGTATCAACTACCAAGTACAGTCAATATAGTAGCCTACTGGAAGCAGCTCAAGCACGTTTTCCCGTTTTCACAGAATCTGAACATACACATAGACATCATTGTAACCCCTGAGGATGTTCTTCAGTTGCTGGCATCTAGGGCACGTCGCTTAGACTTCCGCCTGTGAAGACCTTGGTGGGTTTGTCATTGCCCACGTCAATGAAATCGGCAGGGGTTATGTGAAGGGCTCCGTATGATTTTGTTTGTTTGTTTGTTTGTTTGTTTGTTTTTTGTTTGTGTATAAGCTGGCTTGATAACGGGGACACAGCTTTGCACCAAATTTTAGGGAATGTTCGGATAGTGACAGGGAACAAGTGATTAACTTTTGGTGATGACTGCTTGACCGCTGACCCCTTCTTTTTTGCCTTGAAGTTTTGACCCCATGTTATGAGAAAGGAGCATTTTCCTATGGGTAGGAGTCAACTTGTAGATAGCGCTACTCCATAGCGCCACTTGTCCCTGATTAACTAAATCATTCCTCTATTTATCCTATTTTCCAGCTACAGGAACAATTTATCAGAATTTACCTTAAAGCATGGAGGTGACAATTAATTCATAAAAGAGCACCTTGTATAACTGCATAAATTAATGCTAAATCTGTACTCTTAACAGGCTTGCTGTCCAGCTGTCGTGTAACTGGCAGTTATTCATAACACCTGTGAATACCATTTAAACCTATCTGTGGTTTTGTATTGTAACATTAATCAAAACCTTTCACACCCTATAGTCAATACCGTCTAGCCATCATCGAGCAAGAAGCTGTTACATAATATATGTGACATTGATTCTGCAGCCAATAACAATGCTGCAAACCCGCTGAATCTAGTGTCAATCGCTTAGGCCGCGGCACTGAACTATAACACTAGTTCAGTGGGCCGCTGGCACAACCCGCCGTACTTGCACTTGCGTGCTGTCTACGTGCAAATACGTGGGCGAAATTTGGGAACCGTAAGTAGTGAGTGCCGACTCCGTTCGGATTTTGGAGCACGCAGACAGGACGTAGCACTTTTAGTGCATGAGGAACTTGTGCTGCGTTCGAGTTGCATGACGCGCGTGCTCTTTACGGCCGACGAGTGCACAACGCACTGACTCCGTACGGATTTGGGAGCCCACAGACACGATGTAGCAATTTTAGGCTACTGCATGAGAAACTTCTGCTGCGTCCGGGCTGTGTTTGGGCTACGGATTCACTCCCTGTATGGATGATGCATGTGCTCTCTACAGCCAACGAGCGCACAACAAATTGACACTGTGCGTCTTTTACGAAAAAATATAAAAGACGCCCGGTGTCAGTGAGTTGACCGTAGAGAGCACGCGCCTCACGCAGCTCGATCAATCGCAGCGAAAGATCCTCATGCACTAAAAGTGCCAAGACGTGTCTGCGTGTTCCCAAATCCGTACGGAATCGGTACTCCCCACGTACGGATCTCAAATTTTGCCCACGTTTTTGCACGTAAACAGCGTGCGGGCCACGTACTTACACCTTGCGCAACCGTACGGCCGACGTGCGTTGACGTACTCCCTTCCGGCGGTTGCCACTCCCTCCGTTTTCAGAAAAACGTGGCGGACGTGGCCTCCGCAAGAAAGGTACGGACAAAAAACACGCATTGTGGGTAACCTGGGCAAGCTGTTGCCTTATTGTATTATTCTACTATGTCTGAATTAATTTGGCTCTTTTTAAATTAATGATTCTTGCGTCGAGTTATTAATTTGAATAAAAATATGCAGTACTCGCTGCTATTTAGGGATTCGGACCAACACTGGCTATTGGGCGAAAGCTCGGTAGTCTAGTGGATATGACGCCTGTCTAGTAATCAGGAGGTCATTTCTTCGATTCCCATCCGAGTATGTAAAGCCCATGATGGTTTTTTTTAATATCATTGCTTACTCAGAACACACTGAGTAATCGGTGTCTATACATGTTGAGAAGGGCGATTTGTCAATCAGTTGCATTTAATTTGGCTCTTTCAACCACTCCAACCATGTTTAACCCAGTGACTTCCTGGGATACTACATTACATCTATAAGTTAAAGCAAAATTCAATGTAACACCTAAGTAAAAGAATCAAGATAAATTTCCTTCATAACAACAGGGCTCTGGCACTGTAGAGGCGTGGGTTTGCCGCCTTCGACGGCCCTACTAGTTCATATTGCCCATGAGTCGCATTGGCATAACTACGGGAAGGGGCATGGGGGCACATGTCCCCTCAAATTGGCTGGTAAAAAAAACCAACAAAACATTTACGAAAGTAGGAAAGGAAAAGAAAGGAAAAGAAAAGGAAAGAGAAAGGAAAGAAGAGCTAACAAAAAGAAAGTGGAAGAGAAATACCCGGAAGCGTTCGCTCCCTTCGCTCACTCACATTTTAAGTATCTTAAGCAATGCAGGTTATATTATACAAATATACCAGGCCTGAGAGGCTCTGGTTGAAACTATGCGCATGAGGTGACTTCAGTAGCACTATTTTCTGAGGGGCGCAGCCCCGAAGAAAATAGTGCTACTGAAGTCACCGAAGGCACATAGTTTCAACCGGTGCCTCGAAAAATTGGCCTGGTATATTTGTTTTATATCCCTCCCAATGAATTTAAGAGTATTCGACTGCTGGTATTCTGTAATTTACCCCCTTTTTTAGGGCATCTTGCTTTACTCTTTTCAAGAAGATTGACAAGTCATTCACGCTCGGGAAGAAAGCAGTTCAGCAGGAGGGCAGCGCGTACGCGTACTATGAAGAGACAACTGCGCGCTCAGCCGCTCGGTGCATTGCTGTACAACGTACTAGTACTGGTAAACATGCGCAAACTGCAAACTCACTACGCGCTTCATACATGCAATACGCCTACTAGTATCCGATCTGTCAACAAGTACGTACGTTGGTGCCGATGATGTGCGTGCTCGAGCTGATCAACGATGTGACCGTGACTGTGAGCTGCAGTTGATTGTGTTTTCTGTCTTCTTTCTAGCTGTCTGTACATGAATATGGACTATCATTTCCTGTTAAAAATGCAAGTATACATTGTAAATTTGGAAAGCATTCCCCAGCGAGTCTAAGGTTAGATTAGGCACTGGAAAAATTCTAGCAGTTAAAAGCATCGAGTGCCACTGTAAATTCGTGTGATTCGTGTTCTAACGTACAGTACGGCAAACAGCTAACATTAGACTCTAACTCGTTTATAGACACTCTATAAAATAATTATTAGGATGAGATTACGGTAACTAGGGTCTACTGTTAAACAGGTAGAACTAACGACCATAACGCTAGGCTTAACTAGATCTAACTTGCGCTAACGTTAGAAATAATGGTATAAGCAGGCCTAGGCCTACTATCGGTCTGACAAAGTCAGCATGTAAAATTTTGCAGCAGTCTAAGCAATGTGGCCTCCAACACAAAACAGAGGGATATTGTGTGTGTGTATACAGGTGCGTTTATATACGAGCGTGTTTTCTACATGGATGAATGTATAATACACCATTGAAGAAAAAAAGAAAAAAAAAGTAAAATAGCTAAGTATTTTGTTTCGTGCTCTTATGGGGTTCGAACCCGCACGTGTGCAACCTCACGTCTCTGAGACGTCGCCTTTAACCTCTCAGCCATAGGTCTCGACGAGAAAATATGAGGAACGTAAACTTATATGTGAAAGATGAATCAGGAATCGTTTCGTCCACCTTCCATTTTCATTTTCAGTTTTAAGCAGCAAAATTGTCAACGTGATGACAAGATTTGAAAAAAAAATAAAATGTATGATTACTGCAGCTTATTGTCTCAGCTACAACATACTTCAGTCTCAGAGGAAATGAAGCAAAATCAGCTGAGATAAAGGTGCTTGAGCGTTATCAAGTTACTGCATGGTTACAAAAATCGCAATTATTCTTCGTTATTTTTTTCGTTGCTTCTCTGTTGCTGTTCGAGAACGTAGTGAGGACGCATTGCTGGAGGTCATTAAAAGGGTAAAGCATGGAAATCGAGACAATGCACACCACTGGTGGTATTTTAAGTGTTCAGAGTATGGAAGATACGTCCATTGTTTTCATGTGTCAGTACGCGTGCAACATAGCTGGATCTGGATTGATGACGTAATGAGTACGGGTTGCTACGAGTCATTAGATAGTGGAACGTGGATGTTAGGACATTGCACTGCACGAAAGCATGTACAGCTTCCAGATAATCAAGAAAAAAATGGAATGATACTCTGAAGATTCCCAGGCACTACTGACACCGAAGAAACAATGTCCATCTGAAATATTTATTGTCTGTGACAATCGCAGGAAAAAAAAAACTGACTGTTTCAATTTTTAGTCAATGGAGAAGTTTACATGAAACATTCATTTTACGTATGATAATTCCAGATAACCTGAAGGAACTTTCAGCGATTTCATTTGTTTTGCTTCTAGAAATAGGCTTGTCACTTGCGAATATAGGTACAACATGTGTTAATACATAAAACAGAAATAAGTCTGTTACAGGTAAACTTCAATCCAAAGAATTTATATTTGTTTCCTTCTGCCAGAAATGGAAAAGCGATATGAGAGCTAGGTAGGACACGACGTGAAAAGGTTGGGATATTTAGGCCTACATGCTTCGGACTGATGGATCACCGAAGAGTTGTGTGTTCTTTAAAAAAAAAAAAAAATCGTGTAACTTTTCTGGCTGTTAATGCAATCGCGAAAGATCAATTTACTTGTATTGAAAAAGCTCAATTATTACCATTAAAAAAAAAGTGTCAGACTAAAATTCATTTAGAAGAAATATACGTTAAATATCAAACGATGCATGAAATTCAAGCGTAACAGGCACATGAACTTACATGCGCTAAACATACAGAATTCGTCATTGTTTCAATTGGGGAGATTTACACTATGTGTGTGAGTGTGTGTGTCTGTGTGTGTTTGTGTGTGTGTGTTTGTGTTCTTCTTTAATAGCTAGTGGCAGACCTTATGTCTAGCACTGAGGGAAAAAAAAAATCAAAACCCAAAGAAAAAACTCAGTGATACCGTCAGAGGCAGATCATGAACGTTTTCTGTACCTAATGAGATGTTACTGTGGTAACAAAGAAAATGGATGACGGACTTGAAGTTAGGCGTGGTTATTTTTTAGTTTTTATGGAGACTTCTCGTTCACAAGAATTGAAATCACGTATTGCAGGTACAAAGATTTGGTGGTCCCAATAAGTCGTCGTTATTTTTGTTTCTTTCATAGTGGTACTGAATCGATGACGTGACGACGAGCTTGTACAGGTCATTAGAAGCGTAAAGCAATCAAATCGAGACTCATGCATACTTAGTACTGTGCCATTTTAAGTGTTCAGCGTATGCATGCAAGATACCTACATTGTTTTCCTGTGTCAGTACGCGTACAACATAGCTGGATCGATGACGTATTTATGGCGGGTTGTATGCTACAGGTCATTAGAAGGGCATTGAAATCGAGACAATGCAGACTGTGGCACTTTAAGTGTTTAGAGTATGGAAGATATCTACCAGGTACATTGTTTTCATGTGTCAGTACGTATGCGACATAGCTGGATCGATGACGTAATAAGGACGGGTTGCTATAGGTCATTAGAAGTGTAAAGCATTGAAATCGAGACAATGTAGACTGTGGCCTTTTAAGTGTTCAGAGTATGGAAGATTGTTTTCATATGTGTCAGTATGCTATAGGGGTCACTACAAGGTAGATCATGATGGAAGTTGGGACTTTGCACGGAACCAAAGTCTGTACAATTTGCACAACAAATGTAAATATATATATAATTATGTACATGATACTGTGAAGATCGACGAGAACTCGCGATAGCGAAGAAGCAATGCCTATGTTTAAATTTCACTTGCAGTGCCACTGACATTCAGAGAAATGACGACTGTTTCTGTTTTGACGTGAAATGGAACAGTTTCCAAGAAACCTACATTTTATTCCACGTATAATGCCACATACGTTGAAGGGACTGTACTTGGTAGGCGATTTCATTTGCTTGTACAGAAATAGGACTTTCGCTTGTCAAGAAGGTACAAGAACGTGTGTTGATACATAAAACAGAAATATATGTATATTAGAGGTAAACTTCATTCCAGCCAATCTGTCTTAGTTTCCATGTGCCAGATATTGAAAATGAATATGACAGGTACGTACCAGTCTACGTGTAAAAGTTGGAGAATTAGGCCCACAAATTGAATTAAGCTCAAATTGCATGGTTCGGACTGATGGATCACAAAAGAGTTGTATGTTCCTTGCAGAAAACCTGGTGAATCTTAAAATTGTGAGTGTAAATCCCATTGCAAAAGACGAGTTAACATGTATTTAAAAAGCTCAATTATCACCATAAAAAGATACACATGTCAAAGTAAAATTCATTCAAGATTTATACTTTAAATATTATGAATCATGAAAGTTAAAAGAACGAGTTTTTCTGTCAATTTTAGGGATATGGGGCATTACGTTGTAGGAAATCTTTCGTTCCAAGTCTGTGTCATTTTTATCCCTACGTGTTGGGTGTAAACGACATGTGTTTGTGTGTGTGTGAATGTGTGTGTGTGTGCGTGTCTGTGTGGTAAGAGTGGTTGTGTGTGTCTTGCTGTTCTTCTTTAATGGGTAGTCATAGTGGCAGACCTTATATGTCTATCTCCGACCAAAAAACAAAAACAAAATACAAAAAGAAAAACAAAAACAAAGAAAAAAAAATCAACACAGAAAGAAAATTTTCAGCGATGTCGCCTGAGGCGCAACAGGCACATTTTCTGTACGTGATTATGGTGGTTAAAGAGAAAATGAACGACGGACTTGAGAGTAGGTGTGATATTTTCTTTTTTACGAAGACTTGTCATTTACAAGAACTTGCACATTTCACGTATGCATTAGTTTGCAGGCAGAAAGATTTGTTCGTCCGAATAATAAGTGTTCGTTGTTATTTTTGTTGTTTCTCTGTTACTAGATCAATGACGTAATAACGACGGGTTGCTATACGTCATTAGAAGGGTAATGCACAGAACTCGAGACAATACAGAATATGGCATTTTAAGTGTTCAGAGTATGGAAGATATCTACATTGTTTTCATGTGTCAGTACACTGTGTGTGCGACATAGCTGGATCGATGACGGAATGAGGACGGGTTGCTATAGGGGTCACTACAAGGTATGGATCATGATGGAAGTTGGGACATTGTACGGAACCAAAATCTGTACAATGTGCACAACAAATTTAAATATATATATATAATTATGTTCATGATAATGTCAAGAACGAAGAGAACTCGCGATAGCGAAGAAGCAATGCCTATGTTTAAATTTCACTTGCAGTGCCACTGACATTCAGAGAAATGACGACTGTTTCTGCTTTGACGTGAAATGGAACAGTTTCCATGAAACCTACATTTTTCTCACGTATAATGCCACATAACTTGAAGGGACTGTAGGCGATTTCGTTTGCTTGTACACAAATAGGACTGTCGCTTGTCAAGTAGGTACAAGAACATGTGTTGATACATAAAACAGAAACAGATGTATATTAGAGGTAAACTTCATTCCAGCCAATCTGTCTTAGTTTCCTTGTGCCAGATATTGAAAATGAATATGACAGGGACGTGTACGTACCAGTCTATGTGAAAAGGTTGGAGAATTAGGCCCACAAATTGAATTAAGCTCAAATTGCATGGTTCGGACTGATGGATCACAAAAGAGTTGTATGTTCCTTGCAGAAAACCTGGTGAATCTTTTGCGAGTGTAAATCCCATTGCAAAAGACGAGTTAACATGTATCTAAAAAGCTCAATTATCACCATTAAAAAATACACGTGTCAAAGTAAAATTCAAATAAATATATATTCAATTTAAATACAATGTATTATGATGCATGAAAGTAAAAAGAACCAGTTTTTCTGTCAATTTTAGGGATATAGGGCATTACGTTGTAAGAAATCGTTCGTTCCATGTCTGCATCATTTTTATCGCTACGTGATGGGTGTAAACGACATAGTGGTCTACTAGTAATTGAACCAAGGAGGTATGAGAGAACTTACATACTAGTACGCTAAAAGAAGATCCGTTGTTTGCATTGGCGGGCTTCACATGTTTGTGTACATGTATTTGCGTCTGTGTGTGTGTGAGTGTGTGTGTGAATGTGTGTGTGTGTGTGTGCGTGTCTGTGTGGTAAGAGTGGTAGTGTGTGTCTTGCTGTTCTTCTTTAATGGGTACTGGCAGACCTTATGTCTATCACCGACCCTCCTCCAAAAAAAAAAAACCAACAACAACAAAAAACAAAAACAAAAACAAAGCAAAAAAACTGAATCAATGACGTAATAAGGACGGGTTGGTACAGGTCATTAGAAGTGTAAAGCATTTAATCGAGACACTGTCGACCGTGGCATTTTAAGTTTTCAGAGTATGGAAGATTGTATTCATATTGTGTCAGTATGCGTGTGACATAGCTGGACCGATGACGTAATGAGGACGGGTTGCTTGGGGTCACTAAGCTACAAGGTAGATCATGGAAGTTGGGACATCGCACGGAACCAAAGTCTGTATAATTTGCACAACAGATAAAACGAAAATATATAATTGTCAAGATCCCCGAGCACTAGTGACAGCGAAGAAACCCATGACTATTTTGTAAATTTACTTGCAGTGACATTCATAGAAATAATGAATCTTTCAGTTTTGACTTGAAATGGAACAGTTTCCATGAAACGTACATACGTAATAATGACGGGTCGCTAGTAGAGGTCATTAGAAGGGTAAAGAATGGAAATCGAGACATTGCAGACTGTGGCATTTTATGAGTCCACAGTATGCAAGATACGTACATTGTTTTCATGTGTCAGTACGTGTCCAACATACTAGTAGCTGGATCGATGACGTAATAAGAGTGGGTTGCTACAGGTCATTAGAAAGTAGAACGTGGAAGTTAGGACATTGCAAAAGGCTGCGTTCACATAGAAGTATTCGGTATTCGCTATTCGCTATTCGGGCACCGAATACACCATCACCCGCACCGTCAACTCACCATCCCATGCAGTGAGGGTTTCTTCCTCCTACATCCCAGCAAATCTTATTAACAATTTCTAAACTGCATCAAAATGTCAGTCTACATGCTTATTTTTGGTAAAGGGCAAATCCAGACCATAAGTGTCATTATTTCATAAACAAGAGACGGTATACGCTGCAAGAAAATCGAACAAGCTCGATTCCAACTTTGCTATACTTTTCGCAGCTATTCGGTACTTTCGAATAGTGCCCTCCTATGTGAACCGGTGTGAGGATATCCTATCGTTCGATTCAAGCTATTCGCGTGCCCTCGAAAAACGAGCTCGAATACCCGAATAGTATACTTCTATGTGAACGCAGCCTAAAGAGGAGGAGAGCATGTACAATTTCTAAAAATTTGAAAAACAAACAAACAAATATTTATGAGTCGTAAGGGCGTCTGTGTCAAGACTGCTAATGTGACATTCACGTCTTTGTTTAAAGGAATGGTATAGTTTGGGTTCCGATTGCAATTCTGTACATTAACATGGGTAATATGAATGGGAAAGATTTTTTAACATTCAAATAAACGTTGATTAATATAAGTGTCTGATTAAAGGGTGTTCCATTAAAACAAAACAGTGAGCATGAGAAACGGAAGTTCGGAACCGGACAAACAATCATATTTCTGTTCTCTCTCTCTTTTTTTTATACCAAAGAGGTGGTTATGCTACTTTAAATAGATGAAAGTCATGGGCCCGTTTCATAAAATTTGTCACTCGTGACAGGTGACACATTTCTATGACAAATTTGCTCTGAGCCAATCATATGCAAGGATTGCAGTAGCTTGTCACATCTTTGACAAGTTATCGTGAAACAGGGCGGAGGATACATTTGCACCGCATGGTATGCACTTGCATCTCTCAATGTGATTTGAATAACATTGTTTTTAAAAATGCGAAGTATAGGGCAAGTGCAAGTTTAAATGAAATATATCGAGAAGGTAACGTTTATATTCTTTGTTTTGGTTTGCTTTGTTGTTGTTGTTTTCGATCACGCATATTTTTGAAAAAGGCGTGAGCGTGAAAGACATCTTGACATTATGTTAATCATTGGGGAATGCGAATTCCTCTCAAGTTCAATGTCTATAAATAGTGGAAACAGTGCATGTAATATGAGAGTTTCACAATGGCCAGTCCAAAAAAGTGTTTATCGTCGAGAAATTTGAGGAGAGAACGAGGAGAGGACAGGGGAGCAAATTTCTTATAGGAACACTGTACGTAGTTGGGGGGGATTGCAAGGGAAGAATTGTACCTTGCTACGCGAACAACTACTCATCACATCAGGCAAAGAGTCTCCTGGACACACAATACGGACAGAGACTGATTCTTACTGATGTGCAGGAGAGCCCCGACACTCTAAGAGTAACAGGGAAAAGTAAGGTAAGTTAGCAATTAATGTTTCATGTCACGATATGCCTACTAGTAAGTATAGACTGTCCAAGATGCAGATGCATAATTTAAAGGCATAACATTCAAATGGAGCAATGATTGAAAAAAAAAAAAAGTTCCAATTACTGTATTACATGTGATGCATATAATTATGTGTGGGTCAGTTGCATTAGGCTGCGTTCACATAGAAGTATACTATTCGGGTATTCGAGCTCGTTTTTCGAGGGCACGCGAATAGCTTCAATCGAACGATAGGATTTCCTCACACTGGTTCACTTAAAGAGGGCACTATTTGAAAGTACCGAATAGCTGCGAAAAGTATAGCAAAGTTGGAATCGAGCTTGTTCGATTTTCTTGCAGCGTATACCGTCTCTCGTTCATGAAATAATGACACTTTTGGTCTGGATTTGCCCTCTAGCAAAAATAAGCATGTAGACTGACATTTTGATGCAGTTTAGAAATTGTTAATAAGATTTGCTGGGATGTAGGAGGAAGAAATCCTCACTGCATGGGATGGTGAGTTGACGGTGCGGGAGATGGTGTACTCGGTGCCCGAATAGCGAATACCGAATAACGAATACTTTTATGTGAACGCAGCATTACCAAATACTAATTTTTACTTCATTTTGTAGATCTTCATGAAAGTGAGCGATTTCCAAGTTGATACCCAGGTGATTGACGAATTTGTGAATCCACAAGTCGTGTCTGTGGCGGAGGCGAAGGGAGCTCCCCTCAAGAGGCGTTTAAGCGTCTCTGGGGACATCACGGAAGTGAGTATCGTCAGTTTTGTCAATACAATATCAAACCATTATTTTGTGCAGTCTTCTACCGGCAAAATATCGTTAAAAATGGCGCTTTTTTTTTTTTTTTTTTTTTTTTTAGTAACAGTTTTGCCGAGTTTGAAACAATGGTGTCTAGTTTTGAAATCGTAAACATGTGGGTTGACCATGTATGACATGACGTAGATAGCTGCCACCGTTTAGCTATATAACTACATTGTGTATTTTTCTTTTATGTTTCTTGCTTTGGACATTTGCTTCATTTTTACATCTGCCAATGATTGAGGTGATAATGGTTAACATGCAAATAGCGTTAATTTGGTTTTTTGGTTTTGTATTCTTGTGTGAAAAACACACAAAAACTTGTCAAGTTATTTAAATAGAACTTTTGAACTGAGAGTACATGTACTTATCGTTTCGTTAGAGTAATGATGTAATAATTGGTTTTGACATTTCATTTGCTTTCTTTATACATTGTAGGCGGGAGATTTCGTAGAGACCGCTGGGTACAAAAGGAAATCCTTGAAAATAGAGAGCGATGGTGCCAAATTGGATGTGGTCCTGTGGGGGGAAGCGGCTGTGGCAGGGAAGGACCTCACGGGCGGAAGAAGGGTCACAGTAACTGCAGTCATAAAGGAGGAAGGACGCGTTTCAAGTACGCGGTCTAGCAAGATCGAGGTAAAGGTTCATTTTACAAAAATTGCAATGACACTTTCTATTAGCAGGCATTTCAAGGTCACGAGTCAAACAAACAAACACACACACACACATAAATGAATCATATTTGGATATCATTTGGCATTGTACATGTAAATTTATAGGTTCTGTTTAGGTTACAATATAAGTATCTAATGCTCCAGTGTATGCCAGATCGCCCAGGATCTGATCTAGGGTGATCACGGAAGAGATCTATATTTATGCTTCCAATCTTAAACAACCCCCTCTAAAAATTCCTGGGTACACCGTTGGCCCTGCAACTCTTGCAGACACACACAAAGTCGGTGGTGACCAAGGCTTTAGAAAGTCTGCTGCAAACTCTTCCATCAATTTTTCAACAATATTTTTTTACAAGCACTTATCTAAGGAAAGACAAAGTAAGGAATAAATTGGAGATGCATAAATAGCTAGTTAATCATTTGTGAGCACAGAGAGAATACTTTATCGATGTTCAGTTTTTACCATGCTTGAGGAAAAGAGAATTTCTATGTTTGCTGTCACAACCTAAATGATCAGCTATAACCAGACAGTGTGAAATGTCAGGTCTTGGTGTGCACTGAACAGAATATGAATTGAAACAGATGACAAAAGGACTGAATCTGCATCATGACCACAGTAATCAGCATTGTCAATCCATTTGACTCATCTTCGTGGGAACTGATTTGTTTACATTCTGGCGTGGTGGCATAGCAATGAAGTCAAATCTGACTTGCTGAATGCACTTCAGAGATGTGAATCAGATGCAGTCGTGGAGGGAGCTGCTTGATCAACAGCAAAGCAGATTTGTTTTCACCAATTACGCAAAGAAAGTGAGAAGAGGGATGTCAAAGATGCTGTCAAGCAGAACAGAACCTTCTTTGTTAGCTTTCTCATTGTCAGTCAGTAGCGCAACATCAACAAGCGAGATGTTCTCTTTATTTCCTTGGCACCGTTTTATAGTCATTTCCTCTTGCAAGTGCAAATGGGTCTTTAGCAAAGACCAACAACGCAGCCCTTCTCTATGCAATTGAGGACAGGGCCCAGAAGTCACGTGTAAGTAAAACAACATCAAACAGGTTTCTTTTGATTGATATAGTATGGCTCATGTCCAGTCCATGTGGGAAGTTCCAGAGATGTTTGGACAACTTGCAGAAACTGCCTTAAGACAATAATGAGCAAAATCGGGCAGTTACTATGTAAATGCATGCCTGTTTACAGCCAAACTTGCTCAATTGATTTGATAATGACTATGTGTGATCTCCACAACCCTTCTAACTTCAGTGGCCACTTATACATTGCCTAGGTGTCACCTTGTTTAATAGCAAAATTCTGTTGCCATTTTAATGCAGTTTATAATAGTCAACACTGTTGATAAATAAAGTTTCATGCACATAAACCTAAAGTAGCAGTTACATTTTACATGTAGCGAATTTCAGGATAACTGCCCTAAAACTGAGGGAGGTTTTTGCAATGGATCAACAGACTCACAAACCTATTATAAAGAGTGATTCCATTATACAGTATACCGGTACACCTTTCATACAAAATTTCGGTCAAGGAGGATGTAATTATGATACAAAATATAACAGACATTACAATTAAAAAGATGAAGAATGTGCATGTACAGGTATGACACCATGTTAAAAGAGGAAGATTTGTTATATCTTTGATGCATTTCTTGCATATTATTTGTATTTTTCTGCTGCAGCTTCAAATACCCAGAAGTGACAGCTGCATTCCAGAGGACTGGATCAGTGTATACTACACCACAGCTTCAGTGCCCCCAGTGGGGCTAGTCGTTGACATAGACCACGAGAAGAAATGTGCAACTGTCCATTTTCTCAATGAAGGGAAGAAAGATGTCCAAACATGACATTCAGTCAGTTGTGGCTAAATACATAATTGGGAAAGTGCACATTGAATGCACTATCAAAAAGGATCAACTGCTCACACAGGATTTTTCTCTTTTTGTTTTGTCGAAAGGTAAGCTCATGGAGCTGGTGCCTGTGACAATTCCCCTATGCCATTGAAACAGGGGAAAGTAACTCTGCATCCAAGGGCAAGGTAAGGAAGGCAAATGCCCTATATATGAATATGAGAATCTGAATTTGAGAAACAAAGCTTTTCATTTTTTTTTCTCTAAAAAAAGCTTCTTTTTTTTTCCAGCTTGTCCGCAGCATGCAGTACTGGTACAGCACCAGCATAAGTCACCTGATTGGTGAAGTCATCCTCGTGACGCCTTATCAATTCAAATACAAACGTCCCAACGGACAAAAGAGTGGCAGCAAGTGGCGTCTGCCATGCAGAAAAGGGGACATAAAGTTGACGCCAGAGCTGTGAGAGATAGAATCAATCACTTGAAGGAGCAAGTGAGAGCAGAGAACAACAAAGAGAGGGCTGCTAGTGGGATAGGTGTGGAAGAAACTGCTGAAGAAAAAACAATTCGAGAGGCAGTTGAGGAGATGATGCAGGAAGAAGAAGATGTAGAGCTTGCGCCGAAGGAGAAGGGAGATGAGCAGAAGAAGAAAGTAGAGGGTGAAGAAGTCAGTAAGAGTTTATCATTTATGAGCACAGAGGGGACAATATGTCGATGTTCAGTTTTCCCATGCTTGAGGAAAAGAGAATGTCTACTTTCAGTGTATTTTGCTGATTGGTAGATAAAGGTTAGATTACACTGTATCTTGTGATCTTCTTGGATATTGAGGAGATCAAATTCCATGGAACAAGACTGTGTGTTCTGAGAGGATTATATTCTAAGTACAGATGGATCATCTGTACAATCATCGAAGCCCCGTCCAATCGTGGCCTGCTTTGTAAGAAGGGATGTCCGTACTACTCTTCTACGAACGAAGAAGCAGCTGCGGGATACTGAGTACAAAGATGTAATGCTGGGTGAGCACTTGGCCCCATCACATGCTAAACTCCTCCAAGTGATGAAACGAGATGATGACACTGACAAATTGTGGATAGTGGACTGCAAGATCTTCTGCACTCTCAAAAACGATCCTCAGAAGAAATATGTGCTTTCTTCTCCGGAAGACTTATTCAGACAGTTAGGATGGGGGGAGGAGAAGCTCAAACGTTCACGACTCTTCACTGATGTCTCTGGCTAGGAAAACAAAGGCCCGCTTTCCGCACATGGCCCTATCTTGCTTTCTATTGTTGCTTTAAATGTTAATGGTTTCGTCAGTATATTAAATGCTGGCAGTATTGATACATACCTGACATCCTATGATATTGTCTGTCTCTCAGAAACGTTAACTGATTCTATAGATCTGTCTAATTCCTATTTGGATGATTATGAGTATTACTGCTTGCCTAGATGAAGTGGTCAGAAATTTGGAGGGTTTCATGGCATGTGTACACTCATGAGAAAGCATATTTTTGTGTATTCAGAAAGATTACGTGACACTACTTCCCCTTCAGTCATCTGAGGGTGGGTTTAGAGTTGGACCCAAACCAGCATCAGTCAACTGTCACAGCTCTTCCGTGCCTATAGGAGAACTTACATCGACACTTAACAAGTTCATTTGGTAGGTAAAACTGGCAGAACTCTACAAGATCGACTCAAGGAGCACGAAAGAACCCTTAGGCTAAACAAGCCCTCTGCTCTCAACATAGGACATAATGGATGGAGTGACGCAACAAATTTAGCGTTTGAAAGGAATTTTTGGCCAAGAAAAGTGAAAGAGTCCACCTGCATAAACAGAATCAAACCCAAACTCAATAGGGAATCTGGATACAGCTTGTCGCCAATCTTCGGTCCAGTGATCAAGAAACAAGCACGCAGTGTCAGAGAAGGGGTGCAATCACTTGGCCTGAAGAAGTCCACAGGAGTGGACGAAAGCTAGCCAGCAAGTCAGTAAAGGTTGGTAGAAGCCTAAATCTCCTATTGTAAGTTCACTCATCATATGAACAAAGTGGTGCCAGCAGTGATGGCCAACAAGAGACGGCAGACAAGGTACTAGTTTCCCAACAAGTTACTGCTCTTTTCAGACTCTAACAGACAGCTCATTTTTAGACCCAACTTGTGTCCAAAGCTGAAGTCAAAAGTTTACGCTCTTGTAAAATTGTAACATTTCTAATGGTTACATTGCTGATGTGAAACATAAGTAGGGGAGGAAATAATGCTAAATGTAGGGTCTTCCATTGCAAAGAGTCCATTCTGGGAGTGACAGTTGCATCCACAGGTAGGCAGATGTGATTTATTGCAGGTCTGGTTTTGTGCTTTCAAACCTTCTAATGCTGTTAGTGTTTTGCATAATTTTGTTGGGAAGACGTCTCCTCAACTTATAAAACCTGATAATATAGTGACAGAAAACTTAAGTAAGAAGATAGAATACACAATATGGATAATTTGGAAAACAGATAGTATACATTATGATGGTATGCTAATATAAGATAGCAAAATATTTCGGGGTGGCTTACATATTTAGTTTTTACAGTAAAAGACCATAACGATTACGTTTTGCAGTGATACTGCGTATGAACCTATTTTTGTCTTCTGTAATCTTATGTAGAGCACATTTTGTGTGTGGGACAAGATGAATGAGAGCCTTTTAACAAGGCATTGTTGCTGAGGAGTGACACAAACTTGCCATACCAAGCATAGCAAGAATCAGGGGAACACAAAAACGAGCTGCACCTCCCAGTCTCTCGCGCTCGCTCATTGCCTTGCAATTAGTCTCTTTTCCAAGCCTCACCCACGAGGCCTTGTCAAAAGACTAGACGAAAGCTTGTTACTGCACTAAAATGTTGGTAACATCTGGGTGGGGACAAGGGCATGATACTTTGTGACTTATTTCCCATTATGTCGCTTATGCCCGATGCTCAGTCACATGCTTTGAGCACAAATTTTCACATGAGCATGATATTTCTAAAGTTCTTACACATTTTCTAATTGCTTGATTATATCTTATTTTGAGCATGTCACAGTGCCAAGTTCACAGTCCTCTTGTTGACCAAAACAAAATGAATATATTATCTTGAAATAAGTATAAGTACTATCATGTGAAAAAGTTTGAATACTGGAGCAAATATACCCTGTGTCATGCTGTTATCAGATATTGCAGAATGTCGCAAACATTTCTTCCTCATCACTGACTGAGCAAGATGGTCAACAAACTGGTGGCAAGATATAACAGCAAAAACTTGCATAGAAAGCACAAAATTATCATATCATTTACATGCTTCAAGGGTTATAACATCTTTTGGTCTAGAAATCATGGCATTGAGGTAAGTTTCCTATAGCATGAAGAAAGAGACCACTATTGGCTAGCCATGCAAGTAGCCCAACCTTGCCTGAAATGGCTTTTGTTGTTGTTCTTGTCGTTGTTGTTATCGCCCAAAGAAAGGGAACGTGTCTGGTTTGTTGCACCTTGCACTTCAGTCTGCTCCAAATGATGGCCCTGCAGTGGAACGCTGTAAGCCAGGCAGTATCAGCATCAAGTCCTCCTACGACACACATCAAAGCAGCCTCTCCTGCCAAACCTAGAATAAATACAACAGGTGTACATCATGCGAGAGCATTATCAGCAGTTTGGTCCTTTCTTACTACTAGCAATACACTACAAGCTGCAAAAAATTTGGAGACTTTTGAGAGAAAACATTCATATTAAACACAGATTAACCCACAATAGACTATAAATGACAACTGTGAAAAATGCAGTGAAATAACATGGCAGTCCCAGCATTTTCTTCAAAATCTATTTCTGCATTCTGCAATATTGTAGCCTACACTGTGGCATTACGGTCATTCTCTGCTCTGTCTGAGCAATCTTATTTCTTTCCGTTGGCATATATGTATGTGTGACTGATCAATTACTTTCAAAGTGTATTCCCATAAAATCCTTTGCAATACTTAAATCTATGATCTATCACTTTCAATGAAAAGTGTTTTTTTTACACTATTTCTTTCTTAAAATTTGTGATGCACAGAACTTCTCACCCACTGTAAAAGTGGATATTTTTGCACGACTAATTTTTCGCGCTCAGCAGAGTAAGAAGAGTTTCGCGTGTTTTTAATTCCGCTGAATCAAGACATCAACTACTGGCACATACGGCAAGCAAAAATATTTGTGTGCTTTTATTTTCGCGCTAGATTCTGGTTGCACGAAATGCGCGAAAATTTCAACACCGCGACAATTTCCACTTTAACAGTATACCCCACCACTGAATATATAATGGGCCACAACACAAATCCTGTTAACAGTACTACTCATATAGACATACACATGTACGTTAGTGACAAACAGGCAAATGTGTCAAGTGCATTAGAAAATAACAAGCACTAATTGGTGGGGTACTTGGCAATTTGTACACAAACACACAGCCTTATTGCTCATTATCTAAATCCCAAAAGGTGAGAAATATACTTTATTCGAAATGTATAGATTATACTGAGGGGATCTGTGGAATTCTTACCCTGGTCTTCTACAAAATACTGTCCATTCGTAGGACAAATTGATAGACAAATATCAGCATCTCATAAATGGTGCTGGGTTAAGTATGAGTCACAACCTGGTACAAACCCAGGGGCTGGTATAATGGAACTTTGCAGACTCGAAAGAACTAAAGACATAAGACCAATTCCTAGATATCAAACTGATGCCCTTACACTACTGAACGTCCTCTGTCTAGCAACATGCACAGAGGATGTTGGCATTGACTTAATAACCATGTTGCAGTTTGTAACAGACAATAAGTGTGAACTGCAATGCACAAGTGCACTAAAAAAACTCACTGGCTATACCTCCAGGGTTCCCAGCATTTCAAGAAAACAAACTCCCTGATTTTTCCCTGATGAAGTCTCAAAATTCCATGATAATTATTCAAACTCATTTTCAGTTTCACATGTTTTCTATGTTGTTGCAGTGAACTATTTGCAGCTAAAACACTGTAATGTAAAACAGTCATCCAATGGATGTTGTCCTGATATGCAACAAAGTATAACAGAGTCTGACTGACTACTTTGTATTTTTGGGCCAATCAAAATTCTCTGACTTTTCCCTGATTTGAGGCATTTTCATCAAATTTCCTGACTTTTCCCTGACTGGAAAAAGTACAGTAATTTTCCCTGATGGGCTGGAAATCCTGACCTCACTGGCCTACCTTGGAGGCTGCTCGGTGAACGAGAGAATGTCTTGCAGCAAGGCGGTCAACATCATCGTAACCACCTCCTATAACTGTCACACATGGGATCCCTCTTGATACGACCTCGGTGATGACCCAGTGGTCTCGCTTGAGCAGTCCTGAAGAACAGAGAGCAAATAAAAAGGCAACGTTGAGCCGAAGTGAATGTCTTTCATTAGGCATTCAAAGAAATCCCATCAAAAGTGTATCATGCAAAGGAGTTGTGGCTCACGGCTGAAGCCGTGTCCGCAGCAAAACACTTTATTCACGTTGCTCCTGCTGAGACTCGTGTGTAAATGGGTGCTGTACATCTGAGATACAATATGCATCCCTTACTTTCTATCTTATAAGAAAAGACACAATCATTGACCTATATGCTGATTGTGCACCTGACCTGAAGTCATGTCTCTAATCTTCAGTTTGAAAGTTAAGTATCAAAGAAATAAAGCCTGTGTTCTTCTCGAATTGACAAAAATACCTGGTATGATGCACTCCTGTTATAACGAACACGGCTATAACGAAATTCTGTTTACAACAAGATAAAATTTCAGGCTGCAACATTATCCACTCTATGTATTTTTATTGTTTATTCATTCAGTTATAACAAAATTTTGATATAGCGAAAGAAAACTGCCAGTCTCGAGGACTACGTTATAACAGGAGTCCACTGTACTCTTCCATCCGTAACAAACTGGGCCCTCTCAGAAAGGAAAAGCCCAAGTGGGGCACAACCTGCTCTCAGTGGAGAGAAGTGACAAGTGGATCCAAAATTATTGTTTCTCAATATCTGTAAGCCAACCAGCAAAATATCTGGAAAGCATTGCAATATGACAGATATGGTAGACAGAAAGAAATCCTTTACCATCATCAGTGAGCTCCAGATGTCCGAGAGCATCGTCCCTGTGTGGATCCACACCCGCATCGAAGAAGACCAGACCCGGTCTGAACCTGTCCAGAATGCTTGGAAGATGGTCCTGGACTACCTTCATATACTCCTTGTCTCCTAGGCCAACGTCCACGGCAACATCGCAGTCACTTTCCTGCTTCCTCACGGGGTAGTTCTTGCCACAATGTACGGAGAGCGTGAAGACAGAGGGGTCATCTTTGAATATCACGGCCGTCCCATCACCCTAGCAGTAGATATAGGGCATCATAAAAATATTGCAATTATGAAATGCATTCATTGAAATGCAGACATATTTTGTACCTTATTTTGCAAAATCACATAAGCCAAACCTTTTCCTTTTATTTGAAATGACAGAAGTGGCAGGTGCCCCTAATCACAAACAGAAAGATCACCAGCTATACTTGATTGAACAGAACACAAGTTTGAAGATACACAGTCAGGGAGGTGGTATATGTTCTGCATCTCATCCAAAGGCATTTTCTGGTTATTACAGTAGACAAAAGTACTTACCATTCATATGTCTGTTTCAACAAAGCAAAGCAAAGCAAAACAAAGCAAAAACAAACAAAACAGACAAGGGAAGTACTTCCACTACTAGACTTCTGTACAAACAGGATACAATGATCACAACTTAAACTCACCTGATGAACATCCAGATCCACAATAAGCACATTGTCCACCTTTGACCTCTGAATCATCAGTCGAGCAGCTGTTGCCATGTCATTGATGAGACAGAAGCCAGCTCCGTGGTCAGGGAAGGCGTGATGGGTGCCCCCTCCTGTACTACTCGCCAGACCACGATCTAAGGCAAGTTCAGCGGCAAGTATTGTGCCCCCTACAAGTGGGAAAAACACACATTTACCCGATAGTCACAAATTCCATTACACTACTGTATGATTGGGAGGGGGTAAGCCATATTATGCCTGCTACATGGGGGTGCTCCCACTACAATACCAAAGAGTATAACTAACCAGACAACTTGTTATTGTTGGAGTAAAGGAGACTAACAAAGAACCCTATCCCTAAATTCCAGGTAAGGATGGTCATTTACATGAATATATTGTACTGCTCTCCATAAGAGAATCATCGTACACTTCATGCAAAATTCCCTTTACAATGAATACGCTGAAAAAAATGCAGTTCACAAATCAAAGGTCAGTATCACTGGCAACTAAAAAAAGACAATCTTTTCAATCACATATTTTCATCGAATGATCCTCGTTCATGCAGAAGAGGTCCTTGAAGAATTTAAAATTGTACCCGTTTCGTATCTGCATCGTGAAACCAGTCCTTTGCTCCACTTAAATCCAGTGACACGCTGCTCCTTCTTGCTCGTCGTCCCTTCAAAGAAACGATCGATATAGTCATCTGCGTGGACGCACTTCAATTCTTCCTTCGTGGTCTGGAGGGGGTAGCTGATCTGCTTGCGAGAAACGACTCCGTCCCGCAGGAGGACGTCCCTCAGCTTGTTGAACTTCCTCATCTGGAAGCGGTGGTTCGGAGGGAGGTAGCATTCGTATCCGTCATGGTGGACTATCGGCAGCCCCAGGGCAGAGCTGATAGTAGGATTCTCTAACCTTTGCCCAAACACCACCGATGCTGCTGTATACAGACATCTCTTCTTCAGTAGCTACCAACAAAAAATATGGAAGGAAAATCACACTTGAATAACAGAATACCCAACTTTCCCAGTTAACATTTTTTCATCCCCAACCATGCTATTCTTTTTTTCTGATTCTCTTTTTGTCTCAGCATAACTTAAAGGGATAGTATAGACTATAGTTTTGGTTGAGACCTAGTAAAATGTCAGGTTTTTAACATTTTTGGTGAGATAATGAGAAACCTCTTATGATATGTGAAAGAGCATGTAATTCAAAGAGGAATTCAATATTTATTTGATGAAAATTAGTTTTGAAATGGCAGGGATGTCCAAAACAGGGTTATCATAATAAAAGGTGGGACCCACCTTTGAGTACTTTATTTTGCTTTTTTTTTGGATGTCTCAGCAATTCCAAAACCAATTTTCATCAAATAAACTTTGAATTCCTCTTAAAATGGTATGCTCTGTACTACTTCATAAGTGGCTTCGTGGTATCTCACAAAAAAGTTAAAATCCCAATCCTCATCTCCACCAATAGTACAATGTGTATAGATCTGCTGTACCGGTGTCATACCTATTTAAACATTTACACAAACTGTTACCAATTAATAATTTCTCTTCTACTAATTCTAGTGATACGAGTCCAGTGGTCATGATAAGAATGTTGAAAAACAATTGTTTATTCAAGCAATGGAAACAATATTGTATAATTAAAATACCATGACCAGCTTTTATTATCATCCACTAAAGAAAGCATTACATTGATATCATCTACTCAGTGGTCAGCTAAAAACTTTTTTGAAGGGGAAAAAACAGCATTCAGAAATAAGAAGCGATTTTGTCAAATAGATCTTGCAAAATACTGCCAAAGCTGTGAGCAAATTTATGGAATAATGAAAAGCCGACACTCATTCGTAGAATGCAAGCAAGTGCCACAAGCTCTGCTGAGGGACAAATGGTAGAAGTCTTCCCAGTGACATTATGATACTGTCTGTACTTCCCTTCAGCTCCATCGCGACCATAGTCTACAATATCACTGATATTATTATAAAAGCTTGTGAAGCCACTTTAGCTTCTACTCTCATCTTCACCATTTAATTGCAGCTGGCAGTTGGGAACAGTGGCGTATCTAGGGAAAACGGCGCCCGGGGCAAGCGCGAAAATTGCGCCCCTAATTTCTTAAAAAGTGTTCAACCCCAACCCCATCCCAGTAGGGACTTTAAACAAAGTCCACATGATATGCTTTTTCAAGCACTTTAAAGGGGTCTTTTGAGGATGATTTAAATGTAATGAATTTTGATAAATTTTGGCGAGCGAGCCGAAAATTTTGGTATTTCAGCTTACAAAACATGGAATTCTAGTCATTTTTTGCTAATCAAATCTTACAATTCCAATCAAGATATAGTGACGGCCTTATAGGCAACGATTTATACCAACAAACTGCATGAGGAATTTAAAAAGTACTCTAAATTAGTACGCGCGAGTTAGCCGAAATTTGTATATTTCCACGTCATCGTCACGTTCTGTTCTTATCTCTTTGTTCTTTTCTCTTTTTTTTTTGGATAGATTTTGGCGAGCGAGCGCAGCGAGCGAGCCGAAAATTTTTGTATTTCAGCTTACAAAACATGGAATTCTTGTCATTTTTTGCTTATTAAATCTTACAATTCTAATCAAGATATAGTGACGACCTTATAGATAACGATTTAAACCAACAAACTGAGGACTTATAATACTAGTACATGTACTCTAAATTAGTACGAGCGAGTGAGCCGAAATTTGCATATTTCCGCGTCATCATTACGTTTCATTCTTATCTTTTTTGATTTGTTTATTTTTTTGCGCCCCCCCATATGTTCGAAACCGTTGGCGTCCTCTCTTGATCCAATCGGCGATCGCTTCAGAACGAATGAAATTGCAGCCGCTGCTCCGTGTAACATTTTTCCTGCTTAATATAAAATGACATGTGTGAACACAATAGACTTTGTCATTTTGTGCGCGTCATCGTCACGTTTTGTTCTTATCTTCTTTTCTTTTTTTCTTTTCTTTTTGATAAATTTTGGCGCGCGAGCGCAGCGAGCTAGCCGAAAATTTTTGTATTTCAGCTTACAAAACATTGAATTCTTGTCATTTTTTGCTTATTTAATCTTACAATCCTAATCAAGATAATAGTGACGGCCTTATAGATAACGATTTATACCAACTGTGGACTTGAAAAAAAAATACTCTAAATTGTACGAGCGAGTGAGCCGAAATTTGCATATTTCCTCGCCATCATTATATACGTTTTGTTCTTATCTTACTTGATTTTTTTGCGCCCCCTCCCCCCCCCCCGTATGTTCGAAACCGTTGGCGCATTCTTTTGATCTAATTGGCGATCGCTTCAGAACGAAAGAAATTGCAGTCGCTGCTCCGTGAAACATTTTGCTTGCTAAATATAAAATGACATGTGTGAACACAATAGACATTGTCATTTTGTCCGCGTCATCATCACGTTTTGTTCTTACCTTCTTTAAATTTTGGCGAGCGAACGCAGCGAGCGAGCTGAAAATTTTTGTATTTCAGCTGACAGAACATGGAATTCTTGTGTGAACACAATAAACATTGTCATTTTGTCCGCGTCGTCATCATGTTTTGTTTTTATCTTGTTTGATTTGGTTTTCTGCCCCCCCCCCCCCACCATTCTCCCTCCCCCCCCCCCCCCCCCCCCCCCCTCCTTCCGGGCGAG
This sequence comes from Diadema antillarum, assembly GCF_040938485.1. Classification (NCBI taxonomy): domain Eukaryota; kingdom Metazoa; phylum Echinodermata; class Echinoidea; order Diadematoida; family Diadematidae; genus Diadema; species Diadema antillarum. The sequence continues at coordinate 569,218 of NW_027271972.1, read as the reverse complement.
GTTTTTTCTTCTTCTTCTTTTCTTTTTTCTTTTTTCTTCTTCTTCGTTTTTTTTCCTTTTTCTTCTGCTTTTTTTTTTCGTTTTTTTGCGCCCCCAAGGAGTGGCGCCCGGGGCACGTGCCCCCCTTGCCCCCCCCCCCCCCCTAGATACGCCACTGGTTGGGAACAATAATAGATCACTTGCACTCTCACGCGTCTAGTCACATCACACTCATACTCACACTAGAACTAGATTCTATCAGGGAGGTGGAAGAGAGACTCTTCCACCTCCCTGATTCTATACATGGTCAGTCGTTACTGCCACTGGAGTAGGCACTGCTGTACTAAATATACTGTAAACATTAGCTACCAAGTAGCATACTATACCTGGTAAACCAAGTGAATTCGGTCATGTCCGGCTGAACTGTTCCTCCATCGACGATACAAGGAGATTAAGGAACTGTAAGTTATGTGGGGTTTCATGCCTGAAGGAGTTCGTTACTTAATTGTGTGTTGTTTTGTGCTAAGTAATGATCCTTGACAGACACAAATCCACGCACAACACAGTCCAAGCCACATGCACGTGCACTATCTACATAATGATGATTTCGTAACAAAATAGGCCATACATGCGACACTTGGCGCCCCATAGCGCACACGTAGTCTGGTTTCCAGACCCTCTCGTACTCTGTCGTCAGAAATTGTTTCAGCGCCATCTGTGGGATCATTTCGAAACCGTCTAACGGTTGATCACAGTGGCTAGTATTTTCGTCAAATTTTCTATTTGCTTGTAAATATCTGTAAATAAATTGTATTATAATGTAAATAGCACCAGTCTTCAAGAATCTTCAGTCTATTGAAGGAGGCAGACTTAATCAGAAGAAGTTTTTACTCTTTTGCTATACAGGATATTATTTCATTTCATTCATTTCATTTCATTTCAGTCTTTATTGTCCATATCATGGATATTTGTTTTGTTCACATGCTTTCTACAAAACAGAAAAATATACAATAAACAATTACATTGACAACATTCAAAAAACATATTAAATATCACAAAGCATCTTTTTGCCAACATTATAAAACAGAGAAACATTATAATTATTAATCATCATCAATTTTCAAACATTCAACCTATTCATATATCTTTATCTTTAACTATGAATACAACAAAAACTGATATGGGTGATTTGTTTCCGTATCTTTCTGGCGCAATATACAAAATCGTGCAAATCATTCATCCGTAATCACCAGATGAAATGAAATACGCAAACAAAAAATTCTTACTCTAATCTAATTCCATCTTCTCTCCCTTCTCAACAAATTTCATTTATCATAAAATAAATAAACATCATCAGCTGCGCTAAACAAAAACTTTCCGTACAACCTCCAGCTCAATCTATACATCCCCCAAAACTTTCCTAAACCTTACCACATCATCAATCAATCCAATCAATCAATTCAAAAATCCAATCAATATCATTATCATTTTTTATCTTTCTCACCAGCCTCATCATTACATCATTCCTATTTAAACCTTATCAATCAAATTAATCAATTTAATAAAAACATTATCATTATCACAATAATTAACTACATACTATACAAAATCCATACCTTCTCACCAACCTCATTATAACAACATTCCCATTTAAACATGATCAATCAAATCAATCAATTCAATAAGTCATCATATACCTAAATACTTTATATATCATTTATAGATATAGATACGATACAATACATGCACATGAATAATATTCCAATGACATGTGAACCATAAAAAAAAAGACAACAACGTCGAAAACTGGAGCAGGTTTGGTGGATTTCGGCAAAGGCGGTGACTTCGTCGCTGCGGAGTCCATAGTGTGATGCAAAAGAAATTAGAGATATGGATTGGACAGATAATTGATGTAACCCAGATGGCTACTAGCACATATAATAAAGAATAGAATAGAATATAAAGTTAAAGAAAACAGAAGCATTACAGTTGTTTTCCAAGTCACCCTGTGACGTCAATATGAATCAGTCTTTTACCCTTCTTGGAGTTTATGAAACCCTCTATTATGCTTCCATCTAGACTTCCTTTTTTGTGTGTCAATTCTCCTCTCCCAAGAAAAGTTATTGGTCTTAGGAATTTATGAGTTTGACAATGGCTACTTTCCCCAGCAAGACAATAGTGGTCAGTTCCCTGCATTCTCCATCCCTAAAGCCCCAATCCAAGTTACGCGAATGACGTGTTTTGCCCTCTGATCCATAAACATAAATGACCCTCTGGGCTGGAAGGTCGTTTTCCTGCCTCTTGTTTAGGGGAGTGGGCCAGACAGAAATTTCCAAAGACAAATTCAGGGACAACGACCCAGAACCACGATGACGTTGGACGTCATAAGGACAATAGCATTCATTTTGGTTTATCATTTTGTTATCCAAGAAACAATAAAGTCTTGACCAGTGGTTACAGAGAAGAAGGAGACAAAGAAATTAAAAGACAGTGGGCGAGTTAATCAGAAATTGAGATGAATCAATAGAAAATGGAGTTCCACAGAAAAGAATGGGAGGAGCTAATGGAACATCTGACCAATAAGAAATTAATTTCCAGTGAAGATCACACCCCAAAATAAGATTGAGCCAATGAAATACTTTGAACAGGGAAAGGATACCAAGAGTAAATTTGTTAAAAAAGACCATGTTTGAGCTAAGATTATTAGAGGGGAAACAGAACAGAGGAGCTACGTGATTAGAGAGACCGGAGAGAAAGGGCAAGAATAGTTGGAGACCACAGAAATAGAGTCAGGAGATCCCCTTCCTTGTACATCATGCTCCCCTCCATATTACTCCAGTAATCAACTAAACTCTATCGACGCTGTGAATGTGACGAGGATCTTGGTTGGACTGCCCAAGAGTTAATGAGTTAACCGGTGAGCAACGACAAGTCGAGAAACTGTACATCACAAGACAGAACTTTGGTTTGCACCAATGCAACAAACTCCAAATAGTCAATTGGTGTCATCGGAGATGTTGAAGCGCCCTGTCAGACTGGCACGAAGTGGACAATGATGGTGATGAACTGTTAAATGAGCCAGTGAAAGCAGACCGCTCGATGGAGGCCCAGCCCCGCTGACGAGATCGACAAAGACATGCAGACGAGGATCTCATTCGTCGACCGTACGATGTCGAGATAAGTGGCCACACCCGCTAACATCATTTTCCCAACTAACCAAAATCCCTTCCCTTCCCATTATAGCATAGGTACATACTACTATGAAGTAATGGTCTCCAAAGGTGTAGAAGATGAGTGAGATGTTCATTTGCATTCAGAAGGAAGAAGCTTGTGTAATCTTGTCTCTGTTTCAGACCTACGAGAAGGCAGGTCGGGGAATAAATATGCTGTTAGCAGCATTGACATTATCGAATCCATGTAAATTTTATCATTCTCCCGCATTTTATATTTGCTCTTGTGAAGCAATATTCATTCCTTTCTAACTTTTGGAGATTTGATGACGATTTGTGTCTATGTGATTACCTAAACCCCGACCAGTAAAGAGAGAAGCTGACAGACCAGACCAACATTTATCCGCCTCTACAACATTGGTCGCCCCTTGAGACAGTTTAAGGGGTGTGGGGGTTAGACTAGTTATCATCTTTATAGGACCGTCTGGAAATTAATTTCGAATCAATATTGCTCATTCTTTGATGATGATGAATGTGTAGATGTTAGTTTAGAAATAAAAGCATTTTGCCATCGTTTGATAGAAGGAATATGATTAAAGTAATAATTACATGGTAAAACCTCAAGAAACATAGGCGGATCCAGGTAGGAATTCCATAAAGGGGGGGGGGGGCAAACAATATTTCTGGTGCTACTTCCGGGATATATCTCATTTTTCTTTTTTATTTCTTTTGTTTTAACAATGAATAAAAAGGGGGCGCCAGTGCTGGGGGCGCACGCCCGGTGTGCCCCCTTCTGCACGGATCCGCCACTGAGAAAGGAAATAGTAAAGGCAAGGGAGAAAATAGGGAAACGTATACTGTAAAACGATCGAGGAATATGTTCACGTGCAATTATAATTTCACGAATTTCGCGAGTGCCAACATTCGCCAAATTAAAATGCATGCGAAAGTTCTTGCTGACACAATATGCATTGGACGCCAGTGGCAATTCGCCGGCAATTCACGATATTTCATGCTGCGAGAAAGGTCGTCGGCTCCAATTCGCGGAATTTTCACGTCGCGTATATATCATGTTTTACAGCATTGAAATTGGAATTTTCAAAGTAAGAAAAATTCTGTAATCTATACACGTATAAGGCTTTTTTTTTAAAGTCTCCGGGGATACATATAGAATAGCCTGATAGTTTGTAAGAGAGCCTGGGGTTGTTGGTGGGAGGGAAGATTTATTAGAGGAAGTTGATATGGTGACAGGTGTTTTTGTTTGTTCATTCTTGCTTGCTTTTAGTAATAGATTTCATTCACTATTTTGCCTTGTGTTGAAAATTTCTGTGTAACGATAGACATGGAATGTCTGACCTATACTGCTGTGAACGTTTACTATGAAAAGAAAAGAAAAAAATCATTTATAATGTTTGCATTATCGCACTATGTACTAGTAGCTTACTGTACGAGCTGAAATTTTCGCGGTGGTTTTATTTTCGCAAATATCGCGAATCGTCTTTGAACCGCAAAATAACAACACGCGAAAATAGCAACGTGCGAATAACTAAGTCCAGTTAGACCCTCACAACCGCGAAATTAACAACACGCGAAAATGTCCTCCAAGCAGCAATTCGCGAAAATGTGCTGTACGCGAAACTTTAAGCTCGTAAATAGTCGTACAGTATCTTAGGTGAAATAGAAAATGAAGGCCTACGTATTCTGAAATTTAATGGTCTTTCAGTCTTTTTGTTTTTATGTACTTGTCTGTGTTATGTTTTCATTTGTTTCACTTGCAATGACTCCAACTCTCCCGTTTTCGACGGGAGATCTCCCGCCGAAAACCCATTTTAGCAAAATCTCCCGTTCTCCCGCTTGAGATTTGATTTCTCCCGCCCTGGCTCTGTGTCTCCCAGTGGAAAGGATTTCTTACTTATTGCTATCGTATGTCGAAAAAATAAGCCTTAGATAGCACCAGAGAACATCTAGAGCCCTAGGAACTTCGCGCTTCGCACACATCAACTAGGAGTCTCCCGTTTGCTAGGGGTTTCGGGCGGGAGAATCTTTAGATCAGAAGGTGCTTGGGGTTGGAGTCTCTGCACTTGACATTGGGCCCAACCAATTAATTTCTTCACCCCTCCCCCTCCTTAACCCCGCCCCCTTCCCCACCTCCGCCCCCTTTTTTCTTGTTCTTACTGTCTGTTTTCCTAGAAGCCCCAGCCGAGTTCACGAGTCCTGCGCATGAGAATGAAATGCATGCACATGTGTCGTGATACCCCACCCCCAAATCGACACACGCCAGCAAGGCCTTGGATATCCGGATGTTGCACGTACACCATCCATAAACACGCAGCCCGATCGAGGTATGAGAGGCACTGTACTGTACTGGCACGCGCAGGGCAGCAGCAGTTCTCCCGGCGCCTAGACTTGCTTGGTATATCACACATGTGTGCACGAGAAATTTCTAGGGTTCACTGTGGACTAGCACTTAGTAGGGTAACATCCCCAGTATTCGGTCACTTAAGCTTTTTTGCAATATTTTTCAAACTAAAATAATACATACATACATCATATCTACAGCAATGTATGTGAAATATATCAAATTTCTTTAATCTCAATTTTTATTTTGTTAAATATCACACAGAATTTCACAAAATCGCAAAATATATCACCTTGAAAATTCCCCAGTATACGGTCACCGGCTCCAGTATTCGGTCACGCGATATGCGCGTTCAAAGTCAATGCGTGTTCAAGGCAGCTGAAAAACGCGCGCGCGCGCTACCTTGTTGGCGCAAAATTGCATCGGCGACGTTGCGGCGCCCGTTGGTGACCGAATACTGGGGACTCGGCACTTGCATTCAACCCTTGTGTATTGAGACACTGTATCGGCACGTACGGAAATTTTGTTTTTGCTTTGCGTTTTTGAGGATACCATCACACTCCAAGCTTGCGATAAACAAAAAATCCCGCGAGAGAACGGCCTATTTCTCGATTTTTAGCGCTTTTTCGGCGACCCGTATTCTTAAGACTGGGCCTTATCCGCGCGCGCTTTTGGAAAGTTGCGCCGATTCTGCACTTTTGACGGTAAAATTTGGGATTTTGGATGGATTTTTAGAGGGGGCTAAGGGAGTTTCCTGTTGTGAATGAGTGTGCAAGTATGTGAATTAGTGTGATTTGCGTGTGTTGTGACAGTTGAACTTACTGGCTGGTGACTAGTAATAGGTGACCGAATACCGGGGGCTGACCGAATACTGGTGCCCTTACCCTAGGTGATTTTCTATGTCTTGTGTGGCTACAAGTGCGAGTAATTCTACGTCTCTACAGTATATGTATATCTTCCATTAAAGGGCCCTTCGAACGGAAAGACACTGATACCTGAATTTTCGAAACATGGCACTGAATAAACTTGGCATCGCTGAGACTGACCTTAGTGGAAAGAGAGTGCTAATGAGGTAGGTGATGCGTGGATGCCATTGCATTGGCTCGGTACGTAAAAGACATACAGAGCCGTCACGGCGATCCACAGGCGCAGTTTTCCGGGTAACGTTAGTGGGATTGCAGGAAACAAATCTGAAAATTATATAAAGCAGTGAATACATAGGCCTAGATCAGTAAATCTGTTTTTTACAACAATCCTAAAGGCAGGATACAACATAGCTAGGTATATGAACATCATTCGAATTGCAATTAAATGTGATGTTAAAAAATTCTTGTGCTAATTTCAGCAAGAGCTCTTGCCCTAGAGCTAACTATACACAGCCCAGTCGCTGTACATGGTACGTCGTTCGCATAGCGTATTCAACAGCGTCTGGTCGGGCTAGCCCTAGATCAGAGCTAGATAGAGCTACTCGCATTGCAGACTAGCCCGACCAGACGCTGTTATGCTATGCGAAAACCGCCTGTCGCGACGTACCATGTACAGCGACTGGGCTGTGTATCAGTTCGGGAAACCCACTCACAAGGGGGGCCCCTCCTTATAAGTAACCCGTCCCCCTTATAAGTAACCCCGTCCCCCTTATAAGTAACCCCCGGGGCACCCCTTATAAGGAGTCTCCACGCTTTTTTGCAATGCAACGCGAAAATGAAAGGACTGCGGCAATTCGCTTGATTATGTCCATAAAGCTTCACAAGTTTCCTAGTTACTCACGAAATTTGAGCAAAATCGGTTTGAGGCATCATATCTAAAATCATGGATTTAAATGCGATGTCAAACGACCCATGCGAATGCTGAAATGCGAGCGATTACTGGCGTGAGTGTCGCCAGGCGCGGCGGCGCGGCAATGCTTGAGTGCAGACGTGGCGACTGAGTACGGAGACTTTCGTACTCAGTCGCCACGTCTGCACTCAAGCATTGCCGCGCCGCCGCGCCTGGCGACACTCGCGGCAGCAATCGCTCGCATTTCAGCATTCGCACGGGTCGTTTGACATCGCATTTAAATCCATGATTTTAGATATGATGCCTCAAACCGATTTTGCTCAAATTTCGTGAGTAACTAGGAAACTTGTGAAGTTTTATGGACATAATCAAGCGAATTGCCGCAGTCCTTTCATTTTCGCGTTGCATTGCAAAAAAGCGTGGAGACTCCTTATAAGGGGTGCCCCGGGGGTTACTTATAAGGGGGACGGGGTTACTTATAAGGGGGACGGGTTACTTATAAGGAGGGGCCCCCCTTGTGAGTGGGTTTCCCGAACTGGTATAGTTAATTGCAGACTAGAATTTAGAAATAGGAGGTCTATTCTTGAGTAAATTTATGCTCGAGCAAGTGTCTATTCCATTGGAAATGCATGTTATTATAGATACTTACAGCAAAATTAGCTCTCCCTGAATGGGTTTAATGTATCCCCCAAAGTCTCCCCCCCCCCTCCCCCGTACCACTCCACATTCCCCTACCCTAGCTACGCTAAGCGAATCCATGGCATGGATGCAGCTGTTCCCAACGTCCACTTTGCCGAATGTGTGTGCATCTGTGTGTAAACTAGCGAGGGTATAGTATTAAGGTAGTGTAGAGTGGCATGGCAAAATTAGTGGGGAGTGCTTGAGGAATTCGACTGTTTTTCTTGCCACAATTTTTTTTTTCAGGGGAGATTTTGATGACCAGTAGTAAATATCAAGTCCAAGCTGCTTTAACTTATTCAGCCTTACTGTTTGTAAAAATGCCGGACAATGCAATGCAATGTAGCTAATTCCACACTCTATATATGGGTCTATAATTTGAATATAGCTCAAGTTTCTATTTTACAGAGATTTAGACTATGATGATTTAGTGACAATGATATAATTTGAAGCCATGTTATTTTCATTATGTTCTTTTTTTCTGTATCAGGGTGGACTTCAATGTTCCTTTGAAAGATGGCAGTATCACAAACAATCAGAGGTGGGTATATAGTACTGTATACGCCAAATATTTCGCGAGGTTTTTATTTTCGCGAATTTTGCGAGTCAGCTGCTGTTCGCGAAATTAAAAACACGCGAAAATATTGATTCTAGTGCCGATATGAATGTGACGTACGCGTACATTTCTCCGTTCAGTACAGGACTCCATGATCGCGAATTTAACCACTCGCAAAATTGTCGGGAAGTCCCGATTCGCGAAAATTTTGACTCGCGAAATACATAGCGTATACAGTACTTATCAACTATTTGCTATTGTTCAGGATCTTTCATGTTTCATGCCACAGCTCATTGTGCATTTATAGTGTGGAATTAGATGATAGCCTGTTTGAACGACGGCACATGCACATACTACATACAATGTATTTTTGTTGTCAAATTGCCCAATACTGACAACTTATTCACTCTTGGTATTTCAGTGATGATCAGATCTTGTTTCAAAGAAAATAGCTGTCATACACATTCTCTAAACAATTGCTTGAAGTTTGAATTGAGCATAACGTCTTTGTTTTGAGATTGAATGCATGGGAGTGAAAATTCATTTTTATTTTCTTACATTGTGCTTTATCATGTAGCATACAGCAATCATAGTTCTCTGTTAACATACAGTGACATAAATTGTTGTGCCATGTACTTTCAAACTTATTTAGAATCACAGCTGCCCTTCCGAGCATTCAGCACATCTTGAATAAAGGTGCCAAGTCCCTCGTTCTCATGAGTCACCTGGGCCGACCCGAAGGCAGACAGCAGAGCAAGTTCTCCCTCAAACCTGTGGCTGAAGAGCTGAAAAAACTGCTCAACAGGTGAGTTGATGAGACACTGACATGATTCACTCATTGTCTTGCTCTCTCTTTCACACGAGAAAATGTTTTTAAAAAAAGATGAATCTCGAGCTCATTACATTCTAGACAATTTAGGAAATCTGCACCATCATTGCAGATTTGACAAGGACCCTGCGGGTTTTGCCTGTGCTGTCCTCCTAAATTCATACAGATATATGTTGCCACTATGGAAGGGAATGCTTGAGGCTTGCCTGATTCTGGAAGCAACTACTGTAAAAGTGGATATTTTCGCGTGACTAATTTTTCGCGCTTGGCCGGTTCGGAAGAGTTTCGCGTGTTTTTAATTCCGCAGAATCAAGGCATCACGCACAGGCACATATGGCAAGCAAAAATATTCGCGTGCTTTTATTTTCGCGCTAGTTTCTGGTTGCGCGAAATGCGCAAAAATTTGAACACCGCGAAAATTTCCACTTTTACAGTAATCCCTTTCGGCAGCTCCTTGAAGCTATTCCAGGATGGTGAAAATGTTTGCTAGCACTAGTATTCAGAGGGAATACCTTTGATTATATCAGGAATGAAACAGGAAAGAAACTCACTCATTAATTATTGAACAAGTCTTTTTCAGTCCTTGGCGTGGTATAGCAATGCCTTTAGAAATGCACCATGATATGTGCAAATAGCAGCCTGAAAATTTCTCTGTGTCTTTTATTATTGTATTTCTTGTCATGTATGTGTCTTATGTATTATTCACTCACAAAAACGATGGCATGTTTGGTTTGATAAGTAGAGAAGCTCTCATGGGCAAGTTTCAGATTCAGTTATGATAATTTATGATTACCATAAATTTGTATGGTGCAGATTTAGTAGGAATGATTTAAGCTCAATTATGCATGACAAAATAATAAAAATGAAACAGAGAGAAACAGATTAATACTCAAGCAAATAACATTAATTAAATCTCAACTGAAAATCTTACACAATGTAATGAGGATACAGACTTGAAAGAAACTGATAGTGATTTTCCTTAAAGGAATTCAGTGACTGAGCCATGCCTGCCAATTCCTTCCACCCCTCAGGGATGTGAATTTCTTGTCAGACTGTGTGGGACCGGAGGTGGAGGCTGTGTGTGCAGACCCCGCCCCGGGGAGTCTCGTCCTCCTGGAGAATCTGCGCTTCCACCCAGAGGAAGAGGGCAGTAGCAAGGATGAATCAGGCAAGAAGGTAAAACATTACATTTTGTAGGAATTATGTTGTATGTGTACTTATGTACATGTTTAATATAAAAGGTCACAATAACTTTACATTTACATTTTATGGCGATTAATCATGTAGCATTTGATATTTATGCAGATTTATCTTCTGTATACTTTGAACATTTCAAGAGGGTCTTTTTTTTATTGTTACAAGTTGATGGATATATGGCAAAATAACAGATTGCAAAAATAATTGCACCTGTAAAACCTGTGAAATTCTCTCTTGAATAGGAGATGTACTGTGTTTATTTAGCATTCTGCCGCTTCAGTTCTTGATTGTGAATTCATGGACTCATGTAATTGTTATACAAGTCCCGATTTCTGAGAGACAATGTATATGGTGTGTACAGTACCTATATGAAAATTGTAATCACATCCAATGCACCAACTCTTCTTAATGTTGTATGTTTGAACCTCAGGTGAAAGCAAGTCCCGAGGCTGTGGCAGCCTTCCGTGCCTCCCTGACCAAGCTGGGAGATATGTATGTCAACGATGCATTTGGGACTGCTCATAGAGCTCACAGGTAAGGACAGGGAGAGTCCATAACGTACATCACTCTCTCTGCCATCTTTACTGTGACTCACTGTACGTGGACAGCCCACAATCTATACTCTTCCAGCCTCATTTTGATCTTGAACGTATTGATGTAAAGGCTTTGAGTTTAGTATAAAGTTTATCATACATGATTGCATATATCCACAGTTCAAAATTTTGTGATGTGCAGTCCAATTTTCAATGAACACAGATCAATATTTCATTGCTTTACCTTTTCCTGCAATAATTGAGTTACCCCATAGATTTTTAACTGTAATTTCTGAGATTCATCTTTTTTTAATTTCTTTCTTTTTTTTTTACATGAAAATAATAATAATGTCTGTGTTTGGCACTGGCTGACAGCTCTATGGTTGGCGTGGAGCTCCCGCAGCGAGCCGCTGGATTCCTGCTCAAGAAGGAGCTGGATTACTTTGCTAAGGCTTTGGACAACCCGGACAGACCCTTCCTGGCCATCCTTGGAGGGTAAGAAAAGGCAGATCTAGTGTGGTGATGCTCAAAACACTAATGACTTTCCATTGTGCAAAATATCTGATTTGGAGACATAGTAGATATGCTCTAGATTCTTAACAAGGGATCCCTTTTATGTCACAGTGGCAGAAGCAGAAGCGGCATTAGTAGGAAGTCATTGTAGTAGTAGAAGTAGTACAGTGACCTCCTGTTATAACGAACACGGTTCTAACAAAATTTCAGTTACAACAAAATAGAAATTCAGGCCACAACAATATCGGCTCTATGTATTTTTATTGTTTATTTGTACGGTTATAACGAAATTTTGCTATAATGAAAGAAAACTGCTGGTCCCGGGGACTTCGTTATAACGGGAGTCCACTGTAGTAGTATTAGTAGTAGTAGTAGTAGTAGTAGAAGTAGTAGCAGCAGTAGTAGTAGTAGTAGTAGTAGTAGTAGTAGCAGTAGTAGTAGTAGTAGTAGCAGTAGTATTAGTAGTAGCAGTAGTAGTAGCAGTAGTAGTAGTAGTATTAAAAGTAATTGAAATGGTAATGGTTATAGCAATAATAGTTGTAGTACAAGTAGTAGTGGTAGTATGATACGTGGTTAACAGCATATCGTTGCTCCAGACCTCGTATCTGAAATTTTGGTGAAAATGACTTTTTTGGATTAATGGTCATATAATCAGTTAAGTGAAAATGATGTCCTGTCCAAATCCTAGCTGTCTTACGCCAAAAAATAATCCACCACGGCATGTCAAAGGAAAGGTTCTCCAATTTGATGCAGTGCTTTGGCTTCCATGTTTTTTTTGCTTTCCTGAACATTTGACATATTGTAGATACGAGGTCTTGTCGTCCCAGCGACGATATGCTTTAATCAGAGCAATTACGGTACCCATTAAAATATATGCTTGGTTTCTTGTTACTCTTAGTGAAACAGCCAAGAAAAACTAAACAAAATCTGTGAGAAGCAACTTCAACTTGGGGACGTATGTATGGAAGTACATATTTTCTTGTGTGCATTGCTCCCCGTAGAGCCAAAGTGAAGGATAAAATCCAGCTGATTGAGAACATGTTGGACAAGGTGGATGAGATGGTGATTGGGGGAGGGATGGCTTACACCTTCCTCAAGGTCCTGCAGGGAATGAAGGTAAAATATCTGTCATCGACTAGTAAGTTCAACTGTTGCAGAGATTGGTTTCTTGGCTGTATTCAAGGCAATGTATTCCTCTGCGACAGGTTGGAATCCTCTTTAAAAAGATGTTCACAGCATGTCGCATAGATTTTGTTTTCTTGACACTCATTAAACAAGTTTCAAATTTCATCAAAAATCTGTTTCCTCTATTGAGTAAGATCTTTATGCTGTGCTCAGCCATGACAATTCGCTATCTTTGCCCACAGGTTAAGATTTGTTTCCACACAACTCCTGACATGTGGGCAGGGCCTTGTGCATGTTGATGTGGGACAATATTGAAGAGGAACCATAACAGACTTGATCATGTGTGAGATTATACAATGTTTTTAGAACATGCTTCAGCGATATTAACAGCATTGTCACAATTAATGTTAATACTCATATTGACCTATTAGCTAGCAAAAGACTTACCAGCATTGTAGGTACCACCAACTAGCATGATATCAGAAATGTATGTGTGGGCAATACTGTTTGCACCTTCCTTCTTTTTTTTTTCGTGATGTACGAATTTCATTAGCTGTGCTTTCATGTTTTAAGTCTTTAAGCGTGTAAGACACAAATCGTCTTCTATTTTGTGTACCCTCTACCCCGAAACATAAATGAGTCTGTAATAACTGTGTCTGCTCTCCCTGCTTTTTAATCTGATCCTCAGATTGGCAACTCCCTGTTTGACGAGGAGGGATCCCAGATTGTTGGCAAATTGATGGAGAAGGCTGAAAAGAATGGGGTCAAAGTTCATCTCCCGGTCGACTTCGTGACAGCAGACAAGTTTGACGAGAATGCCCAGGTGGGAGAAGCAACCGTCTCCTCTGGTATCCCGGATGGGTGGATGGTGAGTGGTCCCACTTTCAAATCAGAGGATTTAGATAATATATATTGATGAATGATTAATCTTTCCTGTTATAAAACATTGCACTCCTGATAGATTGTAACTGTTTATAGTGAATGTCATTCCTCTTTCTTCAGAGTAGCATTGTCTTCTGACTTCATTAAAGTGGAAAGTCTCATTGCAAATACTTCATCCTGTTTGACCAAACGTCTGCAATAAAATGGCAACATCTACATTATCTTGTGAATGGTGGAGATTTACATTCAATCAAAAAAAGGAGTGAATAATGCAGTCAATTCCTGTATTGTGTGTGTCTTTTTACAGTACATATTGGCTCGAGAAAAGATGCAAAGTAACTACATGTAGCACCATTTTCAAGCACAAAATCAGAGTATATTCTCAACCTCAAGTTTTCTTCTTCCCCAGGCAAAACAAGTATGCTTGTACTGTTTCTGACCACAAGTCATATTGAATGAACCTCAAGTATATGGTGACATGACTGTGAATTATGCTTTTGTTCTATTTTTTCAAAGAACCAGAAGAATACCTGCCTACAACCCATCTTGAAATTTTGCAACTTGAAATCACTTGCAAATAGTTGTCTATTTTTAGTCCTGAACTTATATCATTGAACTGAAAATGTTGCTGTCCCCAGTCTAGGTCAGTTGGAGGAGTTGAGTTATTCACAAGTTTAGCTGCCTACCACTGTCCACTTTAAGTCAGAAAGTTGATATTGAATATCCAATTTGGATTCCTCATTCGCATATACCTTACATAATTAATCACTTCAGATATATTTCTAATTGGTTATTTATTTGTTGTCAATTATTGTTTTTCTGTCAAGGGCCTAGACTGTGGTCCAAAGAGTGTCGAGTTATTCAAAGGTGCAATCGAAAGGGCAAAGGTCATCGTTTGGAATGGGTGAGTAAGCTAATACCTTATAGCAGTGAATTACCGTGGAACATTGTATCAAGTACTTGATCACAAAGATTAAATCCTGCTGAATTTGATTTTTGGTCCTCTTACCATATACTCCCTGTCAGTCTCCTTCATTCTTCTTTCATTATTAACCCAGGCCTGTTGGAGTCTTCGAGTTTGCCAAGTTTGAAGTAGGAACAAAGAAGGTCATGGACTACGTTGTTGCGGCAACGAAAGCTGGACGAGTAACAATCATTGGTAAGTATTGAATGTTATGTAAGCCTATTTTATGCAAACCTATTTTTGTTTTCTTTTGTACATATTCCAGTTGAGATGTCCAAGAAAAATGATTGTCCCAAATCACTCACAAGTACTATACTTGATAAATAGTCTCCGGGTATCTTTCTTCTATGTGAACTCAGACACCTTCAAACATGTTATCCTTCTCTTTATTCCAAACAATATCAACTTACACTTGTTTATGCTCAACAAAAGTTCATTGTTACAGAACTAGTTGGCCATACATTTTGGATCAGCATTAAAAAAATCGTCTTGAGCTGTTGGAAGTGGGTCTTTGGATTTGACATATATGTACCTATCACATGTGCATACAGCTATATCTTACAGTGTTTCATTGCATTAAGGAGTGTCATTTAAATGCATGATAAAAAAAAGTGGGTCCAGAATGCTGCCCTGCGGAACACCGTTTGACAGTAGACCCCCTTGATTCATGTCCATTGATCACTATGATTTGCTGTTGAGTGTGAAAATCGCCAATGAAAACTTTCATTAACCCTAACCAGGCCGGGCTTTTTTGGGTGTTCTGTGGCCGGGGAGGGGTTGATTCAAACCCCCCCCCCCCCCCCCCCCCGAGATCTCGGCCATCGGTTGCGCAATTGCCATGAAATTTGGCACGTGCATTACCTGTGGCGTAATCTACTAAGCTATACAAAAAGAAATGGAAATTTTCATCATAATAATTAATTATGCTAATATATGCATAAAATCATACATTTTGCTCTAAATCAGAAATTAAAGCTCCTAAAATCCTAATTTTTGGTGAAGACATTCTTTGTAGCATTCCTAACAATGTACTTGAAAAAAAGATTTGTTATCAAAATCAATTTCGTATGTATTTTATTGTTTTATGAATTATGTATTTTGTTGTTTTTTCGACCTTTTGTTTTATCATTTTTTTTCCGCAAAATTTATGACAGAACCTATTTCAAGCATAATTATGCTAAAATTGATAAGTTTCAGCCTATGAAAGTGAAAATAATCATATCTTTATGAATAAGAGAAAACTCCATTTGCATAGACTTTATACACAAAATCACGTTTTTGAGCCATTTTCGGTTTGACAGGCATGTATAAAACGTTATGCAGCGTCGTAACGGTATGCACGATTTTCGCGAAAATGGTGTCAAAAGATGCGCGAGACTTGAAAGTAAAAAGTCAGCGAACGGCGCAGTCAAAAAATTTCGCACGGCGGAGTAGTTGCGAAAAATGTCGAGGGGGGGGGTTGATTCAACCCCCCCCCCCCCCCCCGGCCTTTTTAGGGTTAAGGTGTCACTAAATTCGTAGTATTTTAATTTCCAAAGTGGCACACCATGAGAGACCATATCAAAGGCTTTTTCCAGGTCTTTTGTTACCAATTCAACAACATGACCAGTGTTGATATCTTTTGACTTCAGAATGGGCACTTCTGAAAAATAATTTGGGACGTGTTATTTAAGCAGTTGATACTAAATTTATGTTTAAAACATTACAGGCTCTGCTGTCACAGCATAAAAGAAAAATCAACAGCTCACATGCGTCAATACAAGATCACATGTATGGCTGAGTTTGTATCTGTTATCAGTCAAATCTGTCAAATTTCACTGATATGTAACATTTGTCCTATTCCCACAACAGGAGGAGGAGATACTGCCACGTGCGCTGCCAAGTACGGTACTGAGGCTCTTGTCAGCCATGTTAGCACCGGGGGAGGAGCCAGTCTGGAGTTGCTAGAAGGTGAGCGATCCCTTTTCTTTATAACAACTCTTTAGATCAAAGGAAGTAGTCATGTATGGTGATCCACTCTGTTCTTGGCCATCCTGCGGTATTTTCATGGCTCGTCTTGTTTTAGTGAGCTCACAAGTCTTCTACATCGTATGTGGTCGTCTCACTACTGCTCGACAGACTCCACATATGCCTGTTTTCAATTGTCATTTTTTCTGGATAAACGTCTTTGAATATGATTTCGACTTTCTCTTACTGTCGCTGCCCACAGATCTCAGTAGCTACATAGAATCATGAGATTTCAGATTTTGTCACAGACTCTGGCGCTGTGTGATATACACATGTAGGACTGTTGAACATATTTCACTAGTGGTTACATATTTAAAGGGAAATCAAGTTTGAATCTGATGTAGAGATACATGTATCAGAGTGAATTATGATCAGTCTTCTTAATGCAGAATAACCGATGCCCTTGATCTTGTGGTTAAGTTTCAACCTTGAATGTCTTCAGGTGGCAGGTAGATTTTTAAAACAATTGTGCCAACTGAAGCTAGTGTGTTGCATGCACTGTGCAGCGCAGCAAAAAATAAAGCAACAACTTGTTGACCAGAGCCTACATGTACAGTGGCAGATCCAGGGAGGACCGCACCGGGCGCACGCCCCCCTTTATTTTTTGTTGAAACAAAAGAAATGAAAAGAAAAAATGGGGGAGGGGTGTGTGTGCCCCCCCCCCCCTTAATTTTGTAAACGTGCTCCCTCTTTACGGAATTCCTGGATCCGCCCTTACATGTATGCTACTAGTGGAGAATTTACAATCAAATTTTTCTCATTTATGCCAAGGACTTATGTTTACATTCTTGCCCTTTCATTTTTCATTGGCTGTCATGAGGGTGATATGGGAGGATTTTTGTTCGTTTGTTTGTTGCTGTTGTTGATAATAGGAAAAATGAGGAAGTGGTTTACCACGACTATAATGGTATGCTTCTGGGTTACATTGTCTTGCAGGCAAGGTGCTTCCTGGTGTAGCAGCACTCACTGATGTGTGACTACTAGAACCTTCCAAACCTTCAACCAGCAGCATGCTCTGATCTAGAGACTAGAGGAATGTGTTTCTTTTTATAAAATATATTTAAGTTCTATCATAAAGTATCATATAGATTTATACCGTAAAATATCATGTATAAGCGCACCTGTTTCTTTATAAGGCAGATCCTTAACTTCTTATCTTGAAAGGAAAAAAAATACTATGAACGGCAAGCACGTGCCTCTCAAGAGAATCTGAGTTTCAGTAGGCCTGTTTACACATACCTGAAATTATGAGGTTTGAATAATCAACTAATGCAACATGATGTGTAAACTGTAAGTTTGTGTGTGGGTGGACACACACGATAAATCACTGAATATTGCAATCTGCATCATGAGGCAGACATCAGTCCACCTTGATTTCTTGGAAAACTCGAGATAATTTGCTTTCTCTAGTGTTTATGAATGGCACATGAAAGAAAAGAGACTCAGGCTTTTTTAACTCTTTATGTGCCATGGTGGAAACCCCCCGTGTGCCGCATTATTCTGAGACACCAACGTAGTCATACATTGAGAAAACATTCTATTTTTCACATCTTTATAACTTTTACAGATTTCTGTTAAATTGTAGACAAAGTAAGCAAACTTGTAGAGAAAATGCCACTATTTGCATTGATGTAAATTCTGTTGCAGATCTATAATTGCTTTTCTTTCAAATGCCCAGTACCTACATTATTGTAAATGTATGACTTTTGCACACAACGCAGTTACAGAAACTTAGAATTTGCACGCAAATTAAGTATGAAACACTGCTTGTTAGTCAGTCACCACATAAAATATAAGCTATAGACGAGAGGAACCGATATGCCAGAAACGATTTCATTGTACGTGGCATTTGGCGAGTTATCGATCGGTTTTGGCGGGTTTGTGCGTTTGAGCGAAATATGCGAAGTTGGCACGCCGGCGACTGAGTCGGACATGCGAACGTGGAACATAAAGAGTTATTTCAGTGATGCAACTCCCCATACTAGGTGTGCACACTTCGGTGCTCAGGGTCACGCTGCAGTCATTGTTGAGGCATGTGCAGTGCTTTGCTTAAATCCAAATCAATTTATTAGCCATGTGTGAACGTTGCTGAATGAAATCAATTTTTGCAGCATGATCTACAAACTTATAAATCTTGTGTTAGTGAATAGACCTACTGTATTTTCACATTGTCGAGGGCAAGTGGAGCGTTTGAAATTTCAGCAGCTTGTAGATTTCCACAATTCTCTCTCAGACCTTGTTCTTGTCAGAATGACTTCAGCAGCTTGCAGATTTCTAAGTCTGCTTACTTTGTCGGCTTGCAAAGTTTGCTTTGTGGGAAAGGGTCAAAAGTGAACTAGACTCCTTGCGTATACTCACTGTAGTCACATATTATTACAGGAGCCCAGTGCTGAGACTAGGCCAGCTAGCGCTCCGTCACGTATTCAGCGTGCGCGCATATACGTACGTCGCCATATTGATTATGACGTAATCGAACTTGACAACATGAACAATTCGTCGCTGATGAGCTCTGCATTTTTAATTACCCCTGTATTGAATTGCAACTGGAAAAATAAAAACAAAATGAGGGTGGAAAGTACAGGTCTCCTCACTTCATGCATATTCATATGTTCAAAACACTACATTCATAGTTGCAAGATCTTGATAAAATTTCCATATAAGTGTACATTTTCGTAACCCTAATTTTATGCATTAAATATGACTTTATGCAAATTATTTATAGCTTATCAATAACATATATATAGCTTATCATAACATTGAGATTCTTGCTGGAGTACTCCAAGGTGACACATTGGCCCCCTACCTCTTCGTAATTGCAGTAGATTATTGTATGCGCCTAGCATTAGAGAAGAAGCCAGATCTTGGATTTACTTTGACACCAGCACGGAGCAGGAGAGTAAAGGCCAAGAAAATATCCGACACAGAATTCGCAGATGACATTGCCCTGTTGACAAACACCGTGAAGGATGCAGAGGAACTCATGAGGGAAGTAGAGGCGGTATCTGCCAGCGTAGGACTAACGATGAATGAACAAAAGACAAAATATCTGGTCGAGAATATTGATGAGCTAGGAGGGATTACAAGTATGGGTGGGCAGCCAATAGAGCTAGTAAATGACTTCCTGTATCTTGGGGCCAAAATCAGAAACTCTGAGGAGGACGTAGACGCAAGAAAGAGAAAAGCATGGGCAGCATGTCACAGCTTAAAAACTGTGTGGAAATCAGACTTGCGGAAGGACCTTAAAGTTCGCCTTTTCACCGCAACAGTCGAGTCAGTACTTCTGTATGGGTCTGAAACTTGGACTATGACGAGAAGACTCACTAAAATCCTAGATGGTTGCTACACAAGGATGCTCAGGATGGCTCTAAACATCAACCAATATACGATGAGGATCACTAACTCAGAACTGTATGGGACCCTACCAAAAGTTAGCTCCAAAGTAGCTCAGAGGAGGCTAAGGCTCGCTGGACACGCCCAAAGACACCCTGAGCTAACACTACACACAGTTTTACTATGGGAACCACTACATGGGAGAGCAAGACGCGGGCGGCCTCGACGCACATATGTAGACACACTTAGAAATGACACTGGTCTGCATGACACAAAGGACATTGCCAGTGTAATGGAGAACAGAGAGCGCTGGAGGGACGTCATCCATGGATCTCGGGAATACTACCCGACTTACGTATGTCAATAACATGTCAATAACAATTTTTTAACAATTTTTTGTATCTATTCCTTTTAAATTTAAATGAAAGAGGTCACGTCTACCTGTTTCATGCAGTCGGCTTCCATCCTACAGTTTTTTGCTCATTGATCCATAGGCCCGATTAACGGGTAAAATAAGGTTTCGTGAACCCTGTAGTCTACTGAAATATGACCTGTTGCGTTGCTAGCGTCAGATTTTTATTATATTGAGGTGATATATTTATGATCTCGTGTCAAGTTATTGTTTCTGTTATAAAGATCAAGTAGACTGCCCTTGGTATTGCATTTTTTCTCTGTAGCGGGAAAAATATTACATTCTTTCCTGACAAAATAGCCGCAGAATTTTATTTCTATCGGTGTGGTGCTCGCGCTTCCCCCTTGTGCGTAGGCGCAGCGATTTGGTCCCACGTCGTCCATTGTTCGGTGCGTGAACGTGCATTTTGGGAGTTGGCGCATGCCTGTGGCCGCTGCATTATGTCGTGCTATTTTGCTGGTTTATAGGCTAGTTTGCATGCAGAATGCATGTTGTACCGCATGGTTCATTGGCCAGTATGTTTTTGTTATTAAAGATAGACCAGAAAGGACTAGGTTCCTATGTGTAGCCAGCTAGAGTGCTAACAATTTAATAGCTACATTAGCAGTGTGATTACTCAGACAGCAGTCTGTCGTTGTTAAGGTCTAGACGTAATTTTAAATCAGATCATCAGTAATAAAATAGTGGGCCTACATATCAAACCTAAGGTATTAATTCGTGCATTTACACATTGGCTTTGCAATATCTTGTATTGAGTGTAGCCTGTAGTATATAAACTAGTCTAGTATAGTAGTAATAGTATTTATTTTAATATTATCAAATTATATCTACTAGACCCTAACAACACTGATAGTAGATCTACGTGTAGGTTGCTACGGGCAATTTGCAACACATGCCTAATAATATACTTGCCATACATGGTGCATATCATGTGCCAAAAAAGAAATTAAAAAAAAAGTACCTGGTACATATTAATTTCTATATCAAATATACATGATACGTTACGTGATATATGAGTCTATAAAAGTGACAGTGCATGCGGAGGTTGTTTACTTTGTATCTTTGTTGATGAATTTGACAAAATGCACAATAATAATGTGACGAGACCTGAAAAAGTACCGGTATTAGCTACTGCTATAGTGATATTTTTTTTTAACAGTGTCGCACAGAGAGATGTAATTTCCTGGTTCTTTGTTGAAGGTACAGATTTTCGCGCTGCAAAACAATACAGTTGATGCAATGAAAGTTGGTCAATTTTTTTTTCTTTTTATTCAGCGACCAAAGTAATGAAAGGTGATGGTGTCACTATAATATAGGGGTAGGAAAAATAGTGGAGTACCGGTACCGGTACCCAGTGTTGAACAAAAGTTTCTTCTAGCAAGCTACTACCACAAACAATCACAGTCGATGGGTTCAAATGATATTTGTAGCATAGTCAACTGTTCATAAGTTGTTGAGATACTACTACCACACACAAACAATCATGGAATCAATTGGTTCAAATAACATATTCATGATATTTGTAGCATAGTCCTCTGTTCATATGTTGTTGAGATACTTCTGCCACACAATCATAGAATCAATGGGATCAAATGACATGACATCTGTAGCATACTCGACTGTTCATAGTTCTTGAGATGTACCGGGTACGTACAATATAATGTGCAGCAACAAACAAATAATTTGAACTAGGTATAATCGTATGCCAGATGAAATTATATTGCACTGTATCTATTTATAAACAAATTAATCAAATTACAGCTACCAGTATTTTCTGCTTTCCTGTAAATTGTCTGCAGTCTCAATTTGATAGTGATACTGGTAGTGGTACCTACCAGGTACATATCACTTGTATTGTGATGACAATGTGAATGATAACAGCATGGCAATAATGAAGTTATGATTTCAAAGTACATTTCACTTGCATACAGAGTTGTGCAGTCTTGTATAGTGCCATGTGCAATCCAGTCTTTTTTAATTGAAGGAAGTTTGATTGATTGTAAGCTTATGACAGCAGCAGCACAATACAGGAAGTAGTGTAATGAACATTGACACACTCCTTTGATCCATCCTCCCTCTGCCTACCCGCGCCCGGCCCGGCCCGGCCCGGCCGCGCCCAGCCCCGCTCCGCTAGCCCGCGGGCCCGCATGATATCTGCACAACCCGTGTGTCGGGCGTGTGAAGCAGAGCCCGCGCGCGTTGACCATCTATCTGATTTGCCGTAAGCGTGAATCGAATAGCCCTGAGCAGTAACAAGAGGTCAAATGCAAGGGGCATAAATGATTCACAAAAAACTGTAGGATGAACAGAAACCACAGATAATTGTCAGAAATGTCCTAAATGATGTCAAAAAGACTATCACATTTCACAGAAAATTGCAACTTAAGATATGAAAAAGTCAAGAAAATGTGTTGAAATCTGATGCTAATTACGATCCTGTCTGTGCGTCCCATGGGACCGACTCATGCATGATAGCGACACATGGTTGATATATCGCGCATTGTGAAGTGAATGTCCAGCTAGGAACGTTCTGATTTTTTGTGAGAGATTGAGTATGTGTTGCTCCTTTGGATTTTAGTTTTAATATGTTTGATAACCACTCTGAACTTTTTTTAATGACGTCAGATATTGAGTCATCATCTTCCGATAGTGAGTAGTTTCGAACGGAGACCGAATCGAAGTATTTTTAATGTAAATGTGAAGTGAGCCCTCTCTCGACGGATTGCACAATGGCCGCGCTCTCCGTACGGTGATGAAGCGCCTATGACGACCCCACATACGTGCCGTTCAATCGAGGCTGAACGCTGATCTTGCTGTTCTTGTTTTCTGACAAAGGAAAAAGTGTGGCTTATGCACAATATTTTACGGTATTCTATCCTTATTTTTATGAGAGGGTTGTGGAGGTTGTAGTAGAGCCGACTGGTGTGTTTGTGATAGATAATTCTTTTACCCAATAATGTATTCCAAACAAGCAGACTGGAA
Organism: Diadema antillarum; assembly: GCF_040938485.1. Classification (NCBI taxonomy): domain Eukaryota; kingdom Metazoa; phylum Echinodermata; class Echinoidea; order Diadematoida; family Diadematidae; genus Diadema; species Diadema antillarum. Next base: position 545,926 of record NW_027271972.1, on the reverse strand, counting down.
AAAAAAACCCAAAAAACTAGACTGCCATCAACTTCATGTGTAAAACAATACACTTTTATGTGTACAATATACTTGATATACTTCCTCACTGTGAGTTATTGTTTAATATTTAGTTTAATTCAGCTGAAACCAGATCCTCTGCCATTTGTGAGCTGTAAGTTGCTTTCAGTAGTAAGAATGGTAATCGTCGTATTGTTTCTATGTAAAGTTTGTAGTAATGCTGTGTTTTGTGTTTCCTTGGTTGGAAGGAAATACAGTGTACCATCATTATTTTGTGTTGAATTGAAAATTCATTGTTGCAGCACTATTTTCGCTGCTGCAGTACATTTGCCAAACACTTCTGTACAGGAAAAGGACAAGCCAAATTTGACAGTCGAGCCTGTGTCTGCTAAGCTTTCTTCCTTGCCACGCTTTCCCCAGAAGTCTGGACCAACTGCTCTGCCAGATGGCATTCTTAGGCACACACACACACAACAGTATTTTGTTGTTGTTTTGTCCTGTCGTTTCTGATGGAAACATATGACAAAATGCATGTTTAATTGCTTTTACATGTTCTTTTGATTTCTCTCTTCGCATCATTCGCTCACTGCACACGCTTTGTGAGACAAACCAATAAGATAATGATCAACAGTGAAGAGCAAACACACAGGAGGCATCTAGCAGACGTACGAGTGTCTTTGTGTTTAATAGCAGTCAGAATATGACAGGAAAGTGATTCTGTGCAGCAAACATTACTGAACAAGACTCTGAAGCATAAAATCCCAAAGTTTGTTCTTCTTTCTTTTTTTGTACCTGTCATAGAAAGGAACTGCGGGTACACCAATACAGTGTACATATACTGTTGCATGTTTTCAGACAGATCATCCAAAAGTACTTCCAGTAATTTATAATATACTGTACATTGTAGTAGTTGCTACTACCAGTTAATTGCTGACAGTAATATATAGTGTGTTTTGCTTGTGTAGAATTTCATCGGGGCATGGTAACATTGTGTCTACACAAACATCTTTGCTACATGTGAGACCTGTATATAAAGAATAATGCCTCCGGCCACTTCGTTGGCGGAGGCATAAAAAGAAAGATAAAAGTGGGAATATTGGTAACAACTATAAATGTGATTTTGGGAAGATTTAAAAATTGTATCACTCACTTTAGCAGGATAGGAGAGTTCAGAGAACAGAATAAAATTTACATGTGTTATGTGCCAGCGAAAAGCAGTCTGTTTAGTTACGAGGGTTATATGCAATATGGATAGGTAGGTTGATGCGTATGGAAGAAAAGCATGCAACAAAACCTGTTAAGATAGACCTGTTTACACACACAGCAAAGAGTGGAATTTGGATTGCGATCTTAATGCGCATGTTGTTAGCTAGCAATCCAAACATCCGACATGTATGGACGGATAAAAAGAAAATCATGATTTCAAGTGGGATTTGGATCTCCATTAAAATGTCATGAAATATAAGATTCTTGTCAATAATTGAGAGAATTCACAGTTGAGACAAAACAGTTCATCTAAAAACATGCGGAAGACAGATGTTTCAGACATCTTTTTTTTTTCGAGGGGGGTTGCCCTGTTTGAACACAAGTTCACATCAATCTGAGCATTGTAATCCAAACTTCGTTGTTTGTCACTTGGGAATGTGAATGGTTTTACAGTGAATTCCTTACGTGTTAAATTGTGAAAACACCGAAGAGTCCTGCTGTATGAGAGGATATGATCCCACAAATGTAATATTTCGTACTGATAGTTCACTGTCAAGGTATTCAAATACCAGCAAACATTATTATGTCAAGCACATGTGGTGACTATTAAAAGCAGAGGAACAGTTTCATATGGAAATACCTTGTGGACTTCTCTTCAGTTCAAGATTGCTCATTATCTATGCTTATATAAACATGTGTATTTTGCATGCTCTCATTTACCTCAAGTAACACAAACACCAAATGGAAAGCAATTTTGAGGCATTAACATCCACAATAATGAAATCATATCCATTTTAGAAATGTCTACTGTGTTTCACTGGAAAATTGTGAACCAAAAGAAATGGAGCAAGCAGACTGCTTTCCCTATTCAGTCTACATAGTTTATATGGGATAGTTTCATCTGAAGTGTTCAGTTTCTGTTTACAAGACATGCCAAAATTGTTCACTGTGCCTATTAATATAAACATAATAACACACATACATGACTCATATATGTGGAGAATGGTGCATGCTTTTCACCGAGTGATAGAAGCTATACAGTAATTTATACACGTGGCAAAAAAAAAACAAAAAAAAATGATATTTTGACAACTTGCAGACAATCAATACCATCAATGGGAATTGTTTTAAAGTGCCATTCACCTTGGCTGTACAATGTACACAGTTTGACTCTGAATGAAGTGTCAGATATAAGCATTCATATGAAATCTTCACAGAAAAGACAACATGTTGTACTTGAGTCCTATGTAAAGTGACTTTGCACATGTGATTATGGGAAGAAAGAAGGGATTAAGTTCACTGCTGGTGGCAAATTATTCTCAACACTGGAATTATGATAAACTTACATATTATACAGGTTGCAATATTAATCTTGAGTTCTTATGTGTCAGAAATCATATAGAACAAGGTTGACTTAGCTGGAAAGGTTCCTGCAAATTAAACAATTCACATCTTTAACTCAAATACAATGCGATTGTTGTACATATTTCATGCACTTTCATAGATATCCACTTTGGCACCTTGTTTCTGGTTTCTATTCTTCTTGTAAACATTGGGGAAGGAAAGATAAGCCTTTGATGACGCAAGGAAAATTAACACAGATAAAATACAAATGCTGGATGCTATCGAGTCAATATTCCTGAGAAAATGAAGACAAACAATTCACAGATCATAGCCTAAGGTTTGCACAACTAAAAGACAACAAATGGCATGCATTCCATTCTGGTTATTCCTCAATGCCCTCAACAACCAACAACAAGCACAGTACCAGAGCACTTTTGATAGCATTAACACTTATTGTGCCAATGGGCACATCATTGATACCCAATGGCCACTGTGGCAGCAGCCCAAGATATTAGAATATCCATCACCTTTGCCTGGACAAACAAAAACAAAAACAAACAAAAAAAATCAACATCAATGGCTCTCAAGGACAATTTCTATTGTGAGATTATCACACATTTCGTGAACGGGGCATGATGTGAATGTGTAACTTCAGTTGATGTTTAAAGGACCTCTTCATTTCGAGGCAAACACATACTGAGGAGGGGGGTATTTAATAGAACTAGGAACAATTTCGTTTCCTAATGCATACTAAACGTATGGTGTAAAGTTGGGGTTTAAAACATGCTTTCCTGATAAATACCGTATGTGGATGAATCTGAGGGAAATACATGTATAGAAGTCACTGAGATGACTCCTACTATAAATGGGCAGGTCACCCAAGAACGGTGTTACCCACTGCGAGCATAAGTCTAGGGGGTGTCCTTGCAACAGGATACCCTTGGAATAGGGAGAAGAGCTTGCACCTCCTTATCTACTACTCCCTTTTCTTATCCAAGACTCACTAATTCTGTTCAGTAATTCTGCACTGTCTCGCAGGTTTAATGAGATGTTGGTTTTGTCACACAAACCATCTGCATCTTGAGCTATGATGTGTGCACAAGAACCAAAGGAGAAGTGTGGAAACAAATCAATTTCCACCTATTTCAACCCAAACTCTGGACAAATCCAATGCATTATACCAATTCTCAAATTACAGGATGAAACAGAAAACAGCCTTGCTTCTAATCAATGTATAGTGTATCTCATCAGAGACACAATCATACAGGTACAAAAATATTCATGTGATAGTGATAGCTGCCAGATCTGCCTTTTTTACTGAAATTATGAAGACATGCAAAGAAATAAGCATCTTAACAATAACAGTTCCGCTTCCCTCGGCTGAAGTGCCGAAGCAGAAATCACTTTTTACAATGCTTTGATCCAAACATCAATCGCAAGAGACATATATACGTGCAACGTTTGTGCTAAGTGCTTGCACACTTTTAATGTACATGTATAATAGATATATATATGTATGTATAGAAATATGTATCATGTATAGTGTACAGTGTATACATCATATGTACAAATTTACTGAGATCATCTTTTCGAAACAGATATGCCATAATATCACCCAAAACCTTTGGAGCATGAACTTAATATATATCAACAAGGTACAGCACCTGACACATCGCGGTTCTGTCAGATACAATTTAGTCCATCGATAATTTATACAAATTGGCATTTGGTGTATCAATACAAAGACGAATCGTGCATACTATCTCCTTTTGTAAAATATTGTGTGACATCATTCCCCTCTCTCCATGAACAATAATATCCTCCAATGGGCATGGGCAACAATACCAGTTGCGTGGGGAAAAAACACACACATATATGCAAAAAAAAAAAAAAAGAGAAAAAAATAGGACAAAAAAAAAACTTTCATTCAGCTTCTCGAGCAGCAGAACAATTCTTTACTATTGCTATGTGATACCACATACATACATCCAGAGAAATAGAGCAGCACAGTTTGAGGACATCAGAAGAAGCAAAAACATTGACAAAGCAGCAACCACAACAGGATGATGATAGATCGACAAATGATACAGAGACATGTAGACAGAAAGACAAACAAAGTGAAGGTAGTTAGATAGATAACAGGCGGACAAAAAAGATAGATTAGGGAAAAAATGGATGAACAGACAGATTTTTTTTTTCTTTCTTTTCTTTTGAATGAACCTGTGAAAAGAGGAGAAGTGAGAAAATAGATATTTTCATAGAAATGCAGACAGACAGACAGACAGACAAACAGGTAAGCAGAGGGCTATATAGATCAGGATGAATTGACAGGCTAAGAGATTGGTAGATGGGTAGGAAGATAGGAATATACAAGTTGTGATGTCAAAGCTGGTCGCTTGAAGACAATGATATACAGAAAAGGGACGGGGCCTATCACTAGAGCTAATCTCACAGTCAGTTGAATTCTTTGAAATGCAGGAAGCGCACTGTATATCAACTTCCTTTTAATTCAACAGCAGCAGATTTTTAAAGGTTGTACTGTGGGTGAAAAACAACAACAAACACACAAAGAAAACCAAACATGCATGGGTCTTTCCTGGAGAGTCAACTGTTGTAATGTTTGTAATTGAACAAGGCCGCCTACGAAGAAGAGGTTGACTTCAACTGGGAAATCTGAGGCTACTAACAAGGAAAAAATAGACCATGCATGAGATAGGCCATCGGATTCAAAGTAACCCAAGTATCCACCTACCAAGTATAGTAGTGTGACAATATCTAATTCTCTATTTTGCTCAGTGATATCAAGTGCATGTTCACACAATATAATAACATTTCTATGACAAGCATTAGTCCTAGTTACCTCCGCCAAGGGAGGAGGTTATGTTTCGTTATCGTTGGTTTGTTTGTTCGTTCGTTCGTTTGTCTGTAAGCAAAATAGCTCAAAAAGTAGACAACGGATTGGGATGAAACTTGCAGGGAAGGTTGAGAATGACACGAGTATTAAACAAACGATTAACTTTTGGTAGTGATCTGATAATTTTGGGGGAATTTATGAAGGATTTTTGATATTTTGGCAGGGAGGGTCAATGAAGTTGGGAGTTCAGGCTGCGCGTGTTTGAGGTTTGCATGCGCGCACTAAAGTGCGTGCTCTAGTTTCTGCTGGGGTGAGGCGCGCTGTGCAGCTGAGGGTTTATGACGTAACAAAGGCTTCTATATTGGGAAATCGGGAGACTTTCAGCACACTACTAATATTATAAACACTTTCAGCATGCTATAGTACGTATGGGTGGAAATCACTGATAAATATATGGAAGAACAAGATCAGTGATGGAAATGAGCTGCATGCTTGGCGGAGGTCTGTGCTCTCAGAGTGCTTCTCTAGTTATCAATATTTTTTAAAGAGAACTTTCATGGAGGTCAGTGACATATGTACTATATTCTTTGTGAAGCACAGGAGTTATATTTGTTTTTGTCCTCCCATGTTATTGTACTTGGAAAAAAGTAACATAATTCTGTGTATTGAAGTGTACAGTGGAAGACACTATGGCATGGGCATTAGCAAAGTGTTAAATCAGAACACTACAAATGTGCAGAGGTTTCCTACCTCCTGTAGGAAATTTGTCTTTGAAAACTACCGGGGGGGGGGGGGGGGGGGGGGGGAACAGACCACAATTCCAGTGCATTTTACAGATAATTCCTTTTACAGATGTAATGCCATGCTTATCCCACCATGTCCACCAAAATATACAGAACACAAATTTCTGATTCATTAAACTGTGTCCCAAAAGTGCACCCAAACTCCACAATGACAATCACCCCTAACAACCACAATAAACTGATACCAAATGGCAGCATTCTAAGTGTCTTTCCTGACCACAGCCTGTTGGCATAACCATGTTGATGAGAAAAAGCTAAAATGTGAATCTCTTTCAGTGGTATGTTAGATAGACACATACCCCACAAACAATCCATACATTCTTCCATATCATCGAAATACCATGAATATTGTCATTACAGTTTAGTTGTAGTTTAGTTCAATGACATGACTTTAGACCACAGAACCAATTGACAAATTTCTCCTCTTATGCTAGGCACAAACTCCTGAATGTGACACTTTTACCTGTATTTCTCCTATTAATATAAGATATACATATAGAGTAAGCACACAGTTTCTTTAACAAATGCCATTACAAAACAAAATAAGCACAGTGGCTTGAAGACAAATTAATTCCGTCAACAAGAGACATTCATCCCCTGGTCGAATAGAAAAAAGAAAGAGTATGAATGTTATTGATGAAGATTGAAACAGTTTTGCAGTATGTAAACTATTTTTTCAGAAAGTGAATGTGAAGGTTTACTTGATTTGGTCTAACAAATGCCCAGGCACACAACATTCCTCCTTTCATTGCACAGATCACCTACATCTAAACATCATTCCTGATCCACTCACAGGCTAAAGTAGAAAAATACACTTTCGTTCAAAATAGCGAATGCACAATATAAAGTCCTTCAGCACTCAATAAATGTACGACTCTCATATGAAAACCATTCAAACCCATTTGGATATTTGGCTATAAAGAAAGATTTAACATTCTGATCACAATAGGCCTCTGATAACCTGGTCTTTACAACTATATATAAAAATCTAAGGCAAGAAGGAGAGTAAAGTGTCAAAACTTTACAAACTGTCATATATTCTGGTATATCTTAACAAAAACCATGCATTCTATGTACCCACATCACAGACTGTTCTCTATAAGGAAGATAAAGAAACGAACTCACTTCTATGAATACTCAGGGGAAACCTCCTACAACTTGCATGCATTGACATGTACAATGTGTGTATAAAGCCAAAGACTGGTTTGAATAATGAAACAGAATTGTATGATGCACTGTCTTAAAGTTATTTTGTTTTTAGTATTTATCATGTGGATTTCCATATTATTTAGACCATGAGAACAAGTAAAGGAATTGCCCGGTATGCCTCTATTGGCATGTAGGGCAGCAACAAACACCGTCCACTTCTGGCGGTCCTGGGCGAGCATCTGGATAGATCCCCATGAATAATCTAGGGCTTTTAATTCTCCCTCCACTGTTCTTCTCCAGGTGGTCTTGGGACATCCCCTCTTTCTCTTTCCTTCAGGTGTCCAGTGAAGTGCTACACAAGTGATATTTTGCGCATCCATCCTGAGTATATGCATGAATGCTGAATGCATACTACAACCATCAAACAGCCATAGCATAATGTTGGGGATTTCAACACAACAATACATTTTGGATGTGACAATAAATTCTGTGTTCAGGTTACTTGTCCAGAATTTAGCTACAAGTATGCTATCAAGGTAATCCTTCTCTCACAATGTTTCAATATGTAAGGGTGTAGATTCACCCCCATTCTTCTCTGGTAGGATCTCAAATCATCGCCAAGGCTCCACATTGTTATCTATGACTTCTACTGAAAGACCAATGCAATGCTGACACTTCAAAACAAATTATCATGCATGAATATGTGTTTGACAGAGGTGCAAGTGACAAGTCGCTTTGCTTCACAAGAAATACATTCAAGGCTAATCTGTCAACATCAGCAAGTCTTTGGTCTACAGTCTGCAAGTTGTGTGCAATCTGCAGGAACAAGATCACACAGCATTTTCTGCCTTTTCCAAACCTCAAAAAAGAAAAGGAAAATAATGATTGGTCGATACATGGTAACAGGCTTGAGTAAGTCATATCCAGCTCAATCAAGAACATGAACTCCATGCCTAAACATCACCAAAACATTGTAATGCCAATTATTTTTGATTTGCACAGGGTCCACTCGCCGAAGGTTGAAATAGCATGCAACCACAAGCAACATTGAGCTTGAAACGATGAACAGTACTTTTATGCCAATTACGGTAATTTTTAGAGAATGGCACATGTACAAAGACTGTATAGCAAGTTTGTAATCCATGTGTAGGTACTTGTAGTGTTCATAAACTTCCAAGCTGTGCAACATACCATGCGAATTTGCTCATGCATGGTCTATAATACATCCGATGTATGAAAGCTAAACACGATGCAATGCGAGTTACAAGTGGATTTTTAATGTTCCATTTCAATACTGTGTCTGGTGGGGTGGGGTGGGTTGGGTGCGAATGACTGGCTGGGCACGACAAGGGCCGGTCTCACGATGACAGGGCTACAAACGCAGCGGGGAATCGGCCTGACTTGCCATTGAGTGTGCCCTGCAACCACTCGTCGTTCACCCGTTCAGTAATCTTGATTACATCACCAGTCTGAGAGAGAGAAAAAAAGCAAATGTATGTATAAGAATGTTAGCTTGTCTTTGTTTGTTAAACTCCTAAAACCAACGAAAATGCAATGAAAAAAACTAAGAAATTCAAGTATTCTATTCCACTAACCTAAATGACAATATAGATACACAAAGTATGATGTATATTTGAAAAACTGCTTCAAGCGAATGGTGCAACTGAAGAGCTTTAAGCAGATCTTCGACCTCACAAAGCTGCGAAGCCATTAGCATCAGGGAACAATTACTGTACAAGTATAAAAGACCTGCACTTCAGTTCAAATTCATCTTTGAATGGGGAGTATTTGTTGAATGCCAGCAATGCATACAAAAATGACTTTCTTCTGTTTTTAATATTCCCATGAAACCTTATATACTCCACGGATGCACTCTCTGGCTTTGACATCACATCTGGATGACATAAACACAGGGTGCATTCAAACTCTCCTCAAGTGAATCGTACCGTACTATAGTGAGCTAAAAGTGGACCACTTCCCGATGTGTTCCAAAAGCGTACTAAAACCTTAACAAAGCTGGCATGAGAAGAATGCGCATAACATGCACATACGTCATAATGACAAGACTTCATTCCTTTGTTCGGGACATCTGTAAGTGCACAAGGTGAATGACCCTATTGCTACAAATGTATGACCCCTCTAGAAACAACTCATAAGGAACACTTTCTCAACAGTGTGCTCAAACACTCCAAATCTGGCACAGTATGGTACAGTATGCTTTGGTTCATTTTTGAGCACTAGAACATGGCCATTAATTGCTATAATCCTCTCAGCCATAAGATCTCACAGCGAGTCGAGATAGCATCTCACGACTACAGCATACCGGTACTAACACTACCTCGCTGGATCTCACCTTGAAGGACAGCTCGTCGTCTGCTTCGGCCATGAAGTCGTAGAGAGCCTTGCCCTCAGAGGCGGTGGCCCCAGCGGAAGGAAGATCGATGATGACGTCGACGAAGGAGAGGGGGAAGATGCCCTCCCTGGAGTCGATCTTGCCGCGGACCCAGTCGTCCCCGATCCTCTCCAGCAGTGTGATCTTCTCGCCTGCCTTCAGGTTGATCTCATCGTCGTTCTGGGCGTCGAAGTCGAAGGACACCACGCAGTGGGGCTCTACTCCAGAATTCTGCAACTGGACATTGGACGAGATGGAATTTTGTTACCTCCAATTTCCAACTACCTGAGATCCATGCCTGTTTCATTGGCGGATCCAGGAATTCTGGAAGGGGGGGGGGGGGGGGGCAAAATAATGCACCCTCTTTAATTTTTGTTTTTATATTTTTTTCATTTACACAAAAAAATACAGGGGGCGTGCCTGGTGCACCCATACCTGAATCTGCCACTGCTTTTACCATCTGTTGCTCTCATTTGAAGAGTAGCATTACTGAGGGCCTCTACGAAAAACAGTACTTGTTGCTTGTAATTTTTACAAGTAATTGACATAGACTTACACAAATACATGGCTTCCAAGTTGACAGGCATAATCTGACTCACACTTTTGGAGGACTCACAAGTGTTTATGCTATTACCTTTGGCCATATTCTAACAGTAAAATGGAAAGTCTTTCTTTGAATTTGTTTAAATGATTCTGAAAAGAATGTATCACATTTGGGACATTGCAGGATTAGAATTAAGTCCTGCTGTAATGCAACTGGAATATGACACATTGATTTAAGACATCTGAGCACTTGGTAATCACAATCTCTTGCACTATTACATGGCATGAACACAAAAACCTGCAGCTGGACACTGTGATATGAACTCTAGGCAGACCAGTGTTCCCTGCTGAGCTCACCCGCGGGTCGGCAGCCTGTGGAAGACCGATGGGAACCCTGTCCACAAAGCTGGCCGGGAACCTGCCCTTCTTGCCGTTCACCTCTCCCTCCAGCCACTCGCTTCCAACCTGGGCCGTCACCCGCACCTTGTCCCCTTCCTGGAGTGGGAGAAATACATTGTTGAAGAGCAGCTGTAAACTGTGTAACTTTGTGGGTATGCTACTTACCAGGGCACTGACAGCACCTTTTCTTCCGCACGGGGAACACCCACAATTTTTGGCGGGGAGGAGGGGTGCAGTTTTTACGCGCTAACAGCAATATCTTTCCATAAAAACAGTACATATCGGCAAGAGATCATCCTAACAGCAGATGTGCAACAGGTTATATTCTGGACCAAGGTAGATGGTACACCTGTATCTCTACATTTCAGATCCTCAAAATGGCAAATCATAAAATCAATACATTCTGATGTAACTGCAAATGTCACAAGTACAAACATATACTTCTCATTTTAAAATACACTCGCTAGACTTGGGGGGGGGGGGGTGAAGTTTTTACATGGGTGTGGTAAACAAACAGTCAAATACAGTATTCAAATCTGACAAAACATCAAAAGAGGGCAGTGACATCCCAATGAAGATATTCAGGCTGATGACAATGATATGAAAATGATGATGACAACCAAGGAATTTGTGTCTATGACGATGATGGTCATGAAGATGATGATTTCAACATATTTTGTAAATACTAGTGGTGAGAATAAACATGAGCAGAAATGATTGGGATAATTTGAAAGCTACTGTATCTGAGCAGCTAGACCTTCTTGCAGAGCAACTTGGCAAGGAGTGGTATGGATACAGAGTGGCATTGAGGTTCAAAGCCGAATTGGAAAATAAAAAATATCGCAAGGTCCTCATTGCAGTTAACCCATTGAGGACGAGTCCCAAGTATATTCAGGCAAGCGTCTATGGGAAATGTGTGTTGTAGCAAAATCAGCACGTCCTCAACAGGTTGAGCTACAATGTAACAATTAGAAATGAGGTTTTCAAGACTGCAATGAGGAAATGACTTTCTCATCGTTTTTTTTCCCCCTGAAGTAAATAGGATAGATGATAATAATATTGAGTCAGATAAAACTTTGATGTTCACTTGTTCCTGACAACTGCATCAAAAAGTCATTTTTATACTGATATTATTATCTACAATGAACATCATTTACCTTCAAACTCAGTTCTGTAGAATCTGCTCCATCAAAGTCAAACAGAGCACGAACTTCATTTCCTGCACAATGAGAAAACACAAGGAGGATTTTACACTCTAATACTCTAAGGCAATTGGAAAGGTAATCAAGAATCAATGGTTCAAACATCAACATTTAACAACCTTCAATGTACAGAACAGAAACCAGAAGTAGAAACAGACGTATTTTGTTTCACACAAGATGGACAAGAAATACCTGGTTGCAGATCTTGTTCAATATCCTAATATCATTTCAAATATCTATGAGATGGCATTGCTGATTCACTCCAACATATGATGGTGCTACACATGGCAAGCAAGTTATGTGTTTACAAGCTCATACAGCAGTTGGCAATGCACAAAAGCCCTTGTTTAACAGTCAGCGTCGGAACGTGAAATATCTGCCCAACAAAGTGTCAAGCATATTGTGACCACACGCAAGATAGAATGGTTTTACTCTGATCAATGTCATTAAATGAAGGCTGTGGTGAAAAAAAAAATGTACCGGGTATATTACATGTCTTAGAGATTGCATAATCCATAGATTAACATATTGGAAATGGTCAGTATTAGGAAAGTAGAGGGCAATTTCCATTAATTGTGCTCAGTTGCTATTTCTTGCTGAGAAACAAAACAACGCAAAAAAAAGACTATTTCACTTTGCATTCAAAAGGTGAGTCTTGGAGAAAAGACCCTAAAAAAATATTATCTGTCTATAATGGTAAAAATGAGGATTATTGGAGAATAACAATTCCAACTTAGGAGGATGACTTCCCTACTTTTAAAAAACTCAACCCACCCCCCCCCCCAAAAAAAAAAGAGCAAAAAACAAACAAACAAAGTAGAACAAGGAAAAGTAGAAATTACGCGGTGCGTAAAATATGTCCCCGCCGGAAGTAGCATTTAGTATCAAAATGTACTATATAGGTCAAAAGATCAAGGTCAAAGGTCAAAGAAGTCAAAGGTCAACATTCTGTGTAGAAGTTTTGAAGCCCTCACCTAGTGCCATCACATAAAGCAAACGGAATCGAAATCCGGTTAGAAATGGCGAAGGAGTAGCATTTTGTAGCCAATGTACAATATAGGTAAAAAATCAAGGTCAAAGGTCAAAGAAGTCAAAGGTCAAAATTCTGTGTAGAAGTTTTGAAGCCCTCACCTAGTGCCATCACATAAAGCAAACGGAATCGAAATCGGGTTAGAAATGGCGAAGGAGTAGCATTTTGTAGCAAAATGTACAATACAGGTCAAAAATCAAGGTCAAAGGTCAAAGAAGTCAAAGGTCAAAATTCTGTGTAGAAGTTTTGAAGCCCTAACCTAGTGCCATCACATAAAGCAAACGGAATCGAAATCGGGTTAGAAATGGCGGAGGAGTAGCATTTTGTAGCAAAATGTACAATATAGGTCAAAGGTCAAGGTCAAAGGTCACGACTGAAATTCTGTGTAGAAGTTTCAAAGCTCCCATGTAGTGCTATCATATAAAGCAAACAGAATCAAAATTGGCTCATAAATGACAGAGAAGTAGCAAATTGAAGATTTTGATCACACACGGACGCACGGACGGACGGACGGACGGACGCACGGACGGACGCACGGACGGACACACGGACACACACACGTACGGAGCCCGTTTCATAGTCCCCTGCTCGAACTCGTTCGGCGGGGACAACAAGCTTCTCTGGACAACTTTTCAGAAAGTGAAATCATCCAGCTAGGTGGGGGTTCTAGCACCACATGCTTATCCCTTATCAACTCGTCTGGACGTGCTCTTACTTTCTCTTCTTTCAGATTGTAAAACTGAGTAGCATACATGCCCCCCCCCCCCTTTGTTATACGCAAGGTGGGTTTAACACTTATCAGTGAAGGCATCTAGTGAAATGGGTTCCAGGAGTGTCAACCAACTGATGATGGTACACACCTGTGGTGGGTGAAGGGGGGCTAGAGCCAGCTCCAGGGGGCAAGTCTTCCACCACATCCACAAATGCCGCCGGGAAGATGCCTGACTTCCCGTCCAGCTCGCCCCTGTACCACTCATTGGCGACGCGCTGCGTGAGCTTGATCACGGCACCCTCGCCGAACTGCAGATCATCGGCATTACTGCTGGAATACTCGTACTTGGCTATGCATCGCGGTCCACTACAATGAAACATATGACAAGAACAAAACTCTGTAATTATATGCTGTTGCTTTCACTGCTGACAAAAAGGATTTACATTATAGTTAGTCTTATTGACATGACTTACATGTAACTTTAACACTTCTCTCATTTGCTCACAATAGCACTAGTACCACTGTGTAGTCATACCATAAATGGCTATTAAATATGCATGCCCCTTTCAAATGAAAACAAAACCACAACTAAAATGCTTGAAGATACACTTTAATACCAGGCAGTCTGGCCATGAGACCTCTCTCAGAGCAAAGAGTTTCATGGGAAGTGTCGCACAAAAGCACATTTCCTCATTAGTAACGTGGGACACAATGGGCACGACATATTGTAATAGTTTCTATAAATCAAATTTCTCACTTCCATGAACACATCCTCGACTGAATCTCTCAGTGCATGTCATTGTTATAGTGAAAATGAAAGAAATGTGAAGGATCTTTCACTCTTGACACAAAGAGTTGCTCTGGTGCGTTCTCTCTTCACTATATTCTGGTCTCCCACCAGAGGCAAGCTGATCAGTACCATGTGTGACGCTGATCATAAACTGCCAAGCTTTTGCTTTTGTTCTTTCATCCATATTGTCTGGAGTTTTACTACTTCCCTGTATGTTTATGAATCTGGGAAACATTACACAAGTATCAGTGTATAACATACTGTCTGCATTTGCTATCCCTCATACACATTATAAATATCTACGTTCATGTGTGTCTACATAACTCTACTCCATGAACCTTGCATATTTTCTTCCATGACAAACACACACAAAAAAGTATTAAACCAGCAAGGATTTCTGATCACAGGAAAAAGGAATTACTTTCAAGGAAAACCTGCCACAGGCATTTATAAACAGGTGACCCAGCAAGTATTTACGATCTAAGGCAAAGGCAAAGATTTTTGTCCATGGACAAGCAAGCCAAACATGCATGCATGCTCTGAATGTTTCTCCAGGCAAGAAATCCACGTACTCACCTGCCACCTTCTCTCGATGGAGAACTCGTCGGCAGCGGTATCTGCAATAAACATTGATTAACGCAATTAAATTTCATGATCGAATGTATCAACATGCAACGAATCTGGCTCATTAAATTCACATGAGTTTGCATACTGTACAAACTTAGTCAGAAGAACATGCAGATCGACGTGCGCCAAAAGGTATATTATACTCCATGATGTTAAAGATGCTGTCCGACATACAGACATTACCTAATTTTGCTACCTGAGCTGTATGGTGTTGCTCAAATGTATGAAAAACAAACAATCCCAATAAACACTCTGGCACACAGAAAGTTTGGGAAGACTATGCAGCTACCCTCAGGAGATCTACGAAACCATGGCTATCAGGAATCATTTGCTGAATGGGTGTATTCAAATAATGAGCAAGATTAACACAGCATGTGTTGAATCTTACAGGCTCTCATGTGCCGAGAGTATCAGTAATGACAGGTATGGCGCATTATAAATGTACTTTTAAAGTATTATCATTACTATCATCATTATTATTATCATTATTAATCCTTATAATCATTATAATCACAATAATCATTAATCCTGTCAGACTATCACACTTTGTTCTTTTGTTTCTTTCAGATTCATTTTATACAATATCACAGAGTCTGGTAGCATGTTAAAGACAATAGAGCTTGAGAGGTTTTGTTGTGTGTGTGTGTTTTTTTTTTAAACTAGAAACATTCACAAACAGTCCCTTTAAATACATGTAGCCTGCTTCTTGCATGCTCGTAATTTGGAATGGAATCTTATGCAGGCACACCATGTGACAATGCTCAAGTCATGTCAGTAATGCATGAGGTTGGGCACTGCCTAATTCACGTGTAACAACCATGGACCGACTGTAATTTGCGTAAAGTGCTAAAAATCACATCATCACTTTTCCTTTACAAGTACACATTGTGTACGTGTCAAATAAAGATGCTGCAAGTCAAAAGTTAATCTGTATGTGTGTGACAAAATCATATAGTGTCTAATGGCATAGCCTTGCAAAGAGCATGACTGGGTCTATTCGAGAATGTGTATAACCAGTAAATGCCACACAGAAAGCCATTTCTCTGAAGGCAAGTCAAACAGCAGGTCTAGCTATGTAATTATGATGGACAGGAAGAAACCCCTATGGGCTGACTCCTTCAAAACATTTTCTTAACGATTATCATGTTAAAGTCCACTTTAAGAGTTAAATATTGTCACTACAACTGCAGTGGTAAAAGTGCTGATGTAGTACGAAACCATGCTTCCACTTACTATGACTTCGACGTGGTTGGATGGGAAGATTCCTGTCTTTCCTTTCACTTCACCCCGTAACCAGACCGTGCCCACCGTTCCTAAAAGCTTGATGTTGTCGCCTCCTTCAAAAGACACTTCGTCTGGAGCCGATGCCTGGAAGCTGTACAGGGCTACTGCAAGGGGACCGTCATACTCGCTCTGTGGCGGAAACAAAAAAGAAGCACATAAAAACTTATACATGGGACTAAAGATGGAACCATCTCCTCTGTGGTAAGCTGAAGGGGAGCAGAAGAAGACACTCTTTGAAACATTTAGAAACACGAGTGAAGATTAAGCTGGCAATAAAACTTTTTACCTTGTTTCTCTCTCTCAATAACCTCAGATGCAAAATATGAATACAACTGTAGGGCTACACGTTTCAAGTAGAGTAAACTTTGCATGACTGGAAATCACATAATGTCAAATTTCTGAATGAGTTGAAGTAGAGTCTAAGATCCAAACAATGACATGGGTTTCAATTACATCATGCGAGTCAAATATTTACTATATAGGGCCAAATAGATTTGACATAGACACATAGTTGGCTGCAATCTGTCAATTTGCCTTACAATTTCCTTGCTAAAAAAGCTAATTCATCTGTGATTCTACATCTGTACATACCAATCAGCGTGGCTATGTAGTTTGTAATTTACAGTTAGTGCTGAAAATCAACATCTCATTTATCTTGCCAGCACTTTAAAAGCTGTCATGAAAACCATACAGGAATGAAATAAAGTGTATTCTAGGCAATACAAAAACAAACAAACAAAAACCACAAAAAAAACCCTGAAACATACATTGTAGCCCTACAATACTCGATTGATAATACAAGCATTACACTACAGTGTGGCACAGCATTTAGAAAAGATTCTCATTATAAAAGCACTGAGCACCCTCCTGTCTTAGCCGACACATTATTAGAGTGAGATGTCTCTCTAGCACCATATCCTATCCGAACCACACATTTGTCTCCCCTTATCTTTGGTTTTGTGGCCGCTAACCACAGGAGAGCAGGAAGAGACAGTTTTAGACTTCATCTAAAATTAAGTCACAGCCACGATACGGTGCATACTAGAAACTTTCGATGCAGAAACCACACACATTACCACTGTCTGGGAGTAGTATACAAATAGTGAATGGTCATGAGTGCGATGGTACAAGATTTCGCACTAGGTGAAAGATAGAGGTGCTCTATTCAATGAGGCGAAGCCGAGTTGAAAAGTGCACCTCATTTTTCACCGAGTGCGAAATCTTGTTCCATTACACAAGTAAAGACCACACACTATTTGTTTTATACAACATCTCGAGCATCAACATATGTGATCCACACAGATTCTTGAATTAAGCACAGAAATGGCAACCATTTTCACAAAAGGCGAATGAGTAGCACAGTCACGGTCAGTCCAGTTGTGTAATACTACGTACGCGTAAGCGATCGGTTGAAATTGTTCACAGTAAAATGAGTGACAAAATGCATGATAAAGCACACTTGTATAACTGTTGAGTGTGAGCGGCAAAGGTTTGCCTATCATGACATCAGAACAGTGTAATGGAACAAAAACTCTGAGTCAATCATGAATTTAACACGGGAGTCAATGGAAATTGATGACGTCAGCCATCTGATATCCATTTTTGCTAAAACAAAATTGCACAGCTAACAGTGACAAAGTGCGATGGGACTTTTATCTACTGTACATGTCACATGAGGACCGATCGACCAATCTTTTTAGGTGTTGTATAAAAGCACGATAGTGACATCACGGCAAACACCACATACTCACTACAGTGTATGTACATTGTACTTATTATCATACCATCACTGGACAGTGTATCTAAAAGTTGAAGAAGACCCCTGTGTGGAGATCTACAAAATAAGTCCAATTGATGTGATTTCACATGCATCACCTTGCACCCTAATGAATGTCCATTGTTCAAAAGCCCTGTATACACAACAAAATGTAACATAAACATGTACAGCTGTAGTGGTCATTCTTTACTCAGGGCTCAACACTAACGGTGGCCCGGTGGCCTGGGGCCACCAAAAACGCACGTCAGGCCACCAAAATTTCAGAAATGAAGCATTTGGTGGCCTGATCGGGCCACCAAAAAAGGTCGGATGTTTGCCTTTGGGCCACCAAAAATAAACGTTAGTGTGGAGCCCTGCTTTACTAAACCACTTTGCTTCAACACTCAAGCATACGGTCGTTCGCCCAATCATAGCATCAATTAGCAGGAAATCCTTGTGAAGAGTATCAAAAAAAAAATGCTCCCATATGTAAGGATCAAAGATTACACCAGCAGCCACACTGTTTCCTAATACAGTACTCTCCGCATAATTGGGTAGGCGCGTTTCTTACCTGATTACGGGGAGTACCCGATTAACAGAAGAACACGTCTCATTCACATTGGACACACACAATGTGTATGTACAGTTAAACTCGCCTAAGTCGACGTCGCATACATGTATGTCGAATAATCGCGCAAGTCGAAGATTTTAAAAAGTCCCCATTTTTCCCCATTGACTTACGTGTATTAATTCACTCACAAGTCGAATTTTTTAAGTCGAATACTCGCCTAAGTCGATGAAATTCCAAGTACACTTTCACGGAAAAACCATTGAATTCACTGTGCCTAAGTCGAATAAGATTTTTTTATTGTGTAATAAATCACTGTCAAAATCATGAGACGCCAGTTTTTGTTTACATACAGTATACTGTATACCAAAAGAAACTTTGCGTTAAAAACATTAACGTTTCATATACACAAGCGGTTTCACCTGAATCGTTAGTAACGCAAACTAACGATCTGGAAAATTAACGTTTGTAGTAAACTAAGATGAGTAACGATCCCAAGCGCAAATTAACGATGTTTCGTTGACATTAATGATAGTAACGCAAGAACTCACGCGAGATTTTGGTTTCCGTTACCCAGACCTGGTGAAAGGACGACGTATCGCCTCTGCCGAGTGTAGCAATCTATGCCTTATATACTTAGCGGAGTCTTTTCGCGAATCGTATCACGACTTCGCGAATGGTTAATATGCGACCGGGGTCACCAAAAACGCACGCCGTGCTAACAACAACAACAGCAACAAAAATAAGCCGGATGTTTGCCTTCAGTTTTGGAAATGAACAGCGGTAACAATCGGCTCCATAAGATGCTGGAATAAATGTCAGATGTTTGCTTTTAATTTTGGAAATGAATAAAGGTAATATTCAAAGTGGATAAAGCATCTTGCTGAAGGGCAAATATCGGGCACACCGCTCCAGCTCTCAGCTCCAAAGTAGACAACATACATGTACATTATACACGTGTATGCGTGGTGTAACTGTAAGTCGATTTTATTTCCACTTACGCACAAGTCGAAACTCGCCTAAGTCGATGTGTTTTGCTCAGTCCCGAGAAGATCGACTTATGCGAGTTTAACTGTACATGCATTGTACACTGCACCAAACACCTACGCTGTATGCTTAACACCGCGGCTTGTAAGGCACATTCGGAGCGCAAGTGAAGTGTGTTCAACTCCTGCCTGTCTGTGCAATATTATTGTGAGTGCCAGCTACATGTGTAATATTCGTTTACTTGTGGCAAGTCGGTACTGGTACATTGTGTTTTCATTTTTAATCGCTCCTCAAATTATCATCTTCTTTGCCTAAGCAGAGAATGCCATTAGCCGTGAAAAATCTGACATTCATGATTTCTTAAAGTGTCATACTGTATCTGCGATAAAATGTGGGCAGAAATTAGATTAGAAGAAAATTATTCACCCATTTATGCGGAGAGGCAACCCGATTATCAGGTAATTTTAATGTGCATTGGAACTGATTTTGACATTATTACCCAATTAAACGGAGTACCCTTGTAAGTGATACCCGATTACGCGGAGAGTACTGTATTGTCGAGGTCTCCCATGGTCTATGAAATCAGGCTGTATACCACATGAGGACATACACGTTGTACATGTAGCAGATATGTGTCATCTGACATGCAAGTGTGAGACTACAAGCATAGTGTTCCGGCCCAGTAAGATTCATTTACATGCTCTGTGAGAAACAACTGATTTTAAGATTGAAATAATACTTTCAAGGGCTATCACAGGTGAAAATGGCTGTTTTTGTGTATTCTAGCTGTACACAGATTTGATTTCCAGGGTACTGGTACTCTTCACATGACAACAGTCCATTTTTCTTCATTTACAATGATACATTCTTTCCTCACAATATCCTACAATCACTTCCCATCAATAGCATGCCAAGTATCTGGCAAACTCTGAGCACCTATTTCCTTGTAGGGTAACGCATTGACAGTTCGGTAGGGATTAGCTCAAAGAGCACTTCATAGTCCCATTGTACACACTAAATGCATCCCGTCTCCTGAACACACCAACTGCCACTTCACTACAAACTGACCATATCTACAGCATCACTAAGAGGTGTGAGCATCAATCTCTTTATGACCTAAAGATCAAGTAAGGTTTGTTTTTAGTGTACAAAATGGAGGTTCAATATATTTCGGGAGGGGGGGGGGGGGGGAGCGGAAGGTGGGATTTTCTGCAATTCAAACATGCTTGCAAAATGTCTTTCACTGAGTTATTGTTGTTGATGCTACAATACAGACTTCCTGCCGTGAACCGTGAGCTTTGAACCTTGAAGAATCACTCTCCAAAAAGCGAAGACGCCGTCCTTTATTTTTGCTTTCTTTCCTTCCTCTTGTCCTTCCTACCTTCCTTTTTTTGGCAAAGTATTTTGTATAGAGTTGCGCTGGCATGCCATTAGTTCTGGTTTTGGAGGGATATGGTTTGACAGCCCAGGTCATTACATCTGCTTTCATCCATCAAGGCGCAGCCCTACATAATAGAATCCTGACTGCATAAGGGGAAGTATTATACTGCCCATCAATGTTACAGCATTTTTTTTTTGTGTGTAAATAATGGCATTTGATTGTTAAATACTGAAAATGATGACAATGACAACACCAATGATATACTTTATGTACATATACAGTGCACTCCTGTTATAATGAACACGGTTATAACGAAATTCCAGTTACAACAAAGGAAACATTTGGGCTGCAACATCATCCACTCTATGTTTTTTGTTTTTTATTTGTTCAGTTATTATAACAAAATGTCAATATAATGAAAGGAAACTGCCGATCCCAAAGACTTCGTTATAACGGGACTCCACTGTAACCATAATCTAACTTGCAATATCTAATCACTCTTTTTTATGAGTTTCTTTAAGTACAAAAGCCAAACTGTTTATCATAACACGATATCCTTATATCTTACTTGCTGCACTCATGCAATGTGATGTCACAATATTTTGAATAGATTGTGAGAGAGTAATAAAACTGGTAGAACTTTTTTTGTTGGTGAATTAAGGTCTCTTGAAAGTCCCTTCACTACTACTCCTTTGGTTACAAGTGGAGTTTATCATCATTCTACTTGGGCTTGACGTGCCCCATTTTCCCCCCACCTCTTTGCCCACATGATATGCCCCCTTCTCCCACCCATAAGACCGACACACCCTCTTTTCCCTACCCCTATGACACACCCCCTTCTCTCCAATCCCCTGCCCACATAACACACCTGCTTCTCTCCACTCCCCTGCCCATATAACACATCTGCTTCTCCCCATTCATTTGCCCACACAACACACCCCCTCATCCCCACCTATTTGTCCACATGACACGCCCCTTCCCCCACCCCTTTTCCCAATAAAACACCCCACTGTCCCCACCCATTTGCCCAAATGACACACCCCCTTAACCTCATCCCTTTGCCAACATGACACGCCCCCCTTCCCTACCTACAATGACCGACACATCCTCTTTTCCCTAACCCCTTTGCCCATGTGAATGTCATCTCCCTCCAATCTTACTGGATTTTGAATTCCTGCAACTCACCTCAGAAGCTTCATTCAGATCTTTGACGATTCTGATGAACTGATTGGGGAACATTCCTTCCCTGCCGTTGCACTTGCCAACCAACCAATCGGAGTCGATCCGCTTCACTAGAATGATCACATCATCCGTCTGGAAAAAAAGAAATTAGACAGGGCAGACTGCGTGTAAGGTCATTTCACTGAAGGAGTGGTGAAACACACAAAGAACTGTACTGAAGGTCATAGGGTCACAACCACACAGTGTAGGCAGAGATTACAAAAGACCTCAATTCAGTCATCTATACAACATCTATTCATTACAAGACATGTACGTCAATATGTTTCTCTGTATTACAATGTCAAAGACAGTATTAAATCTCTATATTATGACATTTAGGTCTGGGTGTATTTCTTCACATTCTTCTCTTCTACATGCAGGAATCTATGACCATCAACTTACAAAACTGTGAGAAAAAAAATATATATAACTGTCATTCACTACTTAAAACATTTTAGTCATGATCTTTCCTTGTCCTTAAATGCTCTTCTGCTTTAAAATAAGAACTTAGTGGAAAACATGCACATTTTCTGTCAAAGCACACTACAATCAGTGCAGACTTACGCTAGCATGACACACTAAACGTGTCACAAAAGCAACAGCTGACGTAGCACATGGATGATTCACTCATAAAACTATCATGTACAGCAGAGGGGGGGGGGGGGGAGGAAATAAAGTGATACATGATGTAGTCTGCTCTCTACCTTGAAACTGAGCTCATCGGCTTCTTGTCCCTGGTAATCAAACAGCGCAATGCCATGGGGCTCCGATCCCTGCAAATCAAGAGCACAGAGAATACTGTAGTGTTATGCTCACATCTCTCAAACACAAAGAAGTAATGCAACTTGGGGTACAGTTCCCTACAGTGGCACATGCCAACCTCCCTACTACACAAGGTTCTGGCTAGTAGTAGAATACTAGTAAAATTCAGGCAGCTTTGTACAGAAATTCAAGCACCAGCATACAAGAAAATGTATATGCACTTGTTGGCATGCTGTGGAAAAATGACAGACTGTTTCTAATCGAGACCACATGTCAACCTGTGAGGGGAAACCGTAATGACATTAATCTGCCATGTCCTAGATATGTCCATGAGTGATTTGAAATTTGACAGGTCATAAAATAAGACAAATCATTACAGACACTCAGGCTACTAGTCAACCTGCTATTCTTCCTTATGATTGACAAATTGAATTTCGAGACACACATATTATTGATGATATGAACAACATTGCTGTTTAACTGCTAAGGCTCATATCATAAACACACTGTGACACTACATTTGTACCAACATACAATCAAATCTGATTCATCTTTCTGTGAATTTTCCTGGGCTATTTGTGGATAAAGCTGGGAATAGAGCACTGCAATGTCAGCAATTTCTAATATTCAAATCACATAATTCAGTTTGAATGGTAAAGCTAGACCATTTTTTTTTTCTTTTTGCTTTACTTTGGTATACAAAAAAAAACAACAAACAATGACCACATTATCTATCATCATACACGACATGAAACACTGGGAAAGATTAAGTCATTTTTCAAAATTGTCTGAAAACATGACATTGTCATTCACATGAGTAATCAGTTTTGTCATCTCTGGTCAGAAGTGGTTACTGGACCCACTACATGTATGAAGCATTTGCACGTGAACCCTAAAAAACTAACTTTCCATTCTAATACTTAGGGGTTTTACAAGATTGCATCATGTGGGTTTATCCTGGTTTCAAGGGTGGGTCATAAACCTTTTGCAAGTCACCATGAAAATGAAATCACTGGTATGTAAATATGGATACATTGTGAAAGTGAACATAAATGTACAGCTTGTACTATACTTGTATAAAAGTACATTTACACGAACATACAAATGAAGACTGATGTCTCTAAAACGTACAAAAGATTATCTACTGTACTTCTAACAATACAGTCGGGCCATGTACAATTGTACCTAAAACTTATATCATTGTAGACTGTGACTTCACAAACTGGTATGATTTAGATTGCCACTCAAACTTTTAACTAACTTTCAAAAATAATGTAATACCAAACAAACAGAACATGAATGACACAAGTTTCACTAAGATCGGCCATGAAATACACATGTGTTATGGAATTTCAAAGTTTCATGTGTTTTCACAAAATAGTGATGCTGGTCGCAAGCGGATATGGGTATTTCCATGATAAAAGGGTACATTTCAGGGATGCCAGGTTATTTTCTCTTTCTAGAAATGTGCTAGGATATTACACCAAGTTGAACACTACATTGCGACCATTGGGAGAGAGAATATTATTTCGTCTCAAGAAGTTTTTGTGCGAAACTTCAAGTGGAAACTTGTGAGGCAGTGAAATCATTGCTTCATCTATTACATTTTGCCTGCGTTGACAGACCTCCCAACCTTTCTGACTGAAAAATAGATATAATGATTTGGCTCAAAAGTAGGGAAGAAAGAGCAGTTCCAATAACAGCGTGACTCAGGGTAAAATTATCAAGAAAAATAAGAAACTCCTGTTGAAACAAGAGCTGGGAATGGGTCAAAATTCAGATTCTTTCCTCCAAACTCAGAATGGTTGGAAAGCTTGCGAATAGATTAATATCCCTCTTTTGTTATGTGAGACTTCAACATCCCCCATATTTCTCATCTTATGTCTGATTTTGTTTTTCAAAATCATTCTGTTTGTATATAATCAATTTCACTTTTGATTTCAGCTCAAAACGGTGGAATTGCACTTTGAGAATGACTCACAACTGGAAGGAAAATGTCTTCAGGATTGAATGTGATAAACAGGTGTTGTACGCGTCGTGAGATCGTCGGGCTGAGATGTGCGATAACTAATTGGGAGAAGGCGAGCCAACGGTGGTCTTAAAACAGGATGTAAACACAACTGCTGAACTGCCTAGCGGTACATGTTCATGCTGTGAAATGCTGAATGAACAAAATGTACCGTGATTTACATTTTACCTCCGGTGTGGCTGAACAAGGTCATGGACACTAATAACAAAAATACTTGTGGCAGCCTGGTGTGGGAAAATGACACACACAATACCACCATTAATTTCCAGCACATCACATTTAATGTCAATTTTAATCAGTGTCAAGAGTTTATTTCTAGATTTGATTCAATATTTGCCATAATTTGTGGCAATCTGAAACATTTCTAGTGTGGTGAGGTTCTGCCTAATACACAGTTCAAACCAAGCACATACTGACATGTTATGGCAGGTTGCAAAAAAAAAAAAAATTGCCAGTAGCAAACATGACTGAAGATATGGCTACTACAGTACGAGCTGAAATTTTCGCGGTGGTTTTATTTCGCGAATTTTGCAAATCGCCTTTGAACCGCAAAAATAACAACATGCGAAAACAACAACGCGCGAATAACTAAGTTCAGTTAGACCCTCGCAACCGCGAAATTAACAACACGCGAAAAAGTCCTCCAAGTAGCAATTCGCGAAAATATCTGTACGTGAAAATTTCAGCTCATACAGTAATTCATACTTTAGGTTGATTGAGCTACATGTGTGTTTACATGTACGTATACTGATGCTTTGTAGATATATCGTATTCCTTTTCACCGATAAAGCTATAAAATGTCCATTGTTTCAAAATTCATAAATTAGCGATAAGAAATCAGAAATCAATGAACAATGCTCAAATCAAATATCAATGACACAAACATCAGTACAGAAATTGAAAGTGTTCAAATGCAAATCACACAAAAAAAAGAATCCAAAACAGAAAAGTCAAAGGGCTGTTCTCATAAAAAACGCAAACAAAACGCAAACAAAACAAAGTTACATTTTTCAAAAGATTAAGTATTTCTTTGTGAATAATGATTGTAAAAAAAAAAAAAGTTCTGATGACAACAAGAATCCATATCAAGCCCATAACCTACTTGTGTACTAGGCTTACTGATTTAAGGTCCAGGCTATGGTAAATGTTTTGTCTCATTGACTGTTCCTCATTATACATGTGTAATCATGTTAGATTTTGTAATCTTTTTTTTCTTTCCCCTCTTGTGCAAACCAAATTTCCTGTGTTCATTTCCCTATCTACTGCATAGCCACCACATGTACCGGTACTAGAAATATCATGCATTGCACCTACTGGAAATCTGCACGTACGGTGTACATTTGTAGCTGAACTTCCCTGCACACCAATAAGTTAATGTAGAATTGTATTACTTGTTCATTTTCACACCGCAGTATTTAAACAACTGCCATTACATAAATGAATATTGTCAACAATATTGCAAAGTTGCCAAATAGGCAAACCCCATAAAAGTCTGATAGGCACGTTTAGAGGAACTATTGTACAATTTAATGGCCTCCATAAACACAGGAGTGTCTGGACGGTGAGACTATCACACAAGCAATATTCCCAAGGGTGAGTAATCTGTGGCGTGTGGTTTCAAAACTTCGAGATTAGAATCGAGTCTGCCCGGTACTATTCTTGACACCATTTCCTCTGAGTAAGTCACCTCAGCAGCGGGTGCCACGGAGGAGGAGGGTAGGCAACAGATTACGAGGAGCTGCAATGTTTAATATACAGGAATTTGACATTTATTCCTTGTACTTTGCACATCAGTACAAACACTAGGGTGGTCAAAGGGCCAATGATAAACCAAACCTGTTCAACAACGTTGGAGGGAGTGCCTGGATTTTGACTGGGGAGATCTGATTCTGATACGAGTGTTTGTAGATTTTATTTTAAAGTTTGTGCTGTCCTGCAAATCTTACATAGGGATTGGTCGTGTCTTGCCCGCTACAAATCTAGATGTATCTTGACAGTAATCTCACCTAGGCTACAGGAGTGACTGGCACCTCCCCAAGCAGACTACATGTACGCACATGGCGAATTGAGTAACACATGTGCATGTCAGGACTTCTGCCAATTTGGTTAATTATTTGGGGCAGCAAGGGGTATACATATAGTTACCCATGACACATGAGACTATAAATGTACACTGCTGTCTGCACTAAAACACAAGATTTAATTTGTGAGCTGGAAAGTCTAGAATGATGATTTTATTGCTGTGTATATTAATATTTGGTGTAAAAGTCTCCAGGCACTAGACTACTGTATAAGATGTATGCGCATGCATACCAATTAATGTACACATAAAAAACAAGATAGTGAAAATGGTTGAAATATAATCGTAAAATTGTTAAAATTTAGATCATAAATGATGATCAAAGAATGAGTGCTGAAAATTTGTTGACACTTAAGAATCTTAAATTCTTAAGATCTTAAGAAAAACAAAATATGCACTAGCTTTGCAAGGTGTGTCATATAAACATTAAATTTACTACAAATACACATAAAGTCACAAGCTCCCCAATGCTGCAAGGACAAGATTTAAAGGGATAGTACAGTATTGGTGGAGATGAAAATTGGGCTCTTAACTTTTTGCGATATACCAAGAAAACACTTATGAAATAGTACAGAGCATACCATTTTAAGAGGAATTCAAAGTTTATTTGAAGAAAATCAGGTTTAGAATGACTGAAACATCTAAAAACAAAGTAAAACAAAGCAACCGTAATAAAATGTGGGTCCCACACTTTATTAGAATCGCTCTGTTTTGGATATCTCGGCCATTTAAAAACCAATTTTCATCAAATAAAAGTTGAATTCCTGATGGAACGACATGCCCTTTCATATTTCATAGGAGGTTTCTCATTATCTCACCAAAAAATGTTAGAAACCTGAAATTAGGTCTCAACCAGAACTATACGATCCCTTTAAACTCTCTGTTCAAACTAGTCAAGTACCAAACCCACAGTAAAAACAGAAACTGAAACTAACAATAGGCACTACTTGTATCATAGCTACCACGAATAAACAAAATTAATAGGCAGTTTCGATGATGATTGTAACTAATCATGCTGTCATGTACAATGTTATATTGACAGGCATTTTAGACATCAAGGTCAGGAATTACATCAGTACGTATGCATGCTATGTGTACATTGTGTTTGCCAATGGCAGGCCACGAAATTCATCCCACTGACTTGCGACACAAATAAGTACCAGGCAACCATGCGTGTAATTCCTATGATTAGAAAGGTAAGTTACTGAAGATGCGCTACATGTGTACGTACAGTCCAATAAACCAAATACTGTGACCTAATACAAGAATCCAGATATTACTACCTATGTAAATATTTGTATGTAAAACAAGATCAGGCTTGTCCCCCTTAAAATCCCTCACTCACATCAGAACAGACTGTATTCACCTGGAGAAACATTCAGTAAAGCAAATTGGCTTTCATGACAAAAATTAGAGTACATGTATTATAGAAGTCTCATGAATTATGCTGCAAAGGCTGCTGACAGAACATCCTTATTGAGATTTTCAAACACATTGCACCTCATTTCTTTTGCTTGTTTGTTTGTTTGTTTGGCAAGCAAATTTTAGGTTTCAATATCAATGATTTTTTTTTTCATTCTTCCCCTTGCTTGATTCATGTGACATAGGAACATTTTTAGTGTCAAGCAATTTCTGTGGCATCAAAACATGTTCAAGGTTACCTACTTGGCATTCTGCATTAGATGGAAAGGAAAAAAAGAAAATCTTTTAATCATTCATAGTACCCTACTTCTGTTCATCTGTAGTGGTGCGCAACACCACACCACCCTCACACTCAGCCTACAGTTTACTCAACTCAGTGATAAACAAAACAGATTGGTAGGAAGACAAACATATGTCGTGTCATGCCGCCTGCTGCCTCAACATACAACCTACTACAGGGATGATTAGGTCCACTTCAACCGCTTTGACATGTACAATGTATTACAGTATACCTCTTATCACTGTGAAGAGGTATACTTGTAAAACACTTGTACAACATTCAGCAGCGCTAATGAAAATTCATTAAAAAAATTGGCACATTCTGTGTTACTTCACAGTGCTTTGTAATTGGTGATGAAAAGGTGCTATCATATAATTTGTTGGTGTATTGTTACATTCAATCATCTAAGGCTTCAAGCAGGCAAATGAGATATAATACTATATACGCCAAATATTTAGCGAGGTTTTTATTTTCACGAATTTCGCGAGTCAAGTGCTATTTGCGAAATTAAAGACACGCGAAAATATTCACTTTGATCCCGATGTGAATGTGATGTACACGTGTATATTTCTCCACTCAGTACATGACTAGACTACATTCGTGAATTTTAATAACCACTCGCGAAATCATCAGGAATTCCCGATTCGTGAAAATTTAGACTCGCAAAATATCATGGTGTATACAGTAATTCAATGTACAAAATGTACACAGCAGAAAATTAATGCCCTTCTCCACACCTCTCCACAATTTTCCAAATTCCACAAAGTTTGTTTACACCACGTGACATGGGAACGGTTCTCTTGTCTGCTTTTTAGGCTGCTGGAAGATTGATAAGAAATCACGCAACTTGCTACTTTTCAGCATTCCAATAATGCAAGTACAGGTAGAGGTACGGGTTCTTCATTCAACACATGTACGCACTACGGTATACATGATACATGTACAATGTTTATACATTTTAACTGCGAGAATTAATTTTCGTTCATGACCATCACTTAATATCTTTTCTGCTTTACACTGTCCTCTAGACATATAATCATCCTCTTCCTGAACACTGAGCCTGCCAACATCCTGTAACAAAAAAAAAAAATGAACTTGCACCTATAGATAATTGCAAATCCTTGTAATCGTGAACCAGTAATTTGCAGAAAACACTTCCTACTTTTAATACATAGCTAGAACCAAAGCCATATCAATAGCCATAACTGTGGTGGGAAGGGATGATCAACTTAGAGACATTTAAATCTTGCAATTTTTTTCAGCATAACTCAAACATTCTAAAGTTTTCAAACTATTCAGGTATAGAAATAATGATGATATCATGGCAGGAAACTGATCCTTTAAAAGTGATTGCGTGTTTCAAGTAAAATCTAAAGAGTGAAGAGCAAATGCGAAGTGGTGGATGTTAACACACTGTTCTGTGAAGGAAAACTTGTTGAAGATGGACACAAATGCCATACAAATGCCACACAAATGCCACACAAAAAAGAAGTGGCAATATTCAGCTTGTTTTTGCTCGGGCTTACCATGTACTTGTTGTATAAAGGATGACCAGGTCCAGGCCTTGGCGGAAGAGAGCTCTTGTTGGAAGATGATGCGGGGGCTCCTGGTGCTTGCTTCTTCCCTATGGATCATGATAACAGTGCAAAAACAATCATACAAAAATGGTTTCTTCCAGTTAAGTGTGGACTCTTACCACTCAAGCAAGTCTTGGGGATGGACAGCAACAGAGTGAAAGGCTCAGTCACTTTATGACCACTTTAAATGTGTGGTGGACATGAATGTACGATATTCTTCCATGATCAGAGCCTTTAACATCCCAATGATTTCACATGAAATGGTACTCACTTGGGGCATTTTATCAGAACTCCCTAACTAAACACTTTATTGAACATATGGGACTATGGTGTTACAGCCATCAACATGACTGCTGATGAGTGTAGTTGATATGGGAATGAATGATGTGCAAAGACAGGAAAGCATAAACCCCATAACTCTATATTTGATCATCATTCAGTAATGATGCTGAGAAACAGTGCACTCATATGTTGCACCTTGCATAACTAAAAAAAAAACACACACACTTGGTATAAAACAAAGGCACGAAAAATAAAGATGCTGTAATGAATATCTACAGTAAGCTACATAAGCAGGTTAATCAAGGAAATTTTTGTTTGTAAATTCTTTTGACTACAGCGCATCCTGCTTAATACTCCATTTGCCACAAACATACAAATTGTAAACCAGGGGGGCATTTCATGAAGCATTTTGGTCAGATATTTTTCTTACAAACTGTTACAAGCTATTGAAATCCCTGCATCTGATTGGCTGAGAGCCCAATTTGTCCGACAACTTGTCAGACAAAATGCTTCATGAAATGCCCCCCTGACTTGGTATGAAACATTGTGGTCTTGCCACAGTGGAAATTTCACAGGCCAATCTACCTACATGTACATGGTAGGATGGCCTCAGAAACAAAAAGAGAATACTACATGAAACATCAAAGCACTGCACAGAAATTACATCCTGTCATTCAAAAAACCAAATTGCAGCAATCTGAGGTCTAAAGAAAAACAGAGAAAGGAGAACAATATAAGGGCTTTGTGTGCAACTGAAAAAAGAACAAGATTTGTTTGGGTAACATGAACAGTTTAGGCAGCAAGTTGTTTAAGTTCTTAGTGTAAAATGTACATTTTGAAACTTTTAGTTTGGTTTTTCTTCTCAGAATCAAAAGAAGAAATGAAAGGATTATTCATAAATTAACACGAGGAATAGTCTCTTCTATATTAGGAGTAATCACCATCTACAGAAATTGACAAACATTTGAAACTATTTTGTTTAAAATTATCTACAGTTGTGCTTACGTGTACATACAGTTGTACGTGTAAATGCACATCACAATATACTGTACGTGGTGCAATCTTCAGAGGCATGGGAAATACTCAATTCTTTGACAAAGTCAGATTTTAGTATGCACGAATCATACATTAATGCCAATGTGTCATAAAACATTAATACTTTACAGTTTATAGAAGTACCAGCACTTGCAAACATTCTATATAGCATCAATATTTTTTCCACTCTTTTCAATTAGAGATAAACACTATGGCCTTGCATCCTTTAGAAAGCAAAGTAAAGACACTGGAAAGAAAGGGGAAAACAAATCATCTCTTGGCTAGCATTAAATCTGCCTTTCAGGTACATCCATTTTGCACAAGTGTAAGTACAGTATATCAATCAATCAATGCTGCTTACAGATCCCTGGAAGATATCATTGTACACAGTGTAATGTCCCACAGGTACATCTTTGAACAATGACTTTCGATACAAGTAGTTCATTGTCCGTGAAATGTCGCATGGAGTGGTCTTACACTGAATGCCTACATTTGTACTCAGAATGGGAGTGAAGCCACGTTACATCAACATGGAGATCAATGCTTTCAAACAGTTTTGCATCTACATTGTAATCCCATGTGTACAGCTGGCCCACTCTCACTCTCAGTACCCGACAACATGCAAAACTAGCACTAACCCTTCAGCAGCTACTGTTTTTATGTTGTTGGCCTACTGCGTATAGTAATTAATTTACAATCCATGCAGAACTTTTCAAGAATAGGTTTCAGTATGGGTTAAATGAACAGATTGCATCGTACACTCAAGAGCTAAACCTGCCTAGGCTGGGTGCATACATATTAGAAAAATTTGAAGCAAAATATCAGTCTTTGAAAAATACAGTATAACGTTTACCTCATACAGTGTGCTTTATGTTAAAATTGTTCATGTAAAGATCTGTTTGGATCTATTAAAACATACTTTCTCGTGAACATGACGGATGCTTGAACTGTTACCATAATACATGTGTCCCTGCATTTCCTGCAGGGTAACTTATAAACATTATACATTGTATCCTACCTCGTTTCTTCCTCTTTGACAGGCGAAATGCGCTGTTTTTTATTCCCAACGAGGGCAGACATCTTGTCGTCTTCTTTTTGTCTGATGATGACGACGATGTGCTTGGTGGATTCGGCGGTGATGGTGCAGGGCGACACGGTACGTACACCTTAGCTGCCAGTGGGGGATCTCTGGGATGATGCCTTTCTTCTGTGGGAACTACATGCATCTGCAAACTCGTATCGCTTTCCTCGGGAGTAATTGGTGACATCTGCCATTCTGCCGGAGGCGTGGATGCTCTGTTACACAAATCGTCCTCCACTGATGGTGTTGGCACACTCTTATTTTCCTCCAAAGCAACTGATGTTTCTTCAACTTTCGTTTCATCTGTTAATACACACATGTTTGTTTCTAGGGCAACTGGTAACACCACATCAGCGTCAACATCATCTTCGGGTATTGCCGCGCCCCTCTCATCCTCATTTGGTGGCAGCGCCACATTTAGGGGAGTTGTGCATGGAGATGGGGATGTGTGCTTGTCCTCACCAGACAGGTCTGGACTGGATGCCGGTGGAGTGGGGGATGCTCTTTCTTCACTGCGAGAGAATGAATCACCACTTTCCTCCGCATCAATTAATGTCATCCCTGGTTCTGCTGGTGGGGTGGTTGTTCTGGATGCTGGTGGAGAGGGAGATGCTCTTTCTTCACTGCTAGAGAATGGATTACCACTTTCCTCCGTATCAATTAATGTCATCCCTGGATCTGCTGGTGGGGTGGTTGCTCTGGATGCTGGTGGAGAGGGAGATGCCCTTTCTTCACTGCTAGAGAATGGATTACCACTTTCCTCCGCATCAATTAATGTCATCCCTGGTTCTGCTGGTGGGGTGGTTGCTCCGGATGCTGGTGGAGTGGGAGATGCAATTTCTTCACTGCTAGAGAATGGATTACCACTTTCCTCCGCATCGATTAATGTCATCTCTGGTTCTGCTGGAGGGGTAGTTGCTCTGTTACACAAATCTTCCTCCAATGGAGGTGTCGGCTCACTGTTACATTCCTCCAAAGCAACTGATGTTTCAACTTCTGTTTCATCTGTATATAAGCACATGTCTGTTTCCATGGCAACTGGTAACACCACTTCTGCATCAACATCATCTTTGGGTATTGGCGAGCCCCTCTCATCCTCATTTGATGGCAGCGACACATACAGGGGAGTTGTGCATGGAGATGGCGATGCGTCGTCCTTGTCCTCACCAGACAACTCTGGTCTGCATATTGGTGGGGAGGGAGCTGCCCTTTTTTTATAGCTAGAGCGCACGAATGGATCGCCATTTTGTTCAAGTGAAGGGGACGGTGTCCGGCTATACTCCCTGCGAAGGAGAGATCCTACATTTCTGTCATTTTTGCTCGCTGGTACACTCCTCTGACTCTCAACAGGTGGTGGAGGGGCACACCTCTTCTCTTTGCACCGCGGCAGAGTGGCACCCCTCTTGTCTCTGCGAGAACGCAGCGGTGAGGCGTTGCTCTCTCCTTCTGGTGGTAAAGGTGCAGCTCTCTTCCCTCTGCCCGATTGTGTGCGTGACACACTTTTTGCTCTGAAGGAGGGTGAACTCTCCAGTCTGCTTTCACCAATAGAAGACGAAACACTCCTGGTCTCCTCATCTGGAATTGATGGAGACCTCCTATCATCTCCTGGGGGTAACAAGGCACTCCCGATACCCGGAGGTGGTGGCGCTTTTCTTTTCTCCTTGCCCTCTGTAGACTGGACATACTGTCCGCTGGTCACTTCCCATGATGGCGAGGCTGCACGTCCATACTCTTCACCACGAAGACAAAGTGGTGTAAACTGTCTGCTTGCACACGTATCTTCATCTGGCAAGGACGGGGAACTCCTCTGATATCCTCCAGAATATCCAGGGGGTGAAGGGGCACGCCTCTTTTCCCTACCTGGGGCAGGAGGCGCTCTTCTCTTTTCCTTGGTCTCCCCAGGCGTAGGCATTGTGGGCATGTTGCACTCGCGAGGGTGGTCCTACCATCGCACATACTACCATTCAATCCACCGGTGCAAGCCTGAAGTTGTATGCCTGCCTGCAGGTGTGTATGTGTTCATGTATTAATTCCCTGGCCAGAATGGGAGTGACAAACTTTGATACAAGACCAAAACAAACTCCACAGTGCTTCCAGCTAGAGCCACAGTGTCTGACTGCGCAAAGCTCTTTGCAAGACTGACACCAGCCTTGTTCCTGTGACTTCCTGTTGTTTGCCGAGCTCTCAGCTGGTTAATCTATTCCACGCTTCTACCTGCACGTGTGGGCGTCCTCTCCAGCTATCATTTCAATTTTCACTTGATCTCTGCATTTTCCTGCGGCGACCTTCCGCAAAACACAATTGGCAGAGTCACAGTCAGTCGAACATGAAACCACAAAATACCTCTCCTTGTGCTTTGCGCAGCAACGCACATAAAATACCGTGAGTCAGTCACACAACTCCAGATCTATTTTAGTTTTACATATCTGGTCAATTCAATGGATTTCTGCACATGACAACGGATTTGCACATATGGCCTTGAAACTACACACCTTGTTTCTCAAAGGATCTGGCAGGTATTATGAATTAATGCAGTATGAACATGTCCCTGTGGTATACCAGTATCTTTGTGGTGTACAGTGTACATTATACAATGTATGTTCACCATGGGAAATCACTGTGTAGAGATCCATGCAGGAATTGCATCCTCTCTCTCGAAGTACCATGGGGTCAAAGTTTTGACCTTCGGTTAAGTTGAAAAACAGATGTACCATTTAATGGAACCTGAATAGCATGGCAAGTGAAGTACACGGTATTAGCCGAGCAGACCTTTCGAGAACTCATGTTCAATGTAGGTTGCTTAAAGATAAAAAACTATTAACATTGTATTGGCTCAATTTAAAAAAAGATAGAATGTTGCTGACTGGACTGCATAAACATAGTATGACCATAATCAAATGGATAAAAAAAGGTGATAAGTTGTGTAATTTTTTACTATTACTCTGTCACTTGTAAAATGACCAAACAAATATCACCATTCTAGTAAACCCTTTCTAAAGTAGTTTATTGTAATATACCATTATCTAGGGGAAGAAAGAAAGAGCGATTCTCGTAACCCACATATGTACCAAGTGTACATCATTTTCCCTATTAAGCACTAATAAAAGAGTCATTATGAGCATTTTCTGTTTGTTTGTTTTTTTGTTTTTTTGGCCAAAGCTTCATATTATCGGAGATGCTGGTAGGCTGGTAGCATATACGTACGACCATGCAGCTCAGATTCTTCAAACTTAACTATGCCTTTAGCTTCCCATTCTGAAATGAATTTTAATCATTTCTGGAACTTTCAACTTTTTTCCTCTCTAGATGTGAGCAGACAAAAGAAAGTAATGCCCATTTACAAAGTACAGTTGTATAGTCAAACCTGCTGTAATACATGACCTACATGTACCACTTGTACACAGCCACTAATAAAATCCCCCTCCCAGAGAAAAATCATGTTAAAGACCCTGTCTACAGCAGCCACCTGTCTATAGCAGCCTTTGTTGTTGTTGTTGTTGTTGTTGTTGTTTTCTTTCAGTGGCCGCTAGAGAAAGGTTTGACAGTATATCTGTCGGGCGCATGGAGAGTTTAATGTGTGCAAGTTATGTGTCTGGGACATATGGAGGGGGGGGGGGGCAGTAGGAGGGTAGGAAGGATGTATTTCAACAAAAACACAATCCCGATGGAATCCCATTTTCTTTGCTCATTTTTCCACTACTAAATAATATTCATTTCTGGTCAGTTTCCTTCTGTTTGCATTTGTTACATACTCAAAAAGCTGTACATCACTTTGGTGATCCCTAGCATTTATCCCCAAGTTGAATTATCCTTCAGGTTTATGTCACGTTAAAGTGTGTGTGTGTGTGTGTGTGTCAAAACACACACACTGCTATAGCTTCGACCACACTAACATTGAGAACTAAGGGTTTCTGGGAACGAACATTAATGTACTAGGGCTTTCTATTTATATGTAGCTCAGTCTGCAGAGCACCGGGCTAGCAATCCGGAGGTCTTCGGTTTGCATCCCAATTTTCCCATTTTCTTTGCTCATTTTTCCACTCAGGAAACACAATCACTTTTAATACTGACATGACATGCCCCCACCATGTAGCAGAAATGGCATCAGGTCAT
Source organism: Diadema antillarum (assembly GCF_040938485.1). Taxonomy (NCBI): domain Eukaryota; kingdom Metazoa; phylum Echinodermata; class Echinoidea; order Diadematoida; family Diadematidae; genus Diadema; species Diadema antillarum. The sequence continues at coordinate 509,017 of NW_027271972.1, read as the reverse complement.
GATCATGTCCTATACAAAGGGATGTGACAGACACTAGGTAAAGAAAAGGCCAAGACCCTGTTTACACCAAAGGCCCGCGCTGAGTCGAGGCTGGCTAGGCCCTCAAGTGCTGGGCTTGACCCCACAATAATTTTGTGCATTCGTACAGAGAAATCGGGTTGCAGCCAAGTCTGACTCTCTCAGCCCCACTGTAATGGTGCGCTACATGTAAATGTAGCAACAAAACTATAACGCACATTGTTTGATTCAGGCAGTGCATGGGGATGGCTCGATATCCCACAAGCTGGGAACATTCATTAAATTTCAATGGAATAAAACAAAAAAGTCCAAAAAGGCACAAAACTGGAAGCGATAAAAAAAGATCCTACCTGTAACCTTCATACAGGCTGTAGGTTGTAAACACTAACAAATGAGCTTGGCTGATGCCACAAGAATTCTCAAGCATCAAAATTTTCCACACGGCATTCAACATGCATACAAATGTGTACATATGCACACACAATAAAGTATGCCACCTGCAAGAAACCATGGTATGTTTATAGGCCTGAATTCACAAAGGCGGTTTAAACTTTAGACTATGTACGGCACAAAATTTGTACCATGGTCCTAGACCCCGTTTACAGTGTGGGGCTGGGCCTAGCCGCGGCCGAGCCCAGCAAATTTGTCCATTTACATTGCCGGGCTCGGCCGTGCTTTTAATTCAAACCTTTCAATATTTTGTCAAAGTGGCGCTCTGCTTGTAAACAAATGCAATTTGATATAGTCTGGTTTTCAGATCCTTTGCCAACTGGATTCCGTGGCGACAAAGTCGCCGTTCCGGCAGAGGCCGTTGCCGCAGGAAAAATCCTTTGCAGGACAAAACCACCTTAAACTATACTAGATTTCGACGTTGAGGGGGTTGATACCCTGAATAGCGAAATAGTACGGGCAGAGGATTTGGAAGCAAGACTAAAATTGGCCGCGCATTTGGCCCAGTTTGCGTTTACACTGAGAAAAGGCCGAGACCACCTCCAGAGCATGGCCAAATGCGCAGCCAATTTTGGCCCCGCATTTGGCCTTTTGCGTGTTTACACTGAAATGAAGTCGGGCTCGGCCACGGCCGAGTCGCGGCTGAGCCTCGCACTGTAAACGGGGTCTAACACCAGCGTAAAATAGGTGTACCTTTGACATGCGCGTATCAATGCGCATTTGCTACTGGACGTCTGTTGGCATTCACTTTTCTAGCATTATGAAAGAGCACTTGACTAACCGCTTTCAGAAAGCAGGGGAAATAATTGCTACCCTTAATGTCAGTATCAAGTTGATGGAATGTATAATTTTCATGAAAAATGAATTTTTGTGGAATTCCCTAATATTTTCCTTATATTGTTGTCCACACGTGACACCATAACCTCTAGTAGTCTCCTCATCCAGCGGTTCCAACACCAAAACTTTAAAAATTCATACTTTTGCATCGATTGTCCGATTTTCCTCTAACTTTCACTGATCATGTTCTACTATTATGTTGCTGCTTTCACTCAATCAACATTTCTCTCTGGGTTTTGGTTTCCTTTAATTATTAAAGTACTGTTATCATGAAATAAAGAGAAAAGAAAAAAAAACCTTTCATGTCTACATGCATGCTGTAAAACTCAAACTAAGGCTTATCCATAGTAACATTGTATCAATTATTACATTTGTAATAAGAACAGAATGCTATTGTATTGCATTCATTTTACTAGTTAATAAATCAAAGCAACGCCTTCGTTTCTATTTTTTAACAAAGAACATCCCCTATAAAAAAAGATACAAATCATTCAAAATAAGAGCAATTAAATCTAAAACAGGGGGGAAGCAGAAATTTGCATGGAAATAAGCAGGTCAAAAATAGAGTGTTCATGCCTATACATGTCAAAGTGCAATAAACTACAACATCAGATGGGCTGGTCTTAAATGCCACCATTAAAAAAAATAAATAAATAAATAAAAAAAAATCAATCAATCAATCTAAAAAATTCTGTAAAAGTCAATGGCATTACCTTTTTGACTGCCTGGTCGAGGGGGCGCTTTCCGCTTTGGCTTGAGTCCGCTTGGCCTGGGTGGGGTGCTTCCAGCTGTCCGAGTCCCATGAACAGCACTAGGCCTGGCTGGTGCTATTTTTTTAGTAGGGGGTCCAGAGGGCTGGGGTGAGAAAATTTGTAAATGGTTTTAAAAACAACTTTGAAATCATATGGCATGATGCACAATGTACATTGCATATTAAAGCTTTCTTGTTATAGCACTTTAAATGTCATCTCTGTGTGTACACACACACACACACACACACACACACACACACACACACACACACACACACACACACACACACACAAGTACACTGTATGCATACACACACATCTTTAACTTATTGAAATTGAAACACTATTGAAACACTGAAGTATACACTATGCTATACATCTACACAGGCACACCCTGTAGATACACAACGTACGTGTGGATTATGCTTTGATGATATCCAATGAAGAGTTGAAAATATGTGTTAAATGTAAAGTACATGTGTATATAACACAAATATGTTCAGTATTAAGAACAAAAGACCTAGACAAAAAATTTGTATATTAAAGTTGAAATATGCACACATACATTTTGTACAAATGGAGTATCCTGGATCCCAACTTTGTGGAATTTATACAATGTACCCACATGCAGCTCTTGAAAATTTGATGCCTTACTTTTCATTATCTTCAATCACTTTCCAGCCATGGATACTCTTTCTATTCAGTTAATCTTGATCATGATGCAATCATATTCACAAGGTATGAGCACCCTTACACACAGTGTAATGAAATTAAATCAGATACATGGACTTCTGAACTTGATAAAGATATTAAACAGCTTGAATCATGACATGACATACTATGGTATGGGACTGTCAAAGATTCTTCACATAATCTCCCATCCCCCCCCCCCCACCCCCACCCCCACCCACTATCAGCCTGATGCCCTACATTGCAATATCTTAACAACAAAAAAGAAGAAGAAGAAGAAGAAGAAGAAAGAAATAGGAACAATAAATGCTTCACCTCTGTCAGGCAACAGAGACATAATGGGCCCCTCTAGCAGAGGGGTCATCAGGATGATTCAATTATCGGAAATCAGGCAAAGATTTTTGATGCCGATGAAAATGTTGCTGAGAACCCCTTATACAGCATTAGTCTGGAAATATGCCAAGAAATTTTTGCAGAGTAAGAAAGAGGAAAACACTTCCACTTCAAGGGGGAGGGGATTTTATGAATTTAAAGCTACAACGTGTATTTCAAATTTACAAGAAACAATTTGACTTGTAAGAACTATTGCAACAATTACAAGTGACAATTATAATGATGAAAATTGTGATCCAATGTAGCAATGATCATCATAACACTACCTTTTATACCAAGAAGGAACTTGACACTTGAAGCAACAATTCACCCTGTCCCCCCCCCCCTGAAAAAACAATAACAATTTACCAGAAATGACAAACCACTGCATATCTGAATATTATCTGACAATTCAAAACAAGTGTATGAAAATCACAGTCTTGCGATGTACACATGTACAACGTGTATGTAATCCAGGGTATGACAATATACATCCTGTACTTTAAAGAAGAAATCCACTCCAGAATTATATCAATTTCACAAGAAAGAGAAAAAAAAATCCCTGCAGAACAGTGCAAAAATAATCAAAATTGGACAAGAAATATTAGGAAGTTATGACATACATATTATTCTGAAATTTCAAATAGTCCTTATGAATATTCAAATTCAGCAGGTTGATGATGTCATGCTCTCACAATTTCTTATTCATTCCATATATGTACAGATATGACAAAATCTCATATTTCAGCTGCATGATAAAACCTGCCTTAAAAACCACCCCAAAAAAAATATTAACTTTGATATACGTTTGATAGATATGCTTTTACATGTATTTAATAGCAAAAAATAATTCTTTTTTCCAAACTTCATATAAACTTTATACATACAAACTTGTGAGGGCATGACAACATTATTTTGCTCATCTGAATATTCATAAGGACTGGTCAAGAAATATTCTTCGAAAAAATCTCAAATTTCAATGTGTCATACAGTGTATATCTTCCTCATTTCTTACTTATGCCATTTTGGTAATTTTTGGAACATTTTGTAGGGATTTTTTTCTCTTTCTTTTAGAGTTTATCATTTTTGGAGTGGATTTCCTCTTTTTTAAAAGGCATGAAAAATGCTTGAAATTGCTTCCAGTAATGTTTAAATCTCAAAATACTCCATAACAGACATGTGATGTGAAAAAAGTAATACTATACTTCACATGGGGCAATGCCTGAACCAACAATTTCTTTCTGTTGTCGTTGCCCACTCAGAAACACTGTTCAATTATCAAATCACCAGGTTCCAAATTTATGTTGCCCATAACTGACTTCTCACTGCCAGGGAAAACATCAAAACAAACATAAAACAAAGAACAAAATCAAAGAGACTATTAGATAAAGCCTTACACAAGAAAAACAAAAACAAAAACAAAACAAATCTGTATAATGGGCAATCTTTCCACACTTGGAAAATTACTATTAAAAAAAATGGAATTAACTTTCTTTAAAATAGCACCTCTAATAAACCTTCTGAACAAAAGGAATCTTTAGAGTCAATACACCAGGAAAGATCAGTTTGTCAAAATGCTTGACTCTGGACTGATAATCAGATGATGAATGTAATGTACAATTCAAATAAAGACAAAAAAAAAACCCCTGAACACATTTGGGCCAAAAGTGAAAAACAACTGCTATAAAGTAAAGCCATGTTTTGTTGCTGACCCCGCTAGTCTGTGTTCCATTTTTCCATTATTTATATCCAGTAAAGGTCTATCAATGGTCCACTCTAAACTCTATAATATCACTGACCTCAGGGAAAGTCAGCCTAAAATCTGTTGCAATAACGTCCATAAATTGTCACTGCTTTTCTTATTCTCTACAGTACATCATACACTGTTAGTTTGATAAATGTTCTTTAACTGCCTTTGGGGTAATATCATCTAACATTTCAAGCTCTACAACTTGCTCTGCTACAAAGTTGATTCGAGTTGTGAGTGGTGTTCTCCACGTATCATATGATAACTATAATACAAATGTATGTTATCACCTTTGACAAACAAAGTATGTTGGCTTTGTCATGATTTACTGCCCCACTGGATTTATCTCAGGCTGGCAATATGTATTTATAATTTTACATTGATTTAAGAAAGTGATTTGTTTGCTTTGCCAAGTGTCTGACGCCAAAGTCACAATCAAGAAGGAACGAATACATAAATATCACGACAAAGTGATATTTACTGATAAACATTTGAGTATAGATGTACATCATTTACTATTCTCATAGTGGTCATTGAGATGTCTTTATTTGCCGACTCTACAAGATGGACAGAAAACTGAAACCCTTGCCACAGATGGAACAGATTGTAAATACAGTGCTTAATTCAGTGCTGCAGTCAACTCAAAAATTGGCCAAACAGGATAGTAAGAGATGTTCATGAAAGCTTAGCACAGGATCTAAGTCAATATTTAACTCCCACATCAGTCAAATACAAAGTCCATAATGAAGGTGAAAGCTCTCTTCTCCCTGTGAACAAATTTCACATTTTTTATATTCATTATATATCTCCTACACCTACAAAGATCTTATTTGTATATAGTTTCTTATCACGTTCTATGCCAATCAAGTAGTTGTTATTTTCTTAAAGTCTATGAAATTTGTATCCTGTTTCTCCAATCAAGTTTCCATACTCCAATTTAGCTCATCATTGGTAGTGTTTTTCAATTGTGTTACCTGAGTCTGTTGGTTTAGTGAACAGTTTGACCACTAAATGAGGTTAGAGGTGTAGCTTTGATTGACATTGCATTTGGCTAATGTTACCAAATGTCCCTGATTTTGTTGCTGTAATCAAATTTCTGACAGACTTAGAGACTTTAGTACCCCAACAGCACAGTTAAAGACAAAATAGCAATGTGGGTATTCATGGAGCGGGAAGGCTGGCTCGGGTCAAATATATTCAAGAATTCCTGCAATGACTTGTGCACAGCTTTATCACTGATCTCTATGTAGGTACACACGCAGCCAATGAATCTCAACAGGAGTCCACCATTACCAGTGAGCGTATGTTTTAATGCACATATTTGCTAATCGGTGCCATTCATTTTTTTTTTTTTATGTACCCCATGGACAGCGACTGAATTGGGTGACCCATGAATCCCCACACTACCCAGTTAATATTAAAGTGCGAGGGGGACAGGAACAAAATGAAATGTACTTACCCTAGGAGGAGGCTTGCTCTTTTTCTGCTGCTGATCCACTGCAGGAGACGATGACCTGCTATCCTTTCCCGCACTAGGCCTGATGATAGTGGGCTTTGTTCGTGCCCCGGCTGGACCTTGGGCCTTGGTCTTGGGCAGCCCTGGTGGACCAGACTTGCTTGGCTCCGACAAATCTGAGAAGTCTATGAGGGAGGATCCACCGGCCTTGTATGGTGCACTCTTTCCGATTGGGGCTCTCGGAGCAGCCCTTGGGGGCACCAGCTGTGTTTGAGGGGCCTGCTTCTGGCGGAGGGTGGGAGATGGAGGAGGGGGAATACCAGAAATGATGTTCGCTGAACCATTTGGCGATTGAGATGGCTTGGGTCTAGCCCTCGCCGTGGGGTTGGAATGTACCCCTCCTCCTTTGCTGCCCATCACCTGGGCTAGAAGTTCAAATGAAGACGGTTGCTTTCCTTGGTCCTTGTTAGATGACAAATTATTGACAGCATTAGTAGTGGCAAAGTTTCTTGCATGCCCAACTTCCTCGGCAGTAACGTTTTTAGCAGCACTGCTACCAACCTGGGCAGAAATACGCCCAATAGCAGCTTGCTGATCTTTAGTTGCTGAAACAGTGCCGCTGTTGTTATGAGTTGACACAAGAAGGCTCCCAGCCTGAAAGACATCCTTCGCACTAACATTCTTGGAGACATCCTTTGCTACATTCCAAGAGTAATTGGTAGCAGCCGCCTTCTGCTCTGGAGTAGCAGTCCAGGTCACGCTTGTTCCTGTGGATTGTGAGGAGGATGAACCAAACAAACCCGCTAACTGGCTGAAAGCAGATGATGATGATGAGGTGCCTGCTGGTTTGCTTGATGTCGAGAATGGGTGTGTTTGAGATTGCGGCTGCTGTTGGGGTTTAGTGCTCCCTCCAAATAAATCCCCAAATGAAATGTGGACGGGTGGTCTACCTTGCCCACCACCACTGTGAGATTGTGACTGTGGTGCTGACACTGGTGTAGGGTGTATAGCCGGTTTGCTAGCAAGCTGTGGTTTACTAGATGGAGGCTGTCTGAAAGCTTCCCCACTAGTCCTACCATCCAAAGTGCCAGGCTTGGACATGGGCTGTGGTTTGTCGGACATTTGGTTCAGATTGTTCATCATTCTATCTTGGAGAGCAGCCTGGAGCTGCCTACCCAGACTGCCGGGGCCACCGTTGTACCCATCAATTGTGGCCGGCTGCTGCTTGGTCTTCATGTGCAAGTCCTCCTGTGCAGGTTCAGGGGTGCTGGGTGGAAGTGGGTGGACATAGGCCACCTTGGGCCGATTAGAAGGGATGGGTGGGGGCACATATGCCCCTTTGGGCCTTGATGAAGGCAGTGGTGGTGGTGCACCTGTATGATGGTGATAACATGCAATGTTGTAAATATTTAACAGTGGGATGCAATATACTCAATATACAACTGTTATTAATACCTATTTTATAATGGTAAATGATAGTACTCCTGTTGATTGGGTAGAAATTGAATTTGATTATTAACTCTTTCTATGAATGTAACGGAAATATTCACATTTTTATTGGGTACTCTGGGTACAACAGAGGAAACCTGCTCTTTGAACCGACAATCCACAATAAAGCAGAGAGTACAGCAATTACACTTTCCTAGTAAACTCATAAGAATAAAAAATTGATCAACTCCAAAAAATTCTTGGAAATGCCAGCACGCTTCTGATTTTAATACGCAATCTGAATCTAAATAAGCTGAATTATATTTTAAACTCTTATGCTTCTTACACATCACATCTGAAATGCATTTTTTTTTTCACCTCTTATAAATTCATAAATGTGTAAACCTGGAATCATTTATCAATAAAATGCCTCAATGAAGACATACAAAATTACTTCAGTGCTTAGAATCCACTTTGCTTTCCCTGTACATAAAGTAAGCTCTGAATATTGCACTTCACTCAGTGTTTCACAAATTACTCATTTTTTTGTCACTTGAAAACTGAGTTCTTTTCAGTTAAAAACACAATGTGAAGAGTTGGTAGATTTCATGATTCCACAAAATGCCAATTCCCATTGCAATTTTTATCATTCACCCTTGAATATGTGATGTGCCCTTAAAGGAAACCAAAACCCAAAGAGAAATGTGGATTGAGTGAAAGCAGCAACACTAGTAGAACATATCAGTGAAAGTTTGAGGAAAATCGGACAATCGATGCAAAAGTTATGAATTTTTACAGTTTTGGTGTTGGAACCACTGGATGAGGAGACTACTAGTGTTCATGAGGTCATGTGTGGACAACAATATAAAGAAAATATAAAGGGAATTCAACAAAAATTCATTTTTCATGACAATTACACATTCCATTGACTTGATACTGACATATGTTAAGGGTAGTAAGTATTCCCCATGCTTTCTGAAAGTGGTTTAATAGTCAAGTGCTCTTTCATTAGGCTAGAAAAGTGAAAGCATGTTGAATTTTCTTTATATTTTCTTTATAATTGTTGTTCACACATGATGTCATAAACTCAAGTAGTCTCATCCAGTGGTTCCCACACAAAAACTTTAAAAATTCATAACTTTTGCATCGATTGTTCGATTTTCCTCAAACTTTCACTGATATGTTCTACTAGTGTTGCTACTAGTGTTGATTGTCTGATTTCCTCAGACTTTCACTGATGTGTTCTAATAATAATGCTGCTTTCACTCAATCCACATTTCTCTTGGGGTTTCGGTTTCCTTTAAATGATTCCTCAGCCGTGTAAGCATCTGCAGGCAAACATGAATATGAATGTTTTAATCTCTGTTACGCTATGGGTTAAAAAGTGCAAATTTAAGTAGGAATACCAGTTGGCTAATGAGAACCGAAACTGGCTTGGAGTGCAGAACAGTGTAAATAATCAATCAAGAGGATCTCACCTGCCATTCTGCCCTGCTAAAGAAGCAAACAAGCTCTGACAGATGAAGTAAGACCAATCTCACACACAGAGTTATCCCTGACATGCAAAGAAAAAAAAAGACAAGAACAAAACAAATTCATGAATTGATGCGAAAAACTGTCCCTTTTGGTGCATGTTAGTTGTGAAGTCATGGTGTTGGTAAAATGTTATTGTACTTCAAAATTTTAGTCAACAAAATGCTAAATAAATGCAAACTTTGAAATAGATGATGCATAATATCAAAGAGATTATGATGGCCCTGAAAGGAATCATTTTTGCAGATATTGAAGATAACTGAGAACATGGTAGATTTTGACAAGAATATTCTTATTAAGCAAATATGTAAACAATACTAGGGTGCTGAAATCAGTCTTGAGTTTGATACAATCCACAAACATTATCCTCACGCAAAAAGTCATATCAAACTGATTGTGCACAAGTAAACATGGACATGGCATATTAGGGGGTATGCCTACAGCTTGATACAAGAGTTCAGTACTAGTACAAGAGCTACAACGGTGGCCCGTGCTTCATCAAAAGAAGAATAATCTTAAGGTGTGCACTCACATTGTTAATAATTTGTTTGTATACATTGTAGATCTGTATCTCTCTTTATCATCATATATGGTTCCCGTACCAAAATTCAACCGCGTGCAAAAAGGATACTATTAAAATTAATGAGTAGCCAAATGTCAGGAGTTGAATTTTGGACGGTCCACTTTAGACTTGGTCGTCTGACCAAATTATGGGACATATGGAATGTCTGATCTCTCGTCGAGACAAAGGCCTCATGCTCATGGGAGAAGGTAGAGAAGCACACTTGTATAACTGCTTCATTCAAACATAATTCCCATTCAGCAAAACTAGCTGTAAAATGTGCATTCATTCGTAAGCCAACAAGGGTCAAGCGGTGTAGAGTGGTACATGGCAAAAATTAGGGGGGAACATGAGGAAGTTTTTTCCCATAATTCAAACAGAAATAACTACTGTACTACAATTCAAAGAAGATCATTGCAGACTTTCATAATGTTAATTGATATGGCAATAGCATGGTAAAGTCTAGGTCTAGTAGCATAGCATCAAGTCATTGGATACCCACTTGTGCTATTATAAGCCAAGGACAAGGCCAAACACCCATGGAATTGTTAACTCTCAAGTAACAAACTGGCTGGGTAATCATGTAGAAATGCCCATCATACACACCTTCCATTTCATGCTGTAACTGTCAACAAGAATTTCTAGTGGTTATCAAAAATGTTAAGATGGACCGCATCTAATGATTTTATCAAATTTCAAAGCCAAATAAGGAAGAAAAATACATAATTCTGACTCAAAAGTATGCTGATCGCAGATTGTGGCTGTAAAGCATGATGGATCAATGATTATGTAGAAGATATAACATTATCATTGATCATTATAGTCTGTGAAACATCTGCTTGCAAGTCCAGTCTTTCACCACAATGATTACATCAGCTCGAGAGTAAAAAAAAGTAAAGGGAGTGATCTACACAAGTCTTGCATGTGGTGGCGATGGAACTGTGTTATTGTTGATTGTTGTAGGGATACATCTATACATGTACATGTTTATTATGTACCCACCAAAGAACAAAAAACAAACAAACCTTTTGTTATGACAAAATTACAAGTGTCGGAAAAACTTGATCACTTGAAATGCTGCTCTGAACACAAGCAATCCATACAGTATGAATACGTTCAGCAAATGCAGTAAGGGTGGATTGTTTGACCTGAAAGTAGCAATCACAGCAGCTTTTTCTAAGGTGTCTTTGAAAAGTTAAATTCTCTTTTTTTCTCTCTCTCTCTTATCCTCAGCCAGGTCTTGCAGTAGCGGTAGTATACAAAGCGGTTGAGCATGTACGTGTGTGCATCCCCTTAATATCTTTCTGTTTCTTTTCCATCTTTCCTTCTTTCATTTTCGGGTATTCCTAATATTCCCTTTCCTTCCAATTAATCATTTCTTTGTGGGTTTCCTCTTGTCCAACTTCTCTCAATTTCCATTTCAATCTTTTTTTTTTTCCTATTGTTTCTTGCAAGCTGGTTTTCTTTCCCTCCATCTACCTTTTCTTTTTGTCCTCTCCAATATCTTTTATGTTTCCTTCTGATTTCTTTTTCAACCTATATAATCCTCTTTCTTATCTTCCTATTCATCTTTCCCTTCATCCAATTTGAATTCATCTCTCATTCCATTATGGGTATTCTATCTTTTCTTCTTTTGTTAATCATTCCTTTAAAGGGGATGGCTAGTAACTGATCAGTGGGAATCAGTGGGAATGCTGGGGGATGATTGTTCCAATCCTTGTGGGATTCATTTTACTAAGAGTACAGATTACATATCTATTGTTGTGTGAAAATTAATTGCTTCAGAATGGTCTCATATTCAAGTAATGTGCAGTTTAATGTTTCCAGGTTAACATGCCTGTACAGTGACGGGGCATTAAACTGCACAGTACTTGAATATGAGACCGTTCTGAAGCAAATAATTTTCACACAACAGATATATAATGTACTCTTAAATGAATCCCACAAGAATTGGAACAATCATCCCCCAGCATTCCCACTGATTCCCACTGATCAGTTACTAGCCATCCCCTTTAAAGGAAACCAAAACCCAAAGAGAAATGTGGATTGAGTGAAAGCAGCTAAAGTAGAATACATCAGTGAAAGTTCGAGGAAAATCGGACAATCAATTTTTAAAGTTTTGGTGTTGGAACCGCTGGATGACGAGACTACTAGACATTATGATGCCATGCGTGGACAACAATATAAAGAAAATACAAAGGGAATTCCACAAAAAGATCACTTTTCTAGCACAATGAAAGAGCACTTAACTAACTGCTTTCAGAAAGCAGGGGGAATAATTGCTACCCTTAACATATGTTAGCATCACGTTGACGGAATGTGTAATTTTCATGAAAAATGAATTTTTGTGGAATTCCCTTTATATTTTTCCTTTAAATTGTTGTCCGCACATGGCGTCATAACCTCTAATAGTCTCCTAATCTTGTGGTTCCAACACCAATACTTTTAAAAATTCATAATTTTTGCATCGATTGTTCGATTTTCCTCAAACTGTCACTGATGTGTTCTACTAATGTTGCTGTTTTCACTCAATCCACATTTCTCTTTCGGTTTTGGTTTCCTTTATAATTTTTTTTTTTTTTGCTTTCCTGTTTCTTTTCAAGAATACCAATCTCTCCTTTTCTTCCCTTTATAATGTCAGTTTCTCTTCTTTCTTTCCCTCTATTATCTTTTAAAGTCTATTTCCTATTTTGTAAATCTTTTGATCTTTTTTTCCAGGTTTGCTTTTTTGTTAAAATCTTTTCATTCATTTCCTTCCCACTTTCCCATCCTTTCTCTTTTTATTCTTTCACCCTTGCCTTGCAATCACATTTTTCACAATCTTGTTTCATTCAAACAGACACACACCCACACACACACTTACACACACACACACACACACACACACACACATAAACACACACAACATGACCAACAACCCAAACCTCAATCAATCGCTACTGCAAGACTCGGTACAACAAGCTGAGGGGAAGGTGGAAACACCATACATTATTAGGCATACCCCCTAATACTGAATTGACGGCCAGCGCATGCGCACACATCAAATGCACACAAATTTCAAATCCACTGACCGGATAAGATGTTTGTGTGCTCATGCGCTGGCCGTCAATTCAGTGTAGCTCTCCCAGGTTCCTCTCGACCGAGTCACATTATTAAGTTATCAATTTGAACAGAAAGGGACTATTGGCAGAACCAAACGTTGCACGTTACCTGTTGTCAACACTTCAACTTCACCTGTAAGTCTTCAAATTGAAGAAATTTTTCGATTTCAAGTTGATATTTATCTGCGATACTACCCGTCATGATCCTGAATGCTACAGTCCGCAGCCCCATTACGCTACGCGTTTGGGGCTGCTGTTCGCAGTTAATACCAAATATGCTGCTGTACGTAGTGGCCGCGAACTGGGACATTTACTCTACCACTTGTAAACTAACCCGTGTAGACAAGGTCTAACTTGTTTGTGTAACTGTTAGATTCTACATTTTAGTATACTTACTTTAGACTCGTGGCTCAACACTTTGCTCAACTACACATACAAGTCTAACGTTTAATAGTCATCTAGATCTAACCGGGCATTACTGTAACGTGTAAGAGTCTAGACTGACATTGTGACCCTTGTGTAAATTAGCTGTATAGAAACTAGACCTACTCTATCACTATGATATTTCTAATGTTAGATCGAATAACTAACTTGTTAATGTTAGAGTCCTAGACGGGGGTCGTCCTGGCTAGACCTCAACTGTTGACAGTGTTGTTACTTCGTTCTTGTAATTATTTGATAAATTAACCATGTAAACGTTACAAGATGAAATCATGGATGCACTCGGGAGGAGAAGATCTACATTTGGAGCTGTAACGTAGACATGGACTTTATTTATTGGTATGTATGTAGACAGGTTGGTATTTCCGGCAGAGTCGAGACGAAGATCAATTCAAGGCGTCGTCAAGTGAGAACCGGTTAATAACCCCGCACTGCAGCGCAGCTCCTCAGCGCGGGGCCTCGGGATGCGGGAGGAGGAAGCGGCGACGCGCAACGAGAACTGAGTCGTGAAGTTTGGTGACTTGGTCTTGACCATCGCCACGGTTGACACGGCCACGGGAGACGACAAGACGCTAACTTTCTAGCTAGATGTTGCTTCGTCGAATGTAAGATTCTCAATTTGCTCAATTCATACGAGAATAACTTGAATGAATACTATGTAATAATTTCGGGTTACTTACTGATACAAATGTGTTGCCTGGCAGGAAGTTATACTAGTAGTCTTTTCGCAATGTTCAACTAAGGAACTCTGGCTCGATCACACAGCCGAGCCGACGTTAGAATTACCTATAGAAGCCTGCCTACAACCTGGCCAGCTAGCTAGCTAGCTAGCTACACACACAGTCACAACATTATGCGTAACTGATAATAAGCATGTACTTCCGGTTTCTGCTGCCCCTTTTTCCATCTACAAGTTGGTGCACTTTTTAAAGTTTTGTCATTTCTAAAAATAAAAAAATTCACACAGCTGAATTTGAATTATTCATACTATAAATACATATTTTTATTGGTCGATTGATAAAAGTAATGATGTTATATTGTTTTTTTTAAATATAGTGATTTGAACAAGCTCTATGTCCAAAAGGTCAATACGCATGCTACGTGCTGGCGCCAATATGTTTCATTGCAAATTACCAACAGTATGGCTCAAACGCTGTGAGTATGTTATCATTACGCGAGTTGAATTCATTGTTTGGGTTCATTTTGAGGTGTTAAACACAATTTGATAAAGTTAAATGTCGACTTAGGATTAAAAGCTTCATATTTGAATATCAAGGTGCTGTATAGTTTATGTGTTTTCTTGTAAATGGCGAACGAAAGTCGAAGCTTCGCTATTCGCGAACAAGCGAACGTAAAAATATCAGAGGTCACGACATTGACACAGACAGTGGGCAAACCTGTGTTTGTGTGTTGTGTGTGTGTGTGTGTGTGTCGATGCAAAGACGTGCACATTCGAAGTTGATTGAACTTGTGTGTAGAAACTCTAAGCCTCTAACGTTAGTTCTGCATTGTATGCATCGGGATGTTATCTTTTTTGTTTTACTGTGTAAGACTTCCCACATCCTGATTTTATGTTTGGTAGTTTGTTCTCAGATTATATATCATTTCTTCTATGTGTGATGTGGGGTTGTGTGGGCCGTGCCCGTGTGGCTGTGGCTGCCTGCTCGTCCTCGGCTCCGTATCTGACAATCAGTCAAACGTCTGCCAACAATTTGCAGTGGAGACTTGTGTGAGTGCATTGCTAATCATTCATGCTAATGAATGTCACACTTCAGTGGACTAACGTTTAGGCCTAAACTGAATAACCAGGTCTGGCATCTCAATGATTGAGGCAATGATGTTGGTAACTTGTGGAGGCACATTTTTTAGATAGGCCTACAATGGCAATTGTCACTGTCTGTGAGTCTCACATGTCACACTCACAGTCCAGTTCGGGAAACCCACTCACAAGGGGGGCCTCTCCTTATAAGTAACCCGTCCCCCTTATAAGTAACCCCGTCCCCCTTATAAGTAACCCCCGGGGCACCCCTTATAAGGAGTCTCCACGCTTTTTTGCAATGCAACGCGAAAATGAAAGGACTGCAGCAATTCGCTTGATTATGTCCATAAAGCTTCACAAGTTTCCTAGTTACGAAATTTGAGCAAAATCGGTTTGAGGCATCATATCTAAAATCATGGATTTAAATGCGATGTCAAACGACCCATGCGAATGCTGAAATGCGAGCGATTACTGGCGTGAGTGTCGCCAGGCGCGGCGGCGCGGCAATGCTTGAGTGCAGACGTGGCGACTGAGTAAATGCGAGCGATTACTGGCGTGAGTGTCGCCAGGCGTAATCGCTCGCATTTCAGCATTCGCATGGGTCGTTTGACATCGCATTTAAATCCATGATTTTAGATATGATGCCTCAAACCGATTTTGCTCAAATTTCGTGAGTAACTAGGAAACTTGTGAAGCTTTATGGACATAATCAAGCGAATTGCCGCAGTCCTTTCATTTTCGCGTTGCATTGCAAAAAAGCGTGGAGACTCCTTATAAGGGGTGCCCCGGGGGGACGGGGTTACTTATAAGGGGGACGGGTTACTTGTGAGTGGGTTTCCCGAACTGAGTCACTGAGTCAGTGCAGACATTTTTTTTTTTTTTTTTTTTTTTTTTTTAGTACAGCCCAGGCCCAGAGGGATTATATATGGTGGACCCTACTCAGAGGCTAATGTGTTGAATGAATCTTGTTAAATGAAAGGCAATGGATACAATCACACACATGTATCTTTACACTCACATGAGTGTAGCCATATTCTGAGTTGCTGAATACAGCTACACTACTATGTTGTGCAAACGCACGCACGGAGAAGCTGAATATTGTGCGCACCGTATATGTACGGGATCTCGCCCATGGGCCATGACGCCATGATGTACGAGTACATCATCACATACCACCACTTCACGAAGCGATGAAAATAACCTCATTTATCATACCTTTTAGACTGCTTCATTTTCCTACAATCTTTTTTCACTCCATTCTCATCTTTGTTTATAAGATGGATTTAAAATCAATCTCAAAATTACAATTGATTTTGGGATTTCCGATTGATTATCATACAGTACAAGCCAGTGAGCACAAGCATGCGGCGCTTATTCAGAGAATATGCACGGAGCTCTTCAGTAGTCGTGATATGCCTGGTTAGTGTTTTCGTGTTGTGTGTTGATGTGCTTACAGTGTAGCATGCAGCGAAAAGTCTGGATGTGTACTGGTACATATTACCAAAAGACTCCAAGCTCGACATCTTTTAAAAAACAAAACAAAATAAGACAAAGAAAATAAAGTTTATGCCAAGTCTTATGAATTCCCAGCATGCTGTACTACTACATGTTGCAAAAGGGAGAAATCCTCATTCCAATTTAAACATGTTATTGTGAGTGTTATTTCATACAGCATCAGCTCTGATTTTTTTTTTTTTTTAGTGTAATGGAAAAAAAAAATACTCCATTCACACTGTTTATTTCTGCCAACCTCTGTATTAACAGAATTTATTTTGAATTGCAACATTATACAGAAAGCATTTACATTTATTGTATTTCATCTGATTTCTTCTGTCTTTATAGGAATCTGTATGTCTGTGTGTGCTAGTAGGAGGATTTGCAACCAAGAGAGCTGAGGAAGAGTTGTAACAGCCTCATCATGTTCGGCTCAAGCAGTCATGGGAGCTCTAATCAGCCTGCGGAGGTGAGCACTTGTGAATAGGTCCTGTTACCAGATAAAGGAAACCAAAACCCAAGAAGAAATGTGGATTGAGTGAAAGCAGCAACATCAGTAGAACACATCAGTGAAAGTATTGAGGAAAATCGGACAATCGATGCAAAAGTTATGAATTTTTAAAGTTTTGGTTTTGGAACCGCTGGATGAGGAGACTATTTGGGTTTTAATATGGCATCATGTGTGGACAACAATGTGAAGAAAATATAAAGAAAATTAAATATGATTTCACTTTTCTAGCATAATGAAAGAGCACTTGACTAATCACTTTCAGAAAGCAGGGGGAATACTAACTACCCTTAACATATACATACACATATCAGTATCAAGTTGATTGAATGTGTAATTTTCATGAAAAATTAATTTTTTTGTGGAATTCCCTTTATATTTTCTTTATATTGTGGTCCACATTTCTCTTTGGGTTTTGGTTTCCTTTTCCTTTCAATAAATAATCTTTCTACACTAATGTCATTGTATAAAGAGAGCACAGAAATGATAATATTCAACTGATTCAGCGTCCTTACGCTTCCTCACCACATACTTTCATTAAAATATGTCTTGTAGTACATGAACACTGATGTCAGTTGTGTTGAGACAGAACTGAAGTTCATAGCAAAATGTGTGAAGAGAAAAGTGCTCTCGTACTCTGATTCTGCTATTGTTCTGTGGATGTGTCTGTGTGATACATTGTAGGTGGGTTTTGTTGTGGCTGTGCACAAGAGCAGTATTAGCAAGTGAAAGACATCCAAGCAGTGTTCGTCAGTCATGTATAAATATAAGACAAAGGAGAATCATCCCCAAAGTAACAGAAAGTTTCCCTTGTACTCTTCACATTGTCTTCTGTGTTTTCAACGTGCATTTAGAGTTCGCTTTAAACTGATCATGCTTACAGACCCCAATTCGTAAATCAAATCAGGGCATTACCGAAAATAAAAAAGCAAACGAAAACAACAACGAACTATATTTTTTGTACACTTACCCAGATAAGTATTTTGGCAGTGGTTAAATACATTTAACAGGCAAGTACACATGTAATCATTCATTTAACTAAACAGTGCTCAGTACAATGTAGTACATGTACTCAGTACATGTAGGCAGATATGCCTCCATGTTTGCAGCACCATGATTAGTAAACTTCTTCTTTCTTCAAGGAAAGAAGAGACATGTGCATGTGCATCGCAAATGCCATTTCTCTTTCCTTTCCGTCAAGCTTTCCATTAGAATTACTGTAGATGCCATGAATGTATGTCAATCACTCTGAATTAGTTTTTATAAGAATGTTGCATAGATTAGATTTGCGATTGAGAACTGGAGCAATTGGGTGAGAAGTGAGTATTACCAGTTTACAAGTGAGGTTAGTGAATTTCCCCCATTTGGAATGACACAATTTACATCAATAATATGTGTCTTACAAATACCAGTTGACTCATAAAATCCACATGCATAAAGAAAACCCCACTGTAAAGTATGTAAGGTTAACATTTCAGCTCCACGTTTCCTTT
Organism: Diadema antillarum; assembly: GCF_040938485.1. Classification (NCBI taxonomy): domain Eukaryota; kingdom Metazoa; phylum Echinodermata; class Echinoidea; order Diadematoida; family Diadematidae; genus Diadema; species Diadema antillarum. Next base: position 490,376 of record NW_027271972.1, on the reverse strand, counting down.
ATTCACGTGTTAGTCATGCAAGACAGTGATTTGCTGTCCTCAAAGGACAAGTTGTCCTTGTCTGATACTGTTCAGTTCAATGAAAAATATCAGTTTCATGTACATGTACAGTAGACCTCAATTATCTGGCCACGTCGAAACCGGCAGGCATCTGGATAATCGATTTGGCAGGATAAAAAGAGAGATATGCTCAAATACAGCACTTTCTAGCATATATCATGCTACAACTTATGTTGTAGGGGTATACACATGTTACCAATTTGCTATTTATGATTATCTGCATGGCATCATTATGTTTCGTATTTCAGAAATTGATCGGGGGGGGGGGGGGGGGGGGGGAACGAAATGCAGTAAAATATCCCTTCATGTATTGTTTGTTTGATCGATATTGACCCGACAGTGAGATCAGAATTGTGACTCGTTGAATACTGCTGCTACATTGTCTTGTAACCACTGCTGTGCACTCAGTGCCAGTGACAAGTGCAGCATCAGTCTTTGACATCGTCTCACGAACTGACTTAAAAGTTGCAGTCCCCAGCGATGATTGGAATACGTCCCGTTGTGAATTCACATGATAATGGTTGAACATGTGTTTGTTTTGAGTGATATTTAGCGCTGAAAAGACATAAAAACATTTTTCTTTTAAATGGCCAGATAATCAAGGTCGTACTGTACAGTGTATATGTTGCATCCACAAAAGTAGCAACAATGTGTTAAACTATAGCACTCAAACTCTGTAATAACAAACATGCATACATGTATACATATGTGCTTTCTGAAAAATGAGAAGTGTAGTGTAATAGTTTTTGACAGAATTGTGCAATGCATTTTGATACTAAAAAATCTTACTCGGAATTCATAGAGAAAACAAGGTTTATTTGTGCCTTTGCAGTACCTTCCATGTGTGCTCCTATCCAGCCTGTCTGACACTTAAATGATAATCCTGAATGATTCCTGGCAGGTTTTCCGCAAGGATCTGATTAGCGCCATGAAGTTGCCGGACTCGTACCAGCTCCAGCCGGATGAGTACATGATCATGACCGACAACTGGAAGCCCGAGTGGGAGAAGGGTGTCCAGGTGCCGGTCAGCCCAGACTGCATTCCCCACGCCCAGCTGGTTGAGATCCGCAAGCCAGAGGACACCGGCTTCAAACTGTAAGTTTGACCTTTCATAACTTTTACACATTATTAAGGGGGTTTTCCCCCCCCCCCCTTTTCTTCTCACATCACTGCACAGGATTGACATTATTCAAAAATGTTGTCTCACAATCTGATTTAGGGGGGCTTTCACACTTTTCCTGTATATGTTTCAGTTTTTTCCCTTGTCATGTTACCTTCTAGACTAAGAAAAAAAAATTGTTCAGATCATGTGTGTGCAAATATGCTATGAATATTCTTTCTCTTAACTAAAAAGGAAAAGGATTTGTGGAAAGATTATACAGTTGGTACATTGTGATAATTGTAAAGGACTTTTGTCTGAAAATATAAAGAAAAAAGTATGATACAACTACAGGTGTGTAGGCATGTGAAGTTCATGTATCTCGTTCATGAAGGGATCTGTAAAGAATTAGAATGAAAGGTGGTTGTCTTATTTTTGGAAAAGATAACTTCGTTGAATATGCATCAGTCCAAGTATGAGCACTGATTTTGCTCTCGCATGGACACTTTCTGTAGTGCATGTTGTCTTTATTTGCATGCAACCAAAAGTGTTACAAAACAGAGTCATTCATAGAAGTCCTGAGAGTTGATGTGAGCATCAGGCACAAGAGATATTTTCCGAACATGTAGCAAAATCTGAACCAGAGTGTAATATGATGAGCAGTTGCCCAGGCAATGTACTTCTACATGAAGAGACTCCAACTCTCCCGCTTTCGACGGGAGATTTCCCGCCAAAAGCCCACTTTTGCAAAATCTCCCGTTCTCCTGCTTGAGATTTAATTTCTCCCGTCCTGGCTCTGTGTCTCCCGTTTGAAATGATTTCTTACTTTTTGTCTTCGTATGTTGAAAAATAAGCCTTAGATAGCACGAGAGAGCATCAAGAACCCTAATTATTAGAGCTTCCAGGGCCCAAGCAGGCCCTAAACCCCGGCCACAAGGAACTTTGCGCTCGTGATATGCGCTTCGCGCACATCAAGTTGGAGTCTCCCGTTTGCTAGGGGTTTCAGGCGGGAGAATCTCCAGATCAGAAGGTGCTTAAGGTTGGAGTCTCTGTACATGCTTACATGTACATGAGACAATACTTTAGAAGGGGAGCTGTTGATATCAGAGTCTCCAATATTTTAGGAACTTTTTGATGTGGGGGTAATGACTCCAGCTCACAGATCTCTGAAGTAAAATATCTGGATATGATGCATCACGTGTTACCCCGGGGTACCACGTTGTATAGCGCCACCTCACGTCCACTCCAGGACAGCCACAGAGAAATGCATGCACTGTGTGTGCGTGTACATAGTTATTCCCATGCCACTGCATGTGATACAGTGCACTCCCGTTATAACAAAATGCTCGGGACTGGCAGTTTTCTTTCGTTATAACGAAATTTCGTTATAACCGAACAAATACAATATATAACGAAAACTAGGAAACCACGTATATATCATATTCCATTCACTGAATGCTCATCATACACTGGAAAGCTATGTGAAATGGGATAACTGTATCACAATAATAAACGCAAGTTCCCCTCAGAAACTGTGCGTGACACAAAAAGCGAACACACAGTGGTGTGAAGCGTTCACCCATGCACGGACGCTATAAATGGTTGTTCCGCCAGGTATTTTCGAAAGCAATTCGCACTTCGTTGTAACGGAGCACATTTCTTTTGCTTTTCTTTGTCTGTGGCGCTCGGAAAAGACTTCGTTATAACGGAAATTTCGCTGTAACCGTGTTCGTTATAAGCGAATTTTGTACCATCGACTTTAATGGTGAAAATTTTGGGACCAGAAGATTTACTTCGTTATAACAAAATTTCGTTATAACCGTGTTCGTTATAACGGGAGTGCACTGTACTGTGCATCCATGGCGCGCTGTGCTAGCAATAGTGTGTGCTTCAGTGCAGTGCAATGCAGTGCAGTGCAGTGCAGTGGCTAGCGCGCGCTAGCTCCAGCACAAAAATAATTTCCACTTTTTGCAACCCAGGGTACAACCTTTTTAAAAAGATTTTTTTTTAAAGATAAATAATTCAACAAGATGGCTAATTGTTATTTTTGTACCCCGGGATACCATGTATGTCATCATATCGCATTGGCCCATTCGTGCTGCAGATCAAACTGAAACCTCTGTGCCACCATGCGACCATACACACTCTTATGCCCACATTCACACATTTTCCAGCAGAAGTTGTCACGAAGAACATGTGATGTTGTGAGCTCTGTACATAAGTGTTCAAGTTCAAGTTTAAGTTCAAGTTGATTTATTTCACTTCCAACAAACAAATAATAAGAAATACAAAGAAACGCTCATACACACAGACGTCATGAAATCAGTACCACAATGCGATGAACAGAATAACATTGTAAAAGAGATACAGGTAAATTATCAACAGAGATACAAATAACAGTTACGTCACTGTGGTAAATGCATAAACAATATTGCTGGAAATGGAGGGGACTGCTAAAAAGCAGAGCTTGTAGAATGCAGTCCCCTTGTAAGTGTATGGCTATGTGCATGGTAAGATGGCTTCAAAGCGACTGGCCCATAAGATATCCAGATATTTCTTAGAGAGATCAGTGCTCCAGCTTGATCAAGACATGAGAGTATTGGGACTAGACTGACATTCTCATTGATTTATGCTGCATTCTGTGTCTCAGACCCAAGAAGCTGATCAAGGGCTATGACAACCACGAAGAGGAGAAGGAGGAGTCTACGGACAGCCCACAGAAGAAGGACGCTACGTGCCAGTATGACCTCGATGAAGTGGACGTCCACTGGCTGCAGCTTGCCAATGAAATGCGTGAGGAAATTGGTCAGTGAGGTTGCCCTATCAATTCTCCCTATTGTGTATAAATGTAAATGTTTCTTTGCTACCGGTCAGGTCTGGACACTGTTTGTACACTATGAGCAAAGGAATGAGGTGCTCTAAAGCACCCATGCCCAGTGCGGATTTACACGGGGTCACATTTTCAGTGTTTACTTTAGCACTTCTGTCAATGCGGCATTATGGCACAGTGGGCATGCGCAGAATGTGTATGCAGTAATCGCATCAAATTTTTCTGTTCTTATTGTGACTAAAACATTGTCGCTTCACAATAGAGATACATTTTTAGAGCTTAGAGTTGATATTTCTTTTCCCAGTATGAAACAACTGCTGAGAAAATCTACAAAACTATGTGAGATAGAGATAGTGCCTGATGCTTCTCTTGTACGACCACGCAGAGCTCATGCTGTGCAGCTGCACAGCGTTGTCCAGACATTATTACAGAAATTGAATAGCGCCGCCGCCGGTTGTGTTTTTACATTTATATGCAGTAGTGAGAATTATGTCCCCGGCTTTGATATGTCTGTCATATTGAGCCGCCTGCTACAAATGTAAGTCTCTATTAATGAGCTGTTTCATGTATCTAGTTTCTGTTTAAGTATGCTATATGGAACTACCTGCATAAAATGTTTGTGTAAGTGCAGAGCTGATGACTAGTATTTTTTTTAATGATATTTTGTTTCTCTTCAAGAATTAGGAATTTGTTTATGAAATGGATTTTTTTTTCCCTGCAACTAAACTTACAATGATTTAATAGCGTGCTGTACAGTCTTCCCATTTTGAAACAAAAGTACAGTTTCTGTCTCCAAAACATGTTTTTCACTGTGCATGAGTGTGTTTTTGTTTTGTTTTGTTTTGTTTTGTTTTTATAATGCCCAAAGGTTGGCAGTTCATTAACTGTCTTGTTTGTAACCTTGCACACTGTGTGTGGCTGTGTGCAAAAGCTACAGTGCTTTTTCTGTCACGCCACGAGGCGTGACTGCTGAGTGTTTGACTTTATGAATGATGCTATCTTATCCATTCAATTCCGGTCAAATATTTTAAACTGAACAAGAACTCCCTGTTTGTGTTGTATATGTGATGTTTAGTACCAGACAAAATTTGATTAAGAAGTTAGTGGTGACTCATCAGCACTTGTGCCTATCAACACTTCAGTACTGGTTTCAGTTGTTAGATCACGTAAAGATGCCGTACATTGTGTGGACTTCATTTGAATCATGTTCATTGTTTACAGCCGTACTTTGAGTAGTTTACTTTCTGTTCTGTGAATTACTCAACCAAAGTTATTTTGGACTTGTAAGCAAAGTTAAAGGGATGGTACAGTATTGGTGGAGGTGAGAATTGGGCTTTTAACTTTTTGCGAGATACCAAGAAAACACTTATGATATAGTACAGAGCATACCATTTTAAGACGAATTCAAAGTTTATTTGATGAAAATCGGGTTTGGAATGACTGAAACACCCAAAAACAAAGTAAAACAAAGCAATCGTAATAAAGCGTGGGTCCCACACTTTAGTAGAATCGCTCTTTTTGGGGTATCTCAGCCATTTCAAAACCAATTTTCATCAAATAAATGTTTAATTCCTCATAGAATTCTATGCTCTTTCATATTTAATAAGAGGTTTCTCATTATCTCACCAAAAAATGTTAGAAACATGAAATTAGGTCTCAACCAAAACTATACAATCCCTTTAAACTTCCTGTGTTCAGTTCGGATTGTCAAATTTCAGGAACTCCAGTTTTTTTTTTTCTTTATGAGTAAATTGCAGTGAAAGCATATCGGGAAATTTTAATTTGATGGGATTCTTCTCCAACTTGTTCCACTTTTTTTTCTTTTCTTTATGTCAAACATTTATCTCAGATAGATTGCCATTGCCCTTTGAAAATGTCATTCAAAATTTAAAAAAAAAATTAAAAATCATGACATTAGCAACAGGTATACTGGTAAATATCAGAGCTGGAAGAAATATACAAGTGAGTCCTTGCTCTTAGCTACTTGCAGTGCTCTTCGATATGAACTTGCTGCTTATAGGTACTTGTAGCTGGTTTCACATAACCAAATTCTTGCACTGAACTTAGATTACTCTGCAAGTTTGTCTTATACAGTAACTGTAGCAGTTAACTATTCTTGTGGCAAATTAGATTTTAGGTCATTTCGATATACAATGTACATGTATATTAATGTACTCCTGTGTGTGGTGCAGCTTTCTATACTCTGTACTTCATTTTGTGGATCTTGTGTGTATTGTGTAACCATTGTCTTTCGATGTGTAGGTGATGGAACTATTGATGAATTCACAATGGAAAGGATCATCGAGGAGTGTGATATTCAGGTAATCGAAGTAAAAACAACTGATATAGTCCTGGTGACCATTCAGTTAATCTTGGAAGGGAAGAGTTTGGATTGTCAGCCCACTTTTAATGAAGTTTTTCTGAATACATAGAAATTATAGGATAGAAAAAAAATTAGTGGTGGGAAAAAATTGAAATAAAAGTGCATGTTTTCAAGATGACGGTTGATAGAAATTCATTTGTGTAGATTTATGTAATTATTTTATATTTCATATAAAATTAAAATGTTAATTGGCTATCAGCTCTTTTGTCATTATTGTTAGAAAATATGATAGCTATACAGCAGTATTGGATCAGAAGATAGCTCTTAGGGGAAGTTTCTTCAAATATGCATGTGGATTGAGTGAATGCAGCAATATTAGTAGAACACATCTGTGAAGGTTTGAGTTAATCGGATAATCTGTTTAAAAGTTACGAATTTTTAAAGTTTTGGTGCCACTGTTGCTAGATGAGAAGACTACAACAGTTGGTGACGTCACTGCTTAACAAAAGAAAATATGAAGAGAATTCCTCAAATTTTCATTTTACTACCACAATGACCAAGAGTAATTGACTTGCCTCATTTTGAATGCAGGAGAAATCGGTTGTTGACCACGCGATCGTGACGAAAATTGGCACACACATTGCCTATGATGTAATCTAAAATACCTTGAAGTTAATTTTTCAAAAAAATTATCATTTATGCTAAATTATCCTAACTTTTGCATAATGATTCATGAAATCAGACTATTTGGTATAAATCACAAAATAAAGCTCAAAACAGGCACATTTTTTGTGTAAATATTCTTTTTAGTGTCCTTAGCAAATGTAAAAAAAAAGAATTGTGATATCAGAAAAATTCTTAAGTATTTTATTGTTTTCTGAATTTCTTATGTATTTCCTTGTTTTTTCGACTGTATGTTTTTCATTGATTTTTCGATGAAATTTGTCCGCGACATCGCTCCGAACAAGAAAATATGTTATTCATTGATTTTAGTCAATAAAACTCAAAAATAATCATGCTTTTATGAAATTTGCCTGTAAAGGTAAGCACAGTTTGCATTGAAATTGTGGTGTACACGAATTCACGTTTTTGAGCAATTTTTGGTCTGACATGCATGTACATATTTATGCATAACTTTGGAACCGCGCACCCGGGCATCGCAAATTTGGTGTCAAAAGATGCGGGAGCCTCGAAAGAAAAAAGTCATGAAACGTCTCGGCGATAACTTTTTGCGATTGTGATACATCGCGTGGAACGTCGAGGGGGGGCCTCTGAGGCCTTTCCTCCAAAGTTACTCCGACCAAAAATGCCCTCGTCTGAACATAGCTAAAATGAATCAAACTTTGTGAAATTCTCTTTATATCTTCTTTGTATGGTTGTTATGCAGTGATGTCACAAGCTGTTGTAGCCTTCTCATCCAGTGGTAGTGGCACAAAAACTTCATTAAAGAAAAATCTCAACTTTTGAACTGATATCCTCAAACTTATTACTCATGTGTTCCACTAATATTGCTGCATTCACTCAATCCACGTGTATATTTGGGGGAACTTCCCCTTTAATTGATGCAATGTCACTATTTAGATTTGTTCTTGCTTTGTTTTCTTTCGGACAATTGTTATGTGAATCTAATAGACATTTACCCTTACTATTTTATTGAAAAGTACATGTCACATTATATTTTGCTCTCGCTGCAAAGTTCCTGGATGGAAATTGCTAACCAACCCATATTCAGTGATATGACAAGACTTTTTGTGGCTTCCTTGTGCTAATCATGTTTGTCTCTGTCCGTCTAATGCAGTGCAACAACAATGTGGAGCATGCCATGTTGACAGAAGAAGGGCTGGGCATCGAATACGACGAAGACGTCATCTGCGATGTCTGTAGAGCTGTGAGTGGTCATTATATGGTTTATAAGTTTTCCAATGTCTGTAGAGTTGTAAGGGGTCATTATATAGCTTATAAGTCTTCAGTGAGGTTTATAGTACAACTTCATTTAGATCGTACTTGAAGGGTATCACCAGACAAAGAATTTGTTCAGCTATATGACAGATAAATGACTCGTGCTCTATGACATGCGAACCACTTGTAAAGAAAGCATAACAAATTTTTATCTTAAAAATTCTTACCGACTCCACCAAAGGACATCTTAGGTGCAATATTTGCTAGGCAGATGCTGTATACTTGATTTATTCAGTAAATTGTCGGTTGAGAATGATAAGGGCGTTAAGTGACCACAAAGCCCAGTGTTCGAGAAGACTTAAAGCCCTTCTCATTCTCAACAGACGAAATACTTGTACCATTCATTATTTCTTGGTTTATTCTTCACACAAATCATAGTCATGCTATAGATATTACATCGGCATTTTTTTATTTTTTTAAAGCAAAACTGATAAACAAAAATCTTCCGTAGCCTAGAAGTACCTTTAAGGAATGTGAATGTTGTGCGTGCTTAGATATTTAATACACTTGTCGGCACATTGGGCTTGCTCATGTGAAGACACTACAGTTCCACAAATGATGACTGTAGCCATTAACATATAACCATGTTTGGTTCTGCATGTGACCTCCACATAATTGATGCAACATGCAATTAATTACCCATTTGTTACCCATCTTTGCATTCCAGCCGGATAGTGAAGAAGGCAATGAAATGGTGTTCTGCGACAAGTGTGATATCTGCGTGCATCAGGTATTTACAGCTTGATTTTGGGAATGGCTTGATGGGAGTTTGCTTCTTAAGATATGTATTTTTAGACAAGCTCTTACATCTGAAAGATGCCTTTTTGAGACATAATATACTATAATATAAATAACTTTTTGTTGTTTGCTCAATGGAAAAAATATAGACTTGTGGAAAGTTTCTTCTTTTCTACAACATAAAAGTATGTGTATATCAGGGATTTTATATTTGAGGTACTTGTTGTTTAAGATGGAGCAAGTGTGTAAATCACAGGACCTTCTTCAGGGGCGGATCCAGAAATTCTGTAAAGGGGGGGGGGGGGCGTAACTAATATTTCTGGTGCCACTTCCGGGTTTCATTTCATTTTTTTCTTTTTATTTCTTTTGTTTTGAACGAAAAATAAAGGGGGGGGGGGGCGTGCGCCGATTCTGCCCCCCTCTGGATTTGCCATTGTTCTTGCATGTAAAGAAGTCTCATATTGCTGATATCTGACATCAGATCAAATTTCCCTTGTATTAATTCTTTTATAGCCCATAGTCAAAATCTGATCATGTGGATACATTACACTACAAAACCACAAATACAGTGTACACACATTTCTGTTTGCGTGTGTTTTGTATAGTATGTAAGTACACATATATGGGTAGTGCTCTCATTCAAACTTGCTGGTATCATTATAAGCCATTTAGTGTACATTCATTTGTTGATGTATAGAAAACTTGCTGTTGAGAGAGTGCATTAACCTATTGCTCTCATCATCCTGATGGGTCCTGCACAAAAGTCTACGGGAATTTGAGAATATTGTAGGGAAGGGTTATTGAAACGAAACTATCTCATGTATCTCATTGAAAGAGTCAATGTAATGAATATTGATGTGACCCTCTCTATGCAGGCATGCTATGGCATTGTGAAGGTGCCGGAAGGCAGCTGGATGTGTCGAACCTGTGCGCTCGGCATTCAGCCTCCATGTATTCTCTGCGGCATCAAGGGGGGCGCCATGAAGAGCACACGGTAAGGCTGCTAGTCCCACTCCTGGACTTTTGTGGGGGGGGGGGGGATATGATTTTGCTTGTATCACCAATGGAACATCCAGTTAAATCTGGCTGTGCTAGTCCCAATTGTAAGATAAAGACTTTCAGACATCTTTAATGCACAAATTGCTGTAGTACAATTGGCATAAAGAATGCAAATGGTAAGGATCTCTCTGAACTACATATTAAATTCATTAAATTAAAATATATTGAATTCATTCATGCAAAGTAGTAAAATTTGTTCTCCCCTCCCCCCCCCCCCAAAAAAAAAGAATTAATAAATAGATAACACAAGACTGATGCTTGACAGTCCATGAATGTAAGAACCAAGTTAACTCTGTGATTGTGATTCAAACCAGTGTTACAGATTAGATGGCTTTTGAGAACTGCATCCCATGAATATACAACAATAACATCAACTTTACATGATTCACCAGTGTGGTGTTGTAAATGCATTAGGCAAAGAGTGTCTCAGTTTCTTTAGGTTGGAACTTCCTGAAATCAAATGTGTACACAGTCCATGGTCAAGCCCCTTCACTAGCCAGAGATGTGGCATTTCACCGACAAAATTTTTCGTCCTGTGTAGTGAATTAGCCATTACTCTATTGGTACAATGAATTGCCACAAGATTTGATAGACCTGTGATTTGTCATTTCCTTTGTCAAACCTGTCAGGATGTGTTAAGTATATGTTACATTGTATTGATGTAGGCGCATTTTTGGAGATATCCTCTACATTCAGGACTTACAGACAATCTTGATTGGCTATTGCCCTTTGACGTCTTCATAATTTTTCATGGACTGAAATGATTTGTGACCCGCTACAACAAAAGGATCCTAAAGTCGCTGATGGCTGAGCTGAGAAAATCGAGTCTGAAGTCACATCATCAAAATTCGTCAAAACCAGTGAATTTCTGTTTTTGGCATAATTTTGTAGTGTAATGTTTTGTCTATTTTCTGCCGAAATTTCAAAGCTAAATGATCACAGGAAAGGCAAGATATCAGCGCTTTTGTAAGCCATGATTTTCCGACTTTCAACGAAACAGAAACGTGTCCGAAGATTTGGATTTTGCGCCGCAGCTAGACTCCGCTCCTAGCAACGAGGGAGTGATCTTATTCAGTGCGTGGCATCCTGATTACAGATTGGTCGTGTGTAACCGCTGGCGCTAAGCTTGAATGAACATCGTGGAGGTCGCTAGGAGCGTGCCTTCTATTGTCAAGCAGTGAAAACTGCCTTGCCTCCCCTTGGTCGTGATAGCGTCGGAAGGGAAACTTTGAAGGCATTTTTCTCGATACTCTGATTTCCTCAACCACTTGACATGTGCTTATAAAATCATTGATATCTCCGCAACCGAGTACTTTTGTGAGTTGTGCTATATGTGAAATTAAAGAAGAAGAGTAAGGGAATAATGTCCTACCAGTTTCAGAAAATTGTCCTCCCTCGACTTTCGGATCCTTTTGTTGTAGCGGGTCACATTTGGTTTTAAGGAGATGCATTCCATAGTTGTTTGCCAGTTTTGTCGTGTTTGTTTTTGTGTTTGCTTGCTTGCTTCATTGGGTGTACAAGTTGACAATTGTCAGCCTTTTGTTCCATTGATTATAACAGGAGTGGCACGAAGTGGGCCCATGTCAGCTGTGCCCTGTGGGTCCCGGAAGTCAGCATAGGATGTGTAGAGCGGATGGAACCTATTACGAAGATATCACAAATACCTGTAAGTCTGCCTTTCGCATTAACTGTTATAAAGAAGTGGTGATTCTGTAACTGAACTTGATGAGTGAAATACTTTTCTCAAATCATGAAAATGGTCATATATTCCGTGTAAACAGCACACGCTGAGTAACGACACATATTCAGAAATGTGATTTTTCTTTTTGTTTGACCAGCATCACTTAATGTTCAACATTAAGTACAAGATTTACCTTTCTTCACAATAGAAAAATCATGTTCATTTCATACATGTGGCTTTTTGAATGTCAGTCATTCTTAAACTAATTCAATTCAGTATCTGCTGATCTTGAAAATGTTAATTGTTGAAAACAAATCCAACTTAAATCCAGGTACTCAATGTAGAATTTGTTACAGATATTTATGTCACAATGTTAGCACTGCTCATCTTCAGAACTGGTAACTATTTGTTTCATCCATGTACAGTTTCGATACATTGTTCTGCTAATGGAAAAAATGACACTATTTTATACCTTTCTGTCTCAGGCAAGTCGATGGGCTCTTATATGCAACATATGCAGAGTTAGAACAGGAGCATGCATACAGTGTTCAGTAAGTATAAAGCTACATTTTCAGTCCAGATGATGAGGGTTCAAGATGAAACAGTAGTTAAAGAAAATGTTATAACAATCCTGATACACAGAGATAATATGTATTAAACAATGTATATAGCATGCACTGAGAAGCTCCAGTTGAAATTATAGATGCCAAGGTGGCAGGAATAGTACTATTTTCTGAAGGGCACAGTCCTATTAAAAGAAGATATCACTAATTCTGTCACTGAGGAATATAAAATTTCACTAGTTGTTTGAAACAGTTCATGATATATTTGTTTTATATTCATCTTAGGATAGTAAAATTGTTATCATAAAAATGTGTGCATTGCCAATATATTGTAGTGCAGGTGATTAGTGTACAGTGGTGGATGCAGTCGTCACATTGGTCCATGGAGCTGTTACCGATAGCATGTTACACACTATCCATGAAAAAGCATTGATTGATCTCATTTTTAAGTAGTTGTTTGTCTTTTGTGAAAAATGAGCAACTCTGATACCTTTATATCAAATATGATATGCCCAACAGCTATGTACACAACCATGAAAACGATACTTGTGTGTTTGTTTGTAGGTGAAAACCTGTAAGATTGCGTACCATGTGACCTGTGGCTTTGAGAATGGACTTGAGATGAAGACATTCCTGGACGATGAGGCTGATGTCAGGTTTAGGGTGAGTTTTGCTCTCTGATTGTTGGCACAAAGGCCTTTTGAGGTTGTGTCCATAGTCTTGGAAAAGAGCACTGGCAATAATTTGCCAGTCACCTGTATGAGCATCAAATTTCACCATGACCACCATTTTTCAAGTTTGTCCCTTGCTTCAGAGCTTTTGTGAGCATGAAACTTTCACAAATTTTGTGAGGAGCCAAGATTTGCGAAGATGAATGCACACACAAATTTTTTTCAACACAGTGCACTTGTGTACAGTACAACTTGGGTCAGGCTGAGCATTTTTAGAGTCAACTATTAGTATGCGTACTTGTGCACCAAGTGCGCATTGAGTTTTGTTGTGTGTTTTGTATCAACCAGCAGTGTGTGTTCAACAGATCCCTGTATTGTACATGAAGTATGCTTGTAATTTTTTCGTGATCAGCAATTCGTGAAAGTTTCATGCAGCGAAAAAAAAACCATCGGCTCCAATTCACAGATGTTAATGGTTGTACCGTACCCATGCTTAGGGAGGGCATTCCCACAATCCACAGTTTGATACTGAATTTTGTAGAACAAGTAGAGAGAATGCTGCAATTTCATTGCCATGTATCACTGCCAATATGTTATTACACATACTTGTAACGAAGAGTTCACGCACTTAGCAAGAGATAGCTGCCGTATTCATGTAGACTGGGTTCATGCACTTGGCAAACTTTCGCACATTTGGCAAGAAATGGTTAGCCGTGCATCAGTACCATGCATCAGTATAAACTTTTAATGTATCAGTAATTATTGATGCATGATTTCATCTAAGGCAAGCCAAAAAGAAAGACTTGCAAATTGTCCGAAATGCGATAAAAAACAATGGATTTTGTTCAAAATTTGTCACTGTTCTATAAAACAAATGATGAACATGTCTTTTTGTGCATCAGAAGGAATTGTGTGCATGCGGTAACAACGGAATTTAGCCTAAACTCACTTGGCTTCGCCTTATGCGTGAAGCTTTCCATAGTTACCTTATGCACAATTGCTACTCATGCACTCAGACCCATGCATCATTTCTGTACTACAGTAATAGCTGCCTGAGCATGCCAAGATGTCATTCCATTGCATTACGTTATCCAAGTTTAAAAGCCTGAATAGTGTACGATATAAACATAGTATACAGAAAGTGTTAAAATCATTTTTGTCCCCGCCGAACGAGTTCGAGCAGGGGACTATGAAACGGGCTCCGTACGTGTGTGTGTCCGTGTGTCCGTCCGTCTGTCCGTCCGTCCGTCCGTGTGTCCGTGTGTCCGTGTGTCCGTGTGTGCGTCCGTGTGTGATCAAAATCTTCAATTTGCTACTTCTCTGTCATTTATGAGCCAATTTTGATTCTGTTTGCTTTATATGATAGCACTACATGGGAGCTTTGAAACTTCTACACAGAATTTCAGTCGTGACCTTTGACCTTGACCTTTGACCTATATTGTACATTTTGCTACAAAATGCTACTCCTTCGCCATTTCTAACCCGATTTCGATTCCGTTTGCTTTATGTGATGGCGCTAGGTGAGGGCTTCAAAACTTCTACACAGAATTTTGACCTTTGACTTCTTTGACCTTTGACCTTGATTTTTTGACCTATATTGTACATTTTGCTACAAAATGCTACTCCTTCGCCATTTCTAACCCGATTTCGATTCCGTTTGCTTTATGTGATGGCACTAGGTGAGGGCTTCAAAACTTCTACACAGAATTTTGACCTTTGACTTCTTTGACCTTTGACCTTGATTTTTGACCTATATTGTACATTTTGCTACGAAATGCTACTCCTTCGCCATTTTTAACCCGATTTCGATTCCGTTTGCTTTATATGATGGCACTAGTTGAGGGCTTCAAAACTTCTACACAGAATTTTGACCTTTGACTTCTTTGACCTTTGACCTTGATTTTTGACCTATATTGTGCATTTTGCTACAGAATGCTACTCCTTCGCCATTTCTAACCCGATTTCGATTCCGTTTGCTTTATGTGATAGCACTAGGTGAGGGCTTCAAAACTTCTACACAGAATTTTGACCTTTGTCTTCTTTGACCTTTGACCTTGATTTTTGACCTATATTGTACATTGGCTACAAAATGCTACTCCTTCGCCATTTCTAACCCAATTTCGATTCCATTTGCTTTATGTGATGGCACTAGGTGAGGGCTTCAAAACTTCTACACAGAATTTTGACCTTTGACTTCTTTGACCTTTGACCTTGATTTTTTACCTATATTGCACATTTTGTTACAAAATGCTACTTCCGGCGGGGACATATGTTACGCACTGCGTAATTTCTACTTTTCCTTGTTTTCACTATTTCCCCCCTGCAGTCCTACTGCCTGAAGCACACGAAGGCAAAGCGAGAAATGGACGGGTTCGATCCCAAGCTTGGCACTCCAGAGAAGGCCCATGGTACACCCAAGAAGGAGATGACGCAAGAGGAGAAGGCCAATGAAAGAGCGTTAAGGTAACTTTTTCTCTCTTTTTTTCTTTGGGGGGGGGGGGTGAGAGGGGAAGGGGTGGGGAGGGGGTGGGGATGAGATTGTATCCATACTCCTGGAAAAGAGTCAGGGCATACTTGAACAAAATTGAACAATGCTCACAGCGTAAGACAATAAATTTATAGGTGTACTTTTTGATGGTTAGAATCAAAAAGATATTATAACCTTATGGCTGTGATGTTACATCAACAATATACTGATCAGTGCCTATGGTATTCATGAAAGGATCTAGGGAACCACCATTCCTCTGGAATATGTGTGGATGAAAAGGCTGTGATGCGGCACATGGTGGAGGAATATATTTTCTTCATTTTTAGTAGAATCATAACACAGATGGGGATTTCGTGAAAATGTGCAACTTCATGAAATTTCATGTGCAAACCAAGTAAATGTATAGTTGTTTCTAAACAACAGTGCAGCTGCCAGACTGCAACATCAGTTTGGGTGTCTCCATGGACCTGTGTAGGAAAATGTTATAAAGTTGCCAGCTTGTCTTTGTCTAAACCCATCAAGTTCCCGGAACCACATCTTTATGGTTTGGTGCTGTGTCATTTTAGTATGATTTTAGTGCTCATTGTGAGTGTTTCGTAAAGTAGAGTTCAAAATTCTCTTTCATTCGAGTCCTGTTTTGTTCAAATGCTGTTGTTTTGTTTGCAAAATTTTTGCATTCCCCTAAATGATTAATTTGTATCTGATTCTCAAATTGGCAACACATTTTAGAAGATAGAAAGTTTCTGTTTCTTAAATTGCCAATGTCTCTTAAATGGCTTTCTTATTTTATGCAGATTAAATGAATTGGACCATTTGATCTAATCTCTGTCTAATATAAGTTGTGCAGAGACATTGAGAGGTGCCACTTTAGTGGTGTCAAAATAGTGATTTCTGCAGCCAGATTCCCCAAGGTCTTGTTGACTTACGCCATGCCTCCCACTCATTGCAAACAGGATTCAGGTTGTCACGGAGGAGTTCTACCGGTACGCCAAGATGAAGGAGGTTGCAGCTGCACTCAACATGAAGGACGACATCGACACTGTTGACATGGTCTATGAATACTGGAAACTCAAGAGGAAGGTAATGTGTGATCTGATGTTTCCAGTCAGTCAACTCACCAGCTTGCTAACTGCGAGTGTCAAGTATTGACATGTAGTCCGACGTATACAATTCCATGTTGCAGCATCATGGCCCCATTTAATACTAATACATAGAACACACGAGCTACAATAGCAAAAGCCAAGCAAGAAAGGTGACCTTTGAGAATTTAGTTTGTAATTATTCTGTCTCGCAATGATCACATGTGCAATTGTAAAAAAGAGAAAGATCGATGGAATGATAGTCTCAGGAGAATGAACAGCAATGTGAAAAATGTTTCCTTGTTTCAGAATACGTCCCTGGCAGAAATCTCTGTTCATGTAATAGTAAACAATTTAACAGTTAAAAGAACAATCTTGACTCTTGGAGAAAAAGCCTTTGTTTCTGCAGCCCCATCTCTCTGGAATGCTCTTCCACTGAGGATCCGATCAGCAGAAACCATTGAAACATGTAAAAAAGCTTCTGAAGTCATATATGTTCGCATCTTGTTTTGGCTGAATATTCATTGAATTGCTCACCGAGTATATATTTCTATCTCTTTCTTCTTCTTCAACCTTCTTATGTACAACTATATAATGTATGTTATTCTCTGTATTATCATGTCCCTCTGCGCCTCAGATTAGGCTACTAGATCGATGGCGTATTACAAATGCTGTATTTATTATTATTATTATCATTATTATAGAATGCCCAAGTGATTGGGGAATGCTCCCTTGACATGTCCTCTGTACTGTATCCTGGAAATTCTGGCAAAAGTATTGTACATAGCAAGTTTATGCACTGTGATCCTATACCAGTAAAGGTGCATACACTGTAAAAGTGAAAATTTGTGTTGTGGAAATTTTCACGCATTTCGCACTACGAGAAACTCGCGCGAAAATAAAAAGCGCATGAATATTTTTGCTGCCATATGTTCCTGTTGTTGATGTCTTGATTCCGCGGAATTAGAAACCCGCGAAACTCTTCCGTGCCCGGCCAAGTGCAAAAAATTAGACGCGCAAAAATATCCACTTTTACAGTACAGATCGTTTGTCTTACAATACGAGAGCAAATTTAATGATGCTTGAAAACAACCTCATTTGTGTCACAGGTTTGATAGAACACTAACTATCAGAGAGCAAAGAGCCGTTCCGCAATACTGTAAAAGTGGTTTCTTTCGCGTACAGAAACTTTTGCGGTTTCCATCGGTGCCGACTTTTTCGCATGTGTTTAAATTCGCGGTCGGTAATGATAGCGTTGTAACAAGCGACGAGTTCAGAACATCTTCGCGTGATGTTAAATTCGTGGTTCAACCTCAAAGCGCAAAAAGCGCGAAAATAAAACCACCGCGAAAAAAACCACTTTTACAGTAGTTTTGATGCAATTTGAAATTTGCCTTATTTATTGGTGGCACATGTAGCCCGTGTGAATTCTTGGTTATTAACCTGCTCCCATCTCTTTGGTCCCATACATGTACCTTGTTACCGCAGTCTGGTCACAATCGACCTCTGGTGACCCCTACCAAGGAAGTAGGGAGTCTGGGTTCCAACGAGGAGTACAACCTCACTGCCAGGATGAAGATGTTTGTACACCTCAGGCAGGACCTGGAGAGGGTGAGTACAAGTACTCGTCGGAAATGGGATCGTCAGATGAGCGAGATACTTTGGTCTTATTCATGTTTGAAGACTCGAGTGTTGCTTGTTTATACAGTCAACCTTGCCTAAGTCAAATCTATTTGGATGGAAACAATAGCATCGACTTCGAAAAAAATTTAACTTATGGGGATTTAAATCAATAGAATATAAAGAGAAGAGGACTTGAAAAGATCTTCACTTAAGTGATTATTTGACTTTAATGGGAGGTCGACTTAAGCAAGGTTGACTGTATTTTGTTTCTGGGTGCTCAGTCCTCCCAAGTAGAATTACTGATTGTTCGCTACGATTCTGCAATGCTCTGCGGAGACCAACATTGATGGTTCTGCCGGATGGATGAGTGTTTGATTATTAACCAAAGTGTAGTATGGCTGCATTCTCATGTTCAGAGTTATCGGAGTTGCAAAAAGATCGATAGCAATTTTCAGTAGCAAGATATTTCAGTAAGGAATGACAAGTATATTTCTTGCAGATAACTGTCGAGTTTACTATATACACCATATATTTAGTGATTTCACGAATCAAGACTTCCCAAAATTTTGTGAGTGGATAAATTCTTGATCATGGAGTACAGCAATGGATAGAGAAATGTACACATGCACTTTGCATTCATGTTGGTATCAGAATTAATGATTTTCATGTGTTATAAAATTTGCAAATTCACCTGACTCACTAAATTTACAAAAATAAAAACTGAGTGAAATATAGTAATTATGGTGTTTTTATCTTCTTCTTTTGTCAGGAATGCTGGAATAACAATCAACACTGTGATTTGTCATGGAAATCTGTGACAGATATGCCATTTGTGTGTAAAATTTGTACATTCTTAGTGTTTACTCCTCTCTCATGGATATTCTTGGTCCGCAGGTACGGAATCTGTGTTACATGGTGCAGAGGAGGGAAAAGCTAAGCCGGCAGCTCGGCATTCTCAGCCAGAGTGTATTCCGCAGACAGTGTGACATGTACTCCGCCGGCAAGGAGAAGTTCTCCGAAAAGGACTTGGCCTGGGCGATACGCATCGGGAAGTTTGCCCCCTTCCTGCCCGCGTGTGAGGAGGGGTCCAGCGATGCCAGCCCAAAGGAATGTGAGAACACCAAGAGTGACAAGGAGAGTGTGGCAGTTGATGAAAAGAGGACGATTGAAACGCCCACTGAGGAGGCGACTGCAATATCGAACTCCCATGAGAGGCAGAAGGCTGAGGAGGAGGAGGAGGAGGAGGAGGAGGAAGAGGTGGAACGAAGGGAGAGTGCAAAGGAAAGTGATAAGGAAACTGAGCGAGGGAGCGAGGAAGAGCCAGTGAAGGAGAAACCGTCAAAACAGGCTGATACCGAGGTGAAGGTTGAGGAGGTAGAAAAAATGGAAGAGTCGGAGGAGGCGGATGAAATTGTGCAACTGTCAAAAGACAACCAGAGTGAAACTAACAAGTCTAGCGTAAAGTTAGAGCAGATGGAGGAGGAGGAGGAGGAAGTGGAGGAGGAAGAGGAGGAGAACATCCGCCACGTCAGCCCCCCTCGGAGTCGTGAATCCTCTGTGAGTCGTGACAGGTGCATCTCACCAGTGAGTGCTGACGCTGACGAGTCTGAGGTGGCAGATGACTCGGAGCACGAGGATGCGATTAAAGCGAAAGCGACCCGCACGCCTCCACGGGAGGCATTGCAGCCCGAGGATGTGAGTGAGGGTGAATTACCAAGGACACCATCAACGAGAAGCGCTCTTAAACATGAAGCAGCGACTGCTGCTGCTGCTGAATCGACCACAGTGACTCGTGTTGACACACCTGTGGAGACTCCCATTGCATCTCCCATCATGGAGGTTCTTGAAACAAAGCCCGTCCTTATCGAAGACCAAGAGTCACGGCCGCCGGATAGACCCTCGCTCAAGCGCAAGATTTCACTGAAGGCCATACGGGAGGCTGAAATGCAAAAGAATGGGAAGTACTCGCCCAAGAAGCGAAAGCGTGACTCGCATCACAGAAAGTCAAAGTATAGGAATAGGAGTGACAGCGATGAACTGAGTGACCAACCAGTGTACAGTATTGTAAGGACTCCCACCCGAGACTCTCCAAGTAAGATCTCGATTAAGATTCACAGCCCCACCAAGATCACTCCGCGAAAGCTGCAAATGGATCAGCAGGAGACAAAAATTCGCGAGCGGGTCTTGTCCATGAGCGCGTCGCCTCGTGGCAGCTTGAAAAGCTACCGCATCCCCAAGAAGAAACCAGTCATTTCCGGAGCCTTGTCCAATGGCCCTCCGAAAAAGGAGGACCCAGAGGCACCCAAAGTGGACCCATTCGAATTCATCGATGAGCTGGAAGAGCCCGTGCATAAGCCAGAGACGAGAAGCCGACGGAAGCTCATCGAGGATGAGCTGGACAGCGAGAGCAGCTGCAGCGAGCGCCAGTTTGAAAACATTGATGGAGAGGTCAGCATGTGCGTGCCTGGCCGCGAGTCCCCATTCAAAGGGGGCGGGGAGGAAAATATGACTCCGGCCAGCTTCAAGGCCAGGACCAACAATGCCAAGGAGGAGCGTTTGGGCAAGAAGCGCAATTTGGGGTCGAGGATACGAGATGCAGCCGTGCGGTTCCTGAGCTCCACCATCAACCTTTAACAGGAGGCAGCAGATGGGCCCCTTGTCCAGGGATCACCTCAACAGCTCAGGCTTCTGTAGACAAGACCAAACACAAGAATTCTTGCACTTGCAGCTGCTAGTTTCTGTCATAATCATTATCAGAACTATTTAAACAGGGTGTTTCTGGTAGCAAGCATGTTGATAAGCAGTGGTCAGGTTAGTGATACCATGTGTCAGAACAAATTTGAATTGCACATATTCGAAATGAAGAAAGTCAAATTATGAGGATTAATGGCAGAGACCCCACAGTATTCATTCTGGGTAACATGTGGTTTTTTTTTTTTATTGCTTTTGAATTACAATTCTGGCTGAACATGCCAATTTTAGCAGAAAAGGAATGTCATGAGAACCAAGTTGAGTGTGCTAGAACAAGAAATGCAATCCATGGCAGAGAACATTTTTGGTAATGTTCTCCATCTCTCTGCGACAGTGCCCGTTAATCCCTGTCTTAGCCCTATATAGTTGTTTGTGGTACTCAATTGTTAGCCAGGCATAACAATGTGTCTCAGTCCAACAGGGAGGCCATGGTAACACAATAGGGACTAAAAGAGGATTAGGTTATCTGTATACAGGTGGGATTAATTGCCAGGCATCTTCTCTAGTACGTGAGGAGATCACACCAGCGGATGTGCCAATTGTCGATCAAAGCGCACTAAGGTTTACTGTCCCATGTCCGTATGTGCATTTTGTGTAGAATTTGTTTCCTTTTCACTGTCCTGCAGGGATCTGTGAATGTACAAAGTATTCAGGTACTGGATGTTTAGAGGGAGGGGTCAGACTCTCTATTCTATTTGAGAACTGTTTATGTATTGGCTGTGTAGCCTTGGGACTGATTGAACACCTGTTGCATGTTTAACCCGTTGAGGGCGAGTCCCGAGTATAGTCGGGCAGATGTCTATGGGAAATGCGTGTTGTAGCAAAATCAGCCCATCCTCAGTGGGTTAAAGACCCGGTAGTATGAGGGGAGAAAGTTGGCCTGACTGCATTTATCTTCATTCGCTGCCCACCAGAGTACATTAAAAAAACCACGACTAGGGTAGGCCTACTAGAATGTAATTGCCTGCCAGCAAATACATGCATCGAAGCATACCCTTGTCGGTAATGTTTGATTCCAGTCAACATTACTCTGCTGTGTGTATACATATACAGAGGTCTGTGTTAAAGTTGTACACAATATGTTACAGGGGTTGCTGAATAAATCCCAAGTCAGGCCAGCTTCCCATTGCTTTGTCGTATGGTCAGTCCTGAGAAGGAATTGAATGTAGAAGCTACCACTATGTAAAACTCAACCTTGAAGGTGGTGTTGTACTAAAGATAAACATCATAATTCTTGCCACACCGGGGGGCAACAACAGTTTGACTGGTTCCATTAGACAACCTGAGTAAAAGGCCTGGAATCAAAAGTTGACAAATAAGTACAGTGTTTTGGTAGCGGAAGAACAGTATCTACAGGTTGGAGATAACTGTATGACATCTACTGGATAGTTCATGCTGTATTTTGTATGCAGCTGCCATTGCAGTCATTGCATTGTTAATTCTGTACTGCTAAGTTGCTTCTTAAGACAAGTGATTTGGATTGGCACTCAGAGCCTCTTGTACATTGTTTTCCCTTGAATTTGGACATTTCTGCGTGTACTGTTTGCTGTCAAGCGAAAAAAATGTGACAGCAAAAACCAACATACCTCAGTGACATGTCACATATCCTGATGTTGCAAAGTGCTATATGCTGCTTCGAATGTGAATGATCGGTATGACTCAAAGTAATGCTGTCCTAGTTTTTCTTCTTTCCATCTCTCTCTCTCATATACACCAAATCTGAAATGAATAGATCAAGGGGAAAAGATTGGTGTTTACCTTCCTGAAATGGTATTCCATGGTGATGGACGACTTATACACAGTACCGGATAGGTGCTGTTTCATAGAATTTGCGGCAACAGATTACATTTATGACTATAAAGAGGGACTATAGTTATATGCCTTCTTTTAACAGTTTCTTCTCTTTTTTTCGGGGGGGGGGGGGGGGGGGGGGGGTTGGAATGAGGGAAAGAATTGACCATATCTTACATAATGAAATTTGAAATTGAAAGTCAGTCTAATGCAATACAGAGAACTGAGCCATATTCGTCATCTTTGCAGTTAGTCCCATGCATAGATAAAGCTGTCAGTGGCTTTCCCCTAGCCATTTTTTTACCAGTACTGGAATGCCTTGCATTCACCTAGACACCCTTTGGCTTACCCAATTCTTGATCAGTCAGTATGTTTTTTTCCTCAACACAGGTATGTTGCTCATTGCAGAGTTTCAAAGCCTTGCTAATTCTGCAGCAGTTGCCCTGAAAAGCATTAATACACAAAAATCTGGTTGATTGCTCTTTGGAACCTGCCTTGAATGTATGAATGTTGTCAGCCACGTCATTTGGAGCAGCGCTGCAGGCTTTTCAACAACAACAATAAAGCAAGCAAAAAAAAGATTAAGTTGGGAATAATCGCTCAAGCAACCACAATTCCAACATTTTGGCACGCATTACTTTGTGTGCTGACTCCTTCTGTAAAATGTCAAATGTTTAATGAATTAGTTAAATAAACTTGAACTTGAACTTGAACCTTTGATTACAAAATGCATTATGAAGATGGTAAGAATTTCAGAATACTGTGAGTTCTTGCATCAAGGAATTTTTTTGTCATTTAAGAATTTTTTTGTCATTTCCTTTCTTCCATTGTTTTTCGTCTCTCCCTGGAAGGCGTAGATATTGGATGTAGTATCTCTATATCGTTGAGTATCAGTCAAAATCCATTTCAGCATTCTAAATGATATGGAGGGAGTAGAGATGCTTTACGTTCATTACGCCATAGAATGTTTCCATGTACCCAAAACTAAGCATCGAACAGAAGTGGTAATGTGTTGGAACTGTAATGACATGTGTGATTGCCTCAAACCTTCAAGAGCAAGTGTCCTCAACTGTGACCCGATTTATGTTTTGATCTCTCAACACAGTTTTGTCCCTGAGAATCAGTCTGCCCTTATTGTCTTCTCTGCACTCTTCACTCAAGAATTTTGATGCATTTTTCGGCTGGTCCGGATAACACGTACACCTACACTGTAGTATAGTGCACTATGAAATTGATCAGCTTTTGTAATAGTCAATTCACTCTCTGTCTCTTTTGTTTTCCTCAGCGGTGCCCTTTGACTTATCAATTCATTATTCTACCATTCAACCAATGAGTAGATAACATTCCATCTGGAAATCTACAGGATGTACTCCGATGTGTGCATACTTTGTTACCAAGAGTTTCCAAGTACCATGAGTACATCAGGATAAACTAGTATTGAGGTCAGATCAAAAAAAGAAAAAAAGAAATGGTGGATAGATTAGCCCTTTCTGCAACACAATTGTTGCAGAAAAGTGTAATTTTAAGTGTGATTTTGGAATGTAACTAGGACTCATGAAAATATTACAATACTAGTGCTCAAATGAACTAGGTATCTTTGACAAACACTGATGTTTTGTTTAAAAACACCCAAAAAAAGTAGCTGCTGTAGGATTTTTTCAAACAGTCCTATTCAATAATGCCAAATCTTACGACAAGATACACGTGCCATCATATTCTGTACACCTGATGTTTGTGTTGCTTTTATTTGTAAAGTTATTTGCAAAGTTAGACATCAGAGCATTTCAAATGCAGGAAGATTGAAAGGTTTTATATGTTTTTCTCAGATTTCTTCACCGTGATAACAATTGCCTATGAAGCTATGGAGAAGCAGATTTGTTCAGCTTCTTGTGTTGCTTATTTGATGTGGGATATAGTGATTATTCAGTGGACTATGGGCTGTGTCAGACTGTCTGAATGTGTTGGGCAGTGCCTGGCTCGCCCTGTGGATTCTTAGGCATGGTATCCAGATGTTGACATCTATCCTGTGCTGTGAAGTCCATAGCATGAGTTACCCTTTGGAAAAGAGTGATGTTTACTGGTAGATACCGTAAAAGTGGAAGTTTTCGCACATTTTGCGCCAAAAAGGAATTGGCTTGAATGTAAGAGCGGCATATATTTTTTGTTATGTTTGTTCGTAACGATGATTCATGTTTTGATTCCATTGAATTGCAAGCATGTGAAATTTATATAGTATACCCAGCAGAGTGAAAAAAAAGCCCCCAAATGTCCACTTTTACAGTACCACAAAGTAATGGATTGAGGCTGTGTAGTTGGATGATGAACTTCAAAAGGTATTTAACATCATAGACTTTGCAAGTGCCATTGCAAGGAAAAGCGTTTGCATGTTGTTGCAAAGGAGGCGTTAAGGATATGCGAAATTGTGTGCCTAAAAATGCTAGTAAATATGTCAGTTTATCAATTGAGCAAGACAGATGTGATAATGATAGGAGGGAGAGAGAGAATGTCTAGTAAATGCGGTGCAGCGGTTGGTGGGGGGGGGGGGGGGGGGGAGTGGGAAGTGCACCTGCTTGTCAGCAATTAGTCGCCGAAATGGTGAAATGGTTGCTTGTTGCAGCCGGTTCTTGTCGTTTCTGTCCTAATTGTGCATAGTCTGAGGATGTTGGTGCCTTTGTGCTGCTGTCACCTTTAACCTGTTCTTGTGTGTAGCATTGTGTAGGTGTAGTGTTTCTTTCTTTGTTGCATATCGTGCAGGGGGTTAGCTCACCTGAGCCAAAGGCTCGAATGAGCCAGTAGAAATCAATCATAGTCCCGCATGCATCGTGTATTGTGCGTTGTCTGTCATGCATCTTGCAATTTTAATAGCTTCTTTGTGAAAACCGAAGAAACTTCTTCTCTAGAACCAGGAGTGATAGAGCTAAGCTAGCGTCATGGGTAAGTTGATTGGGAAATGTAGTTCTATGTTTGTTCATGGCAGCTCTGAACGTGGGGGCAATTTTCACACTTATCATATCGTTCGTGAAAACATGTATAGTAAATTTATCACCAAACTTGACAGGTATTACAGCTATTTTGATGATAGAGTATTTCATGCCCTCCATCCCAGACTATGATGTTACCCCAGAGCACCAAATTGGAGAATCTTTAAATAAGAAAATGTATTTAAAACCAGAAATGCTCCGAGTAAATGCGGTAGTGAGTGCACTATGACACATCCAGGGGTGGCCCCACTGAGGCCAGGACCAAACAGATGGCCAGTTTTCATACTTTGATCAATCTTCCTTTTGAAAATGGATGTTTCAATTTTCTACAAATTAAGCAGTTATCACCTGTGTGATAGAATACACAAACTATCACCAGTGTGATAGAATACACAAACAGACACCATGCCCCCTTGGAGGCTATGTTCTTCTTAAGTAATAGTATGTATAGAGTGCGTGGAGTTGTGATACTCGTGTGAGTGTCAGGCCCCCAAGGTCTCTTGTTTGTTGATTTTGCTTTGTTCTGTTATGCTTGTTAACTGGATGCTGGCTTATCCAGTATTTTTTTTTTTCAATTTTATTAATTTTTTATTTGCAATGGCATTACTTTCCATTAGAAGGCAGCCTGCTTTTCCTCGAATTATATCATCATCATTTGCAATGGTATTAATTTCCAGTAGAGGACAAGCTGTTCTTGAATTTCTTTTTTTTTGCCAAGAAAAGTGCATAGCAGTTGCCAGCAAAAATGTGATTTCAGTTCCTATCTAGAATGTACATGTTCCTTCTCATTCATTTCCCTTGTCAAAAAAAAAATAGAAGAAGTATATTCTGGTACATTGGAATCAAACCACGTTTTGTTTTGAACTTCAAATCATTCTTTTAATTTGAAATGGAAAGAAGTAATAAGAAAGTCAAGCTATATGCACTATTTTCTTAAAATTGTACATTCAGATTTTTTTTTTCTTTTTGTGAGAATAGTGTAAATAAAAAGTAAATGATGATATGGGAAACGATTTATCACAAATCTCTGCAAAAAACAAAAACAAAAACAATGATGCTTGTTACTCAATTATGTATATGTAAATGTCTTCATTGTATATATATTTGCCTGTTATGTAAGATAATGTGTTAACAAACATCAAGTTGGAATAAATCAAAGCAAGAAAGTGATTGCCAAGTCAGATTTCTTGTTCATTTCAGATGACATACAACTTACACGTCTTTGAGTCCATTTTTGTCTGAAGTAATTTTTCCACCGTTGGATGTGTGCGTGTGTGGTTAACCTCGATATATAAATCCATAAAAGTTGATCTTGTTTGTGAACACAAGACATTTGATACAAAGTATTTTTCTCATTAAACCATAACTGTAGATGGTTTGGTCCAGAAACATTTTTATTATAACTATGATTCACATTTTGTGTATTAAACAATACTTCACATTGATTATACACGTACAAATTTACATTTTTTGCAGTGGTTGTTTCTATCCCAAACTCACATTTTAGAACTATTTTAAAGCACTAAAGCTGGGTTTGTGTTTCATCTACAGAAGGTAAATTATGCCAATTGAGTGAAGTGCCTTTTAAAACCAAATGAGAAAAAAGAAAGAACGGTCATTTTCCAAAATGAGCATATGAGCTAATTACAAAATGGTGAATTCCAACTGGTGCATTGCTGTCAACAAGGTCTGATTCAAGTTTATCTCTGGCGATTAACCTGTTCACGAGACTAAAGATAATCCAATCATAACCAATATCACTCCTGCTTCATGTACACTAGGTGATTTCAAGTTTGGTGATAGTGCTATCTCAGCACATAGCACCGGTGATCAAACCGAACTTGAAATCAGTCGGTGTTGGGAGGTTGACCTAAAAATTATGACTCATTTCTGGTTGCTGGTGCTGGGCTCAGTGTTGAATGTTGTCTGCTGAAGGGATAAAATTTGTGGCATTTTAATCCGTTTTCCTCATTGTGTGTCTAAAACTATGCAGTCATGGCCACATCTTTTTATATTCGCTTTGGGCCTTGTGGGAAAAGCGCACTATAAATAATAGTAATAATTATTATAATAATAATATTCGACTTGCTATGCAGTATCACTTTTTTTTTTTGTTGCGCAATTCCCGCAGACTTCGCCAATGGTGCTATACTACATGTAGCAACTAGTGTTGGGATCAATACTTTCTATCGGTATCGCCTCGTTAATATGATCGTTGGTGTTGGAGCTCGATTTAAGGCAGTCATTTAGGAGCCAGCACTAGCACAAGCACTAGCACTGAACTTGAAATCACCCACTGTACAAACATTTTTTCAGCTGTATTTCAGGTCATGGAAACAAATCACTGTGATTCTTAGCATTCCATCCTGTGCCTCCTTCCACACCACATATTCCTGGAAGCCCTCATATCTCGCCTCACTAAAACCCTACCCCTGACTTGACCCTTCCCTTCTCTCAGATGAAAACAAAAGTCACTTCAGAAAACTTATTGGAGGTCATTGAATTTATTGGCTATCATATACAATGCATTTACACATTACAATGGTAATGTTCATAGAAACCATGTCTGCAGCTCCTTCTGCCAGAACTGCCTGACAAAATACAGTTTCATATAGAAGACATAAAATATTCAAAGTATGTTACAAATTCTTAACAGTGATTCATGTACATGTATGTCATGCACATGCACAAAGACATTTTGACATGTCGGACGTTTACACAAGAATAAGACTTTTCTGGTTTCCTTAATACACAACACACTGTGTTGAGTATGGAAGGCTTAAGTGCCATCACATTAATTGGTTAACGTTTCTCGCGCTTTTGTTCCTCTCACATACGGCTTGCATTCTATGTCAAAATGATTGACTATCAAGTGGTGTTCCCAACTAGATTTGCATGTTCATTCTAAGGTTCTGTCACGGTTTTATGTGCAAAAGTCATGCCTTCACAGTAATGTAGCAAACTGGTCATTCAAAAGAAAAATGGAAAATAGATTTGTCATGCAATTTTTATCGAAGCAAAGTGTGGCTTTCCTCTAAACTTTGCTCACTATTATGTCCAGCTTAACAGAAATTTGTAGAAGTTATACACATTGGAAAAACAGAATTCTTTCTCAAAGCATGTCTACCTTCGTGTCCCAGAATAACGTGGCACACAGGGGGTTGCCACCATGGCACATAAAGAGTTAAAGAATATTGGCATACTAAATTGACAGCCAGCTCCAACAACAAGCACACACACCTTTGCATATGCAGTTTTAAAATGGTCATGCACAAGTAACATGCACTCCTGTATATATTTCACCATCAATCTACACTTGCAACACTGAACCAATGGGTTTATGCACCTTGCATCCCATTTCAAATAGAGCCAAAACAGGTCAATCTCCCCTAAACTTTTGACACCGGTTGAAATCTTCGCTCATCCAATTTACAAACATCAACCTTGTCACCAATTTTACATGATTGTCTAACCAACCTACTCCTGGAAGGATCTTCTCTGTACCCAATGTTAACTTAAATCTCTACCAAAAGGCTGCAAACTCCTCTCGACTTCTACTTCCTGCTCCTCACACCATGCATAGTGAGTGGGACTATTAAACTCCATCCGGGGGTTCCTGCACCCTGTACACAAATAAATTCCACGACTTTTTAATGACTTTTCCAAGAAAAATTCTACAAAATTCAGGACCCTTTTGCGGACGGTAACTTTATGAAAACCTTAGTGGTTAGTGTTAAATAAATGAAAAGTACTACAGGTATTAATTATTTCATAGTGTCCATGAAAGGCGACAGGGTGTATTACACCCCAACACTGTCTGCAGCGAACAAGTTTATGGTCCAACTATATTTGATGAAATGTTTTCTTTTAAAACAAAATTAAAGGCAGATGATCGTCATCCCTAATGGTACGTAAACTCCGAACGACCGAAGTTTGTGCATGCAATTGCGCAATGCCAGACTCGGTGCTATATCCATAAACGTGTGGGACAATGCTGCCACTGAGACACGTGTGTGTATGTGCGTGTGTGTGTACGCATCATACACAAACATTGTGACTGCGAGCTGCGGTGATTGGAGGAGAGAGGCCAGAAGACGCGTGGCTCTTTTGGCCTCTCTTCATGCGCATGCGCACTGAGAATGTGCGTCCATTTGGAAGCTCTCGTGGCTCGCTCGGACAGCCATTTTGGGTCAGGAGATTTGTAGCACAGAACTCATGTACTATAGATTTCCAGTTTTGCTTTTTTCCAATTTTTCCACGATCACACAAACCCTGTCCACTACAAATTAGCATGCTGGTGCTACATGTACTCTACAACCTCACATAACAGGCAGGCCAGTATAGGACAATCACCGACTACTGATCATTCTGTAATTGTGCTAATACATAACCCTGGAGTAATTAGACAACTACAACAACAAAAAGAAAACACCCTGTAACACGACAGGTTGTTCAAACAGTAAGACATGGCATAGCGATACGAGTCGGGAAAGCTTCCGGTAGATGAAGTACATTTGATGCTGGGGGCAAGTAACTCTTCCAGTGGGGCAATATTTTTTGTTTAATCTTTTTTTTTTAAATGAAGGGGCAAACAATACTGGCAACACTATACATTGCATACAGGACCATGGTGATTACCTAAATTTAAGGGTCCATTTAAAATAAATGAAAAAATAAACAAAACACGTCTGCAGAGGTGTTCTCCCCTACCCCCTTCCAAATTGATCAGCTGTAAGTCAGATATTCTAAGAACTTGCGATATCCCACACAGCACACCACAAAGTGTTGACAATTTAATGTTACATATAAATCTAAGAGTCTGACTTTGTATTTGCACTGACATGTATGTATCCTCTGGAAGCAACAACTGAAGCAACAAATAAAAATAAAAAACGACGACGAAATGAAATTGACCGCTCTCTCCAAATTCCACACAAAAAGATCGAGGAGAGCCAGATAGCAAGCATCGGTGCATAGAGTCATCAATGTACGCTGGACAGAAATTCCCTGTCACTGGCAAAATGTAGTATCCTTCACTACCTATACCGCAGCGGTGACACGACATTTGCTCCTGCGACAATTGCTCCGGTCTTATTTTCTCTAAGGACTTAGGGTTAGGGTTAGGGTTAGGGTTGTGATAGGGTTTTAGATTTAGTTTGATGTGAGGATTAGGATTAGGGTTAGGGTTATGGCTATGGGTTGAATTTACGTTTGGCTTAGCATGCAGATATATCATGGGAGTAATTGTCGCAGGAGCAAATGTCATGGAACCACCGCAGCAGATGATTGCAATTATCATACACTGTATCACAAATGAAGTGATTTTAAGGCCTTGAGAAGTCCAAATTCACTTCAGTTTCCATCTTTATAAATCCTTTTTGCTCACCCTGATAACACTTTCCAGAAAAAAAAAAAAAAAATTTTTAGTGGTATGGCAGAGACTGGAAAACGGCATTACGTCTGAATGTAATCACGTACATGAACACATACAGTCAACCGTGCAGAAGTTGAATAATCACCAAAGTCGAAGGTCTTTTCAAGTCCTCTTCTCTTTATATTCTTTTGATTTCAATCCCTCATGCGTGGAATTTTTAAGTCGAAGCTATTTCTTCAGTCCAAATAGATTTGACTTCGGAAATGTTGACTGTATATTGTAGCTATTGTGCATACATTCAAAATTGTTCCTACTTTTTTTTTTCTCGCACACAAAGTGAACAGAATGCAGGAAATTGTTGGCACATTATATGAATAGTATCATTAGGTGAGCAAAAGAGGTGAGACCATATCCAGACAGTCCATGGCATAATTCTGGGAATGTTCAGAAAATATCTCATAAATACTTTAATCCACTTTGCACAAACTTGTACAGCACACATTCTCATTCTTACAATGTTTCATATGCCAATTTCCATTTGTGCCACAAATTTTTGTTACTGGTACGCACTACCAACAACAACAACAACATAATTTTTCATTGGAAAGTTGACCTCATCTGGATTAAACTTGTCCAGGTCAAAGAAAGGGTTAGATGCATGCACACTAATATAAAGTGAAAGAAAGCAATCCAAAATGCAGCAGGCATATCTATGGCATGTCAAGTAGAAATATAATTCATCTTTACAAGGTTTGAGTCATACACTGCAGTTTATATGTATTTATGTCTCTCTCTATCCATGCATATGCCAATTTACTGCCCAAAGTCTGCTGTTAGTGCATCCCAGGCCATTTTGCTATCACCACGGTACTGTAAAAGAGGAGATTTTTGCGCATTTCTTGTGACTAGAAACTAGCATTGAAATGAAAGCACATAAATACTTTGCTTGTTACATGCAACAGGATTGAATATTTTGAGTTCGTGGAATTAAAAGCATACAATATTTCATCTTACCCGCCTCAGCACAAAAAATAACTCACGCAAAAATTTCCACTATTGCAGTATTGCATTTACCTCTTGGAACAGAGATAATGGCAGCGAGAATTTTGTTTTAAGGTGTTTCAGAAGCATTTACTCTGACTCCTAATGTGTACATGGAGGGAGGAGAGGTTTACAACATGTAGAGGGTTATCAAAGTAATTGCATTCCATAGATCAACCTGTGAGGCACACAATGTAAGCAAAGTTTTCTATCACAATTATCTTCAGTGCGCCCTGTCTTGCTTAAATCACACTCCTTGAAATACCATGGCAGTGTGGGTATAAAAATATCTTATCTGGCTGTCTGAGTTAAAGACCACCCTAGGTGTAGCATAAGCGAGAAACTTTCATAGCAGGTGGCTGGTGCTGCTACAAAGTATAATTCATGTGAGTCGAGGCGTGTTTGGAAAGATGCAATACAATTTGATGTGCAATGAGACATCGTCTCTTTTAAATCAAATAAAAAATTTGTCCAGGCTTACAAAATGACATCTAATCTTGACCTTCCAGCCTGCTGAGATGGTGCATAAGCAAAGCAAACTGGCCAATAGTTGTATGATTGCTTGTAAATGTGAGCTGGTGATACGACAAGGCATGCACATACTATTTCATTATTGCAGCAACCATTTCGACATCAAAATGTTTTGTTTAAAAAAAAAACACAAACTATTAATGAGAAATGAAATGGCAAATTTCTGTCTCTGCATTCTTGTCTTTGTGCGAAAATGACTGGCCCCCAAGAGCGGGTCGTCTCCTCCACGCAAGACCCAATCTCAGAAACATGTTGCAAAAAACACGCCGGACTCTCCCCGACTCACGACTCATCGGGGGAGAAGAAGAGAGCCGACAGAGCAAAGACCAAGAAGACCACACCTCCAGTCAGCGTCACTACGAGGGAGAGTGCAAAATACACACAAAAATTACAGTTACAACTCAGGGGATGGGATATGTACGACATGGCTTGGCATTAGTGATGTTCCAGGGCCACTAGAGATCATGTCGAGCCCAAATTTCCAAAAAGATTATTGTCAAGAATATGCATTTGTGCAAAGTGGGTGTGGCCTGTTCGGTCCACATTGGAGAAGAAGGTGGATTGAGACTGGGACAATGGCGCTTGAGGCGAGGGAAGAATAAAGTTTTCTTGTTACTTTAAAGATGATATCATTGGTGGTGGTGATTTGTTTTGTTGTCAGAATGTGTGACATGTTGTTGGGCCACCAATATTTCCCTCCCTTCTGTAATATCATCTTTCGGTGGCCCAGTTGGGCAGCTACAAATCAAAATAAATTTTCACATCTTCTTTTCTTTCAGGCGACTACATTTCTTTTTCACGCCACCTATACATGTATTTCAAATTCCATGATTTTAGGGCCATCAGAGGAAAAAGTTAGTGTCAAGCAAAATTGCAATGTCTTGCTTTTTCTCCCATGACAAGCTAAATAGCAATGGAAGAAACAATCAAAATTCTGTGTAGGTCCCTACAAAAATACTATGTGTTATCTATATCATAAATGTTGGAAGGAGGGAATATCATCACATCCATCTCCTGTTGAAATTAGGCGTTTAGACGTCACAATGCAAATCTATTTCTCTTGAATGCTTTTCTTCTCTGTAAGGGCCAATTGGTTTATTAAACAAATTCTAGAACTGGTTGTCCTCAAGAAATTATCAACAGTTTGTTTTCTTACAGTCTACATTTGAAACAAAACAGATCATGAATACAAGAAAATGACAGCAATTTAATTCTGCATCTATAGTATGTAGCAACTACACGGCACAAGATCTCGGTTGTATTATCGGGCGGCGGGTCTAAGTGGGTCAAGCTGGACTCCATACCTGTTCTGGCCGATATCCTCTGAGCCACCATCCTCCCACCGATCACAGCTAAGCCTGTACAGAATGCATGACCCAGCGTCCCCCCTATTGTCACTCCTAGCACGTTCTGTGTGAGGAAAAAGCAAAAGAAGTTTTAAGGTTTACATTTGATTTTGGAGAGATATTGTAAAACATGATATTTTCACAGCAAGAAATTTCTGTAAATTGGAGCCAACGGCCTTTTTCACAGCACGCAATTTTTTGCAAAGTGCCTCTGGCATTCAATGCATACATTGTATAGTGTAGACAAAACATGCATTTCGCATCCATTTTAATTTCGCGAATCCTGGTTCTCACAAAAGTCATGAAATTATCAAAGATGCATGCAAACATTCCTCATTCTACAGTAGAGAGAGAATGTTTGAAAATATGCATATTCTCATATATTTACATATTAAAACTAAAAGCTATGGAGAATTTTTTATATCCATGAAATACAACAAAATCTAATAATTGAAGATGATGCAAAGTAATTTCAATAACAATCTTAAGTGGGCAAATATTTCGAAAATAAATTGGTACAGAGACATATACAATGTAGAGATCTTTGAACAATGTTCAAGGAAGTGACATCGCATTCTTGATTATGACTTTGACTTCATAACATCTGTAAGTTGTAGTTTTAACCATTCTAAAAACTGGTACTCACTAATCTGTTTCTCAACATCAATATAAAGGAAAGTGCAGTCGAAAAATACATGGTAGAGTCCAACAAGAAGAAAGAAGGGAGGAGAAATACAAAAACAACAAGAAGTCTGTCTGCTGACTAGAAGACTTTTAGTTTTTGTGATTTGAAATACATACTAGTGCATTTGAATTATGCTGAAATACCTAACAATGGGCCGAATGCATAAAACAAGCAATTGCTTGTAAGCAATTGCTTCAAGCAAAAGCACAAGCTCGTCTAGCAGAAGGTCTAGCTCGAGCATTTGCTTAAACCATATGCATAAACTTTTGCTTGTGCTTATACCTTTTGCTTGACCCGCACAAGCAATTGCTTGCGTTTCCAACAAAAGGGACGTCACGCCTGTGCGAACACTAGAACAAAGGAGTGTGGCAGCATGTATTTGAAAGGGCATGTGTGTGCGAAAACATTTCCTGACATAGCAGAAGAGCTATGAAATGACACTCATAATGCACACACAGAAGCACACACACAAGAATACACACACATGATTCCCATCACTGTTTTACAGCAGCCCGGATCTTCCAGATCGCACGTGGAGTGGGTCTCTTTGCTCTCCACCAAAGTCAGACGTCTTACCTCTTTTTCATCACATTTTGCGTGCTAACCACTAGACATTCCCGTTGTTGAAATAAAAAAGTTTTTACTCTACTTATGAGTAATTTCTTGTAGATTTATACCACTCCTTCACAAGTGTGGTTTTTCTTTTATGAATATGAAAATGATACTTAAAAGGGAACGTCCCAGCTAAGCAAAACCTCAAGCTCATTTTATAGAGCTTGGAAAATTGTAAGCAATTGCTAGCAAGAACTAGCAAAAGGTATGTTTTATGCATACGTTTTTAAGCAAATGCCTGGTCTCTAAGCAATTGCTTGAGGGCAGCAAGCAACTGCTTGTGCTTGCTAGCAAAAGCTTCTGCTCGCAAGCAATTGCTCGTTTTTATGCATACGGATTCGAGTAAAAGGCTAGCACAAGCAATTGTTAGCGTTTATGCATTCGGCCCACTGTGTTGCTACAATGTACTTCCAGCTTTATATCAAATGCGGTCATTACATAATTCTCCCTTTTCAATCCAAAATAATGCAACAGAATATTTGACTGCCACAAAGTTCACCCATCACGGCTTCAGACGAAAATATTGATACAGTGCCATATTGATTCATTTAGAGTTAAATGGCACTTTGTGTCATATAAATGGTTCAATGTTTTCCCTGAGTTGACGCAAGTAAGTGTCACAGGGAGTCAGCTCAAACCGGAGGGTAGACTTTGCCTTCCTCATTTATCTTGTCAATCAAAAGCAATGCGTCTTGTGATGTGACCAACTTAAAACAAAAAACAAAAACAAAAAAAAAAACCCTCTCCCAAAATAATAGAATGTAATGAGTGCAACATACTCTTATCAGACTGCTGACATGTAATGAATTGTAAACAGTGCCCTGTCACACAATGCCACTTCTACCTGTCATTGCCGTTGACAATGCTGATCTGGCATTAATCACATCGGGAGTCACTAGGTCAAGTGGCTTGTCAGTGGGGGCAAAAAAAAAAAAGTGATGCACATGACTAGATCAAATCATTGGAGGCAAGAGTCCTCCTGGATGTATAAAAGAAGTGCTACAGTGTAGGCCTGTAAAAGTACAATGTATCTTGACCCGCATGATCGCTGAGACAGACCAAACAGTGAGACATTCCCCCCATCCGCCCTGCCAATATCTTCAGTACAACTGTGAGAGACATAAATAAAACAAACTGCCCTTTTATCATCAGTAATGACAGAGTATATGGCAGTAATAAAACTCAAGGAGTTGACATTTATGACATCATACCCGAAAAAACAACAACAAAAATGGCAAAAAATACATCTCCACAGAAACACTTTTTTAGATTGTATAACTTTTTTTTCCCGTGATTGAATCATGTTATAAATCTTGATGTCTTAATGTATCTACTTTCTTCTTTTCACACATACACTTTATCTATTTGACTTTGACTACATCTCCACACGTTGATCTTTAACATAAGCCCGAGTTTGATAACAATTATCAAAACATAAAACACAGAATGTCCTATGCATATATCTAAGTTCAAACTGCCGGCAATCACTGCATAGAATATGTTGGGCAAGTTATATGGTTGTCTAGCTGAGCAACTCTCAGTAGCACATCTTGTTTAATGGAAGATGTACTGTAGGTCACAAACCTCCTTGTGCTTTTGGGTCTTGTTTTGTTTTTTCTTTGTCTGGACCCTGTTTTATGAAGAGTTATGATTGATTATATAGTTGATTTCCACAGTAAGTCTATGGCAGTGTGTGGTGAGGAAAGGAAATGTATTATCGATTATATCTTTTGATAAAACGGGGCCCTGGTATGTTCATTTGTTGACAAAGACAGAGTCATTATTGAAAATAAACATGTATCCATCCTACATCCTTTTTTTTTTTTTAATCTACAGATTCTGTTTTGATAACCTTGATCTTACATTGTATTTTCCTGCACAGGTGATCTGTTGAGATCTCTTCCTCTGTAAACTTACATTTGTTTAAAAAAACAATCTTTGGCAAACACATCTACACCTTTCACACCAAACAAAACTGAGAGATTTATCGTTCATCATAGTCATGACAAATGATGAATGTATCTCAACTGAACCCATCTGGGTAGAGACATTAACGTCACTTTATGCTACAATGAACAGCACTGGATGGTTGTTAGCATCATCTTAAATCCAACGATATCATCGAGTGGGAAGGCTGGTCCTGCTCGGATATACTCAGGAATCCCCAAAGGAACTGTGTACAGCTTTATCACCGATCTCTATGAAGTACACACGCGGCTGAAGAATCTTGAGTCGAGTTGACCATTACCGATGAACGCATGCTTCAATGCACATGCATTTGCTGATGCATGACTGATAGGCAATTTTCATGGTTTTCAAACGTCCCCCGGTGGGCAGCGAATGAAAATCAATTCATTTTGGACCACCCACGTTTCTCCATGCTATCGGGTCTTTGATGCACTTTGGTAAAATTCTAATGTGAACAGGAGGTGGCCATCAAACACATGATGTTCTGCTTTCCTGCAATGTTGTTCACACTATCATCATCACCCTTGCCTTATTATCTCTGGCCTGTCACTTCGCATGGCTAAACTTGATAACGTGAAGAGAGACGACAATAACGATTTACAATGGTGCTTACCTCTCTTGCTGCTAATACTATTGTTGTCATCTGAGACCTGTCACCCCACTCCGCTAAAAATGTTAGTGTGAACGCCTCCAGCAGGATTGGTGAGAACAGACCCAGGATTTTCCGCCGCTGCCCGCCTCTTATGATTCCAGACTCTGGATCCTGTGTCACACTTGACATCATTTCTTTTTCTCTCTGAGAAAAATCAGACAAGGAGTCAAATACTCAAATCAACACATTTTCATTTGACATACAAAACATGTAACCATCATATCACACAAGGCCAAAGCATTTTATTGAATAAACACATAAACACATCTAAAAGAAATACATAGATCTAGGATTAACAAGCGATCATTCCTGGAGATTGCTTTTAAAGCTCAAGTTGCATGAATTTTCAGATTTCTGAAATCCTGAAATCAAAGAAATGTGAAAAAGCTGATCAAAACTAATCAAATCTTGAATGATGGTCAGTAATGAAAAATGGGGAAGGTTCCTTGTTATTGACATTTAGTGCTATCAAGGTTAGTTATGAGTATGTCAGATATATTTGGAAAAAACAACAACGACAACACACCTGAATGCAGATCATGTTTAAAAATCATAAAAATATACACATCCACCCTGGAAGCTTGTTTACTACCTAGAAATTTCCATTGAATAATGACTCTTGAACGCTTCCTCGTAAAGAGTAATTTCATAAAGACTTAACTGTTGCCTAATAATTCCATATTACCACTTTCAAGGGGGAAATTTCTTTTTCTAATACTTTCCATTGCCTCAATAACATGTTAATGGTAAAGGGCAATATTTTGAGCAACATTATTTTCATGTAACACAGCATGTACATTGTATACCAAACCAAAATTAGTGTAAATTACTAATTAATAAATCCTGGTAACGAGATGCATTGTGAAAGTGGGTAATACAGGTAGCCCAAACCATACATGTACATGTATATCATGGTATTTGTAAACTGCTCTGTTACCGCTGTATCTGAGTTAGACCTGTATGCTTTGGCTGACTATAAGCGTACAATTATGCATACTATGTAAGCATTGGAAAACAGCAATTGGACATTTCTTAGTACTGAAAGAATGTATAAATATATTTGAATCAAAACAGATGATATGGAGAGGACGTCGTTTTTTTTTTTTT
Source organism: Diadema antillarum (assembly GCF_040938485.1). Taxonomy (NCBI): domain Eukaryota; kingdom Metazoa; phylum Echinodermata; class Echinoidea; order Diadematoida; family Diadematidae; genus Diadema; species Diadema antillarum. Next base: position 451,364 of record NW_027271972.1, on the reverse strand, counting down.
TTTTTTTTTTTGTTGCTGGGATGTAGTATAGGCTTTGGTGAAAAATGCGATAAACAAAAAAAAAAGCAAGACAAGGCAAAGCAATGAACAATGACAGTTGTATTCAAATGCAAGTAAGATAAATTTGGAGGGGATTCCTTTTTGTCAATGCAGAAATACATACATGTATACATGTGCATGTATCATGGAAAACAAATGATAGATGTAGGGAGAATATAACGTTGTTTTTACCTTTTCATTAAATATACAAAGTAGTAATGTACATACACAAGTATCTTTAACAAATTATATGAGTGATGCGTATGTGTTGGGGGGGGGGGGGAGGGGGGTTGGGGGCATGATTTCATTTTTTTTTCCGCCCCATGCAGTCACGCATGCAGTAGATGTGTATTATGGAAAATATGACTTCAAAGTGTATCCAACGCTAAAAATCATAATGCGCTGGAACATGTATGGTACAGAGTTCTCCCTTAAATACCAAACATTAGACCTACAACTGTATTTGCCAACTACTAAACACAAGACTTGTATTATATAGGGATTGAGAAAGTGACACCGATATTAATGTCTACTTTCACTTTCTGTTTTTTCCAAGTGCAGCAGAACTACCTGTAATAAAATTGTCCCATTTGATATCAATACAATTGTAAGTGCATGCAGGCACAGCGGGGCAATCCTACTCGCAATTTTTACTTCCTTGATCTGTAGTTTCAAACAAAAAAAAGACTGTATTACTGTTCAGTTGCCAATATATAAAAATTATGTGTAGTCAGCAAAACAAAAGATGCACTATTTCCATTGATAAAAAAACCCAACAACAATAAGAACAACCCAGCAACAACCACCCCATGCAGAGCAATTCAACTGCACCATAATGTAGATCCCATGTTACCAATGTACATGCCTAACAAGCATTACCAGTGCAGGGGGCCCTTCATTCACATTTTGATATGATGATGTTCATTGATCTTGACAAATGAGGTTTCGCAAGTGAGATCATGTCAGAACCTAAATTTAAACCACAGGTGTACAGCAGATGGATTGTGTATGATTTATGGAAGAATATGTCATCGCAAACTGGGTCATAAGCTTCAAATAAATGATAATGAGAACAATGATAATCATAAAATAACCAGAAGAAGTCTTATGACGCTGCATTGTAGTGTTACATTGCTGCCATGATTGCTGTGAAGGAAGTAGTGTCTTGATGTTTGACTTATGACATGCATTTGACTGTTGCATTACGTGTAATAATACACGCTGTGGCATTCCTTGATTAACTGACAGGAAGATTCCTGGATTAAATAACAGGAAGATACACACTGTGACATTCCTGGATTTAACCAAAAAAAAAAGACTTTACCGATGATGCATGCATGTTTGTGCATGTGTATGTACACATGTATGAGAAAGAGCAACAAAGACAGATGCAAGGTTACTCAAGAACTTTTACAGTTTTAAGATCTTGCTTTGGTACACCTATTGGTAATAGGCCACACTATCACATCTGGTGAGGCTTCAAAATGAGAGAATGGGTTGAAGTCTTGTTCTGTTAGGTACAAAGCTGTATTGTTCATTGGAAGACTGTTACCTCTTACATCTAGTGTAAGCTGCATTGTCATCTTCCATACAGTCAAAGAAGCAATACAGTCAAGTGTAGGTATAGGCATGTTGTGATGCTGGTCTGAGGCCATATTGTATTACCAGCATGCTACAAGAGATGAGAACCATCACTGGCTGTTGGGCGGAAGCTTGGTGGTCTAGTTGTGGATATATGATGCCTGTCTAGCAATCAGGAAGTCTTTGGTTGGAGTCCGACCCAAGTATGTGTGTGCCCATGATTTTCTATCACGGTTATTACTAAAACACTGAATAATCAGTGTTCATTTCCATTGACAAAGAGCAATTTGTCAATCAGTTGCAATAAAAAGAACTCCACACCAGAACCCTTCATTGGGGAAAAGAGTGTTCTTGAAAAACTGCAAAAAGGGGCACTTTCCCATTTCATTTATGATTTCAAATTTTAGAACTATACAGAATTACTCTTTTTGAAAAGACACAAAATCATACTTGACACGATTGACCCATTTCACCTATTGTGAGTCTTTGCGCAAAACTGGGTCATGAATACGACTTTTTGTTGGTTTTGTGATGCACGGTCAAATACGATACAATTGAGTATATATGAATATAAGAACGACCCAAGTCCATGGAAGACCATTTCGAGTAAACTAAAAAAAACTTCATATCTTTTTTATTTGTCCATTAATATTCTATTTCATTGTGATGGGAATGCAACATTGTATATACAAATTACAACATATATTATTATGACAATTAACATTTACATTAATTGTAGAGAGGCTATTTTGTGTGGTGGACTTGGGTCGTTCTTTGATTCATATGGACTTGAGTCGTTCTTTGATTCATATACATGATATTCTGCTATAGAGATGAGAGAAGGACGAGAGAGGGCGCTATTTTATGAATGTAAGAATGACCCACGTCCTTCATTCTTACATCAATATCAGATTTAACTCATTCATTTCAGGCACTTCCGGGGGTAATTAGGATTTATCATTTATACACAAAATGAGTCCTTGCATAAGCTACAATTTCCCATGTCAAACTGAATTTGGCCAAAAATTGGACTTGGGTCGTTCTTATATTCAGGTCCTCAATTGAATGTTGTGCATTATAGAGTGCTTCATTCTCTGGTTGTAAATTCAGGGTGGTGCAACGATACATACGATCCGGCAGTCTTCAAGGTGCATGAATCCCAAATACTGAGTGTGGTGTGAGATGCAACAACACGAAATGAAATGAGCCATCTGTGAAGGCTGATCACACTTGTGTGGAGAAGGGACACATGACGGGTCACAGACGCATGTGGGATGCTGGATATTGTAAACTTTTCAAGTAGCTGCTGCAGCATGTAGATGTTCTGAAGGTTATATACAGGGACACATGGTTGTCACCTTTGAACTCTGACCTACTGACCTCATCAGTGCCGTTCTCTACACCTATATGGGTTTCTACATGGTTTGATGTGTGATTTTGAAGAACAGGCAAACTTCCCTTCTTCAGGGATTCCTGTACCTACATAAGAACAAAAGGTTCAACTAGGCATGCAAAACAGACCCAAATCATAACATACCTTCTAAATATGGCAAGCAAAGAAACAGAAATAAGACATGCATACATGCGTATAACTTGAAACTCTTCCAAAATAAAGGTTTAACAAGAGACCCGTGGGTCTAGCGCTCACCTGAGTATCGCAAGTTCACCTTTCACGCAGTCACTAATCTAAATCATACACAGCTCTACCAAAATTTGACCAGGCATTCTCAAGTAGAAGATGAACATGTACAATTAGGGCCTAAATTCAGATCACCCCCCCCCCCCCCCCCCCCCCCCATAGTATAAATTTTAGCTCAATCACTTCTGGTTCTATAGAAAAACACTTTTTTTTTAAAGATTCCTTAATTGGGGGGGGGGGGGGATGATGGGGGGGGGGCAGAAGCATGGTGCCCATTTTAACAAAATGAGATCCTAACCCCCTAGGGATGCTACATGCCAAGTTTGGTGAACATCCATCACGAGGTTTTCAAAAAGAAGATGAAAATGTACAATTTAGGCCCCAATTTGGACCTCCCCACCCCTCCTCCCTGCCCGCAAGGGGGCACCCCTGCATCTACTATCAAACAAACTTGAAACTACAGTCATTAATGTACTAAGCCATAGTATTAACTTAGTTCTATCAGTTCTGATTCTAAAGAAAATTTTTACAGATTCCTTAATTTTGGGAGGTTTGGGTCCCTTGGGGTTCTCCAGGTGGGATACAGTGCCCATTGGAACAAGTTGAGATCTTACACCCCTCGGGATGCTACCTGCCAAGTTTGGTGAAAATGGGTCATGGGGTTCACAAGAAGAAGATGAAAATGTACAATTTAGGACCCATTAGGACCCCTCCCCCACCCTCCTCCTGTGGGTCCAAAGGGGGCACCCCTAATTCCACCATGAACAAACTTGAAACTACAGTCACTAATGTACTAACTCATAGGATTAACTTAGCTCTATCACTTCTGGTTCTAGAGAAGAAGATTTTAAAAGATACCTTGATTTGGGGGGGGGGGTTGGGCCCCCTGGGGCCCCCCTGGGTGGGGCATGATGCCCATTTTAACAAATTGACAGCCTAACCTCCTAGGGATGCTACCTGCCAAATTTGGTGAAAATCCATTGTGAGGTTTTCAAGAAGATAATGAAAATTTACAATTTAGGCCCCATTTGGACCCCGCCCCCTGCCCCAAGGGGGGCACCCCTGGGTCTGCCATGAACAAACTTGGAACTACAGTCATTAATGAACTAACTCATAGTATCAACTTAGCTCTATCACTTCTGGTTCTAGAAAAGAAGATTTTTAAAGATTCCTTAATTTGGGGGGTTTCAGGGCCCCCCCTGGGTGGTGGGGAATGGTGCCCATTTTAACAAATTGAGATCCCAACCTCCTAGGGATGCTACCTGCCAAGTTTGGTGAAAATTGGTCTTGGGGTTTTCAAGAAGAAGATGAAAATGTAAAAAGTTTTACGCAAGACGGACGACGCATGATGCACAACGGACGACGGACTCCGGACGAAGAGCGATCGCAATAGCTCACTTGAGCCTTCAGCTCAGGTGAGCTAAAAAAAGGACCAACCACACATACAAGCAGGAGATACACACAAAACATATGACACACATATTCGTATGTGTGTTGCATATACATGTAAATGAAGCTAGTTTGATTCAACGCTTCTTTGCAAATAATTCGATATCAACTGCTCTCTTGAAACTCAAAAAAATATGCATGCATAGATACAAATAGATATTTTGATTCTTTTTACTAGATTCTTTAGAAGTTAGATAGCTGTATAAAAAGCATGAACAAGGGGTAACTGGGTAAATACACAGGCTGTAAAAAATGCTTTAAAATAAAACAAGGTACTCAAGATAGAGAAATATAATAATGCCACAGCAAACCACAAGAAGGAAAATATAACATAATTGAAACTAAAGTACAGGATACAATGCACTCTAAGAGGAGGATGGAAAGAGAGAGAAGAGGGGGAAGGGGAAATATTGTAAAAGTAGATATTTTCACACGATTAATTTTTCGTGCTCTGCCAGGTAAGATGGCTTTCGCATGTTTTTAATTCCGCGGAATCAGGACATCAACTACTGCAACATATGGCATGCAAAAATATTCTCGGGCTTTTAGTTTCATGCTCGTAGCGTCTGATTAAGCAAAATGTGCAAAAAAAAATTCCACTTTTACAGAAGATCATTTCTGTGATCAAACAACAAAGTTATGTCAAATACTTTTCCCTCTCCCCGTTAAAAAAAAAATAATAATAAATCACACATAATTGTTCAATTTCTTCACAAAATTTTAATTCTTACAAAAATCTCTCTTGCTCTTTGGGTTCAACAAGGTTTAAGTACACATGTATGTAGCCATTCTTGGTTAGTTTAGTGTGCTACGAGTTTCCCTTCTGCATAGGGTAATACACCCCTTGTGAGCGCCACATTTTAAAGCTTCACTTCACACATTTTTTTTTCATTCATACTTGTGAATAAATAGATTTAAATAGATTTTAATATTCATTCATTTATAAGCAGGTAGCCAGAGACAACTCTAAACACATGATCATTAGATATAGTCTTGCAATGGTAATTTCTTTTCTTGTCGTTACAAGCTTCTTTGAATGCTAAAGTAATGCTCCAACACAGCAAAAACTATTGTATGTGCCATATATCAAGCAAGCCTAAATTTTCGCGTATCGGGACTTTCCAACATTTTTGCATGTGGTTAAATTAGCAATCAACGGAGAAATGTATGGGGGATGTGCCTGTCACAGTCATATCGGGGTCACAGCCAATTTTTTCACGTCTTTAAATTCCCGAATGGCACCTGACTTGCGAAATTTGTAAAAATAGAAACCTCGCAAAATATTCGGCGTAAACAGTATTATATGTGATTATAAAACTCTTGATTTTAAAGGCTGGAAGCTTAACAGCCGGGTGTCTTACCTCTTCATCTCGCCGCTTCAATTCAGCCTGCACCTCTTCGAGCTCCTCCTGGCCCTCGTCCGGAGACATGTTCCACCCTTCCCGCAGCATCCTCACACCAAAGATGAAGAAGAGGACGGTTGAGGCGTAGTAGGTGAACTTGCGCGGAATGATGGTGATGGCATAACCAAGGAGGGCTGTACACAAAACACAAATTTCAGATATAAGCATGAAGTGTGCTATTTTGCATCAAATGAATACATGAATACTTATCTAAATCAATAAAAGACGGTAAAAAGAGTTAATCCATACTTCACGATCAAGCAGTGAACTGTGGATTCGTATTTAAACTACAACAAAGTTGGGTAGAGAGTAAACACAAGGTATTCGCTGGGATGGAGCCATGCAATATGATGAATGTCAGCAGAGCACGTTATATTTAAAATACTGTGCTTTGGTCACCAATTAGCATACACGCTTGCATGCTTTGCTTCAACAATTAACACATCAATACAACATCTCTGACAACTAATCATCACAGAGTACAGTTTACCTAATTCCCCGCCCCTATGTCCCTATTGTGTCACCATGGTCTTCCTGTTGAACAAAGGCAAATTGCAACTACACGTGTAGGTTACGTTTGAAAGAATGATTGAATGTTACAGGTACTGTTTACCATTGGGAGCAATGATCTAAAAAGAGATAATTTTTAATGCATATTTGTAAGTCAGTTGTATCACTATACATCCTCCTATGTAAAAATTTTGCAGTGAAGCCAAAAATATGAGATATCAATATTTTTCTCAATAAACCTCAACTGTAGACAGTTTAGTCTAGAAACATTTTTATTATAGCCATTGTTCACATTTTGTATATTTAACAATGCTTCACATTGACTATACTTACTCAAATTTCTACATTGGTTGTTTCTATCCCTAACTCACATTATAGAACTATTTTGAAGCACTAAAGCTGGGTTGTTTCATCCGCAAATGCCCAGGGACATACAGAGCTAAGGGAATTGGCATACCAGATAGCACCGTCATGACAGCAAGGGCGCCAAGCGCTCCAGTGAAGATGGTGATGCGGGGATGTCGCATGGCCATGATGGCGGCAATGAAGAAGGTCTTGTCTCCCAGCTCGCTGACGATGATGACTGAGAGCGAGGCAACGAAGGCATGGACGAATGTAACGTCAACGACAGCCTTTTCCACAGGACTATCGAGGGCACCCTCTCCTCGGTCATCGTTGACAACGATGTCATTATCCTAAAGCATATACAAATGTAAGACAGCCACAGTGACGAAAATTGTGAAGTGATGACATCATTACCTGACTCATTTGGATAGTCATATCAACTAAAATTGTTCAGGAACTGTCTTGAAAAAAAAAAAGGCAAAATCTTTTAATACATCATTTTGAGCAAAGTCTTACAGTTTCGTTTGTAAAATTTAATTCTTTCTTTCCAGACGTAACTCGAACTGGTCAAGAATTCTCCTTTTTAAAACACTCCTGTCACTGGAAGCATATCACATTGTGAAAAAGGTTCAAACTAGGCAGCCACTCTCAGGCAAACTTGACCCCACTGATGTTCAGCTTTTCTATCAGGTCCCCACATCCATACACCTTGAAAAGAGAGGAGCGCTGTGTTACGAGACTCAAAAGGACTGTGGCAGGGCTTTGGACTTTCTCATCCAAAGTCACAGTGTCTAATCAACTATTGAACTACAGATTTTACTACAGTGTATTTGCTGTTCACGTACAAGATACGACAAGACCCAACACGACATTCAGACCGTTTTACATACCACATGCTGTATGTACAATTGTACATATTCAGGGCTGCACACTAACCCATTCTGTCTACTGGTCGAACCTGTTCCTGTTAGACCAGTAGATGCCCAGTTTTTTTCAATTTTTACTGGTCCAAACCTAAAATTTACTTGTCCTGTTCTTTTTTTTCAAATGACCCTGACAATCAATTTTTTTTTTTAAAGTTTAGTATTTCCTGAATATTTTACTGTCTGGACAGTGATTTTTATACCAGTTTGAGACTGTTGGACTGGTGTCAGTGTTATTTGATAAATTGGATGCAGATCCAACTTCACATAATTTGTATTCAGTTTGATGGATAGATGTTAACCAGGGAAGATAATAACTTTAGAAAATACAGCATGGCATGATTAAGTGATACACTTTGTGTTATATTTCAATTATTCTTGACAAGTGAACATTTCACTTTGTTTTATTGTGATTATACGCAGAAAGGGTATTGATATCACAAGTAAGACATAGGAAAGCACATTGCTCATGGAATGTTTGTTGGGGCGAGTGTTGTGAATCAAACACCTTTCATTTATAAACAATATGTTCCATATAATTAAAAAAAAAACCAGAATTTACTTTAGTACACCTTACAAATTGTATATCACTGTCAAAAAGGTCCAAAGTCCCCTGGAACAGAGGTGAATACCTGATAAAGTCTTCTATGTCTGTGATCAGGCAAGAAATAAACTTCTCAAGTGTGTGATAGTGAACTGTAATCTCTTTTCGATTGTGCCATTTGTTTATTGAATGGTCATCAGTACCTTGAAGCTGAACTCTACAAATGGGCAAAGACAAAAAGCGGCATTAAAGGGGTAGTGTTAATAGTGTTATTAACTCTGCCAAGGGAGGAGCTTATGTTTTCATCGGCATTGGTTTGTTCGTCTGTTTGTCTGTTTGCAAAATAACTCAAAAATTTGTAAATAGATTTGGATGAAACTTGCAGGAAAGGCCATCTGTTGAGAATGACACAGAAAGCAGATGATCAAATTTTGGTGGTAATCTGGGAATTCTAATGGATTTTATGAAGGATTTTTTTTTTTCATATTTGGCAGATAGGGTCAATGAACTTGGGAGTTCAAGCTGCACATTTCTTGAGGTTTGCATACGTGCACTAAAGTGCATTCTCTAGTTTCTGCTAGGGCGAGGTGTACCATGCAGCTAGAAGTTGATGACGTAACAAAGGACTTCTATATTGGGAAATCGGGCGATTTTCAGCATGCATAGGCCTACACTGTACTTATGGGTGGAAATCACTGATTTCCATGAAAGAACAAGATCAGTGGTGGAAATGAGCTGCTTGGTGAAGGTCTGCACTCTCAGAGTGCTTCTCTTGTTAATTTTGTGACAGTCAGATTGTCTGCCTTAGACAGCCTTATGATACTTGATGCTACATCGAAGCAAGACCTTGCATGTAATGGGTATGTAATTGATGCACACTCTGTTACATCACTTACATTAACATTGAACTACATTCTTCATGTTGGCAAATTGCACAGTGATCATTGATACAATGACTAAGAATAAGATTTTGTGACATCAAGATAGAGTGCAGGTACAGATAGACATGTAGCTACCTGGGGCTGTTGTCATGTACAATGTATTTCATAGAGCAATAAATTCAAATTGTCATTAGTATGATATTCATGCACTAACAAATGGGATAAGTTACGTACAACATTACAGTACCTATTTGTATAATGCAGGGACCACCGCAAAATGGGGGGGGGGGGGGGTGTGATGGTTGCAGTCCCACACTCTTTTGACTCCAAAAGACATTGAAAAATTATTCTAATTTTAAAAAGTCACAACAAAATCCAAGACTATACAAGGGAAAGATATTCCTTGATGGTCCACTTTGGCCTGCAGCCCCCACCCCCCCCCCCCCCACCCTGGAAAAAAAAAACAAATAATGAAAAAAATAATTCTGCGGCCCCTGTATTGTTCAGGAAGGGAATGGTTAAAGGGACGCAGTCCTCACGAAATTTAAAAAAATATGTTGTTGTTGGTACCTCCAATGAACTACTTTCATCAAAAACAAACTTTCAAATCACCAAATAAGCTCGTACATTTCGGTTAAAAAAGTGTGACTCTGCAAATGAGCAAGTCTTGGCGGAGAGTCATACGTCATCGATGCACAACTCTTTCCAGCGGTGTTCTGCTCGTCATCCCTAGTTATTTATAAATACATGTTTATTATTTATTTTTATATTGATTGTATATATAAATAAGCTTGAAATATTTTGTTTGAAATAATAAAACCACATATTGTCACATTTTATGAAAAAATCAGATATGATCATTTTGAACACTTAAATTGGTTTTCTGAGGCACGGCTGTCAACTTGAGAGTAGGGCATCAATAACGTTGCACCTTTTGGCAGGCTCTTACACGATCGCTTGCAGGAATTATTTTTTAAAAATCGCGTACGGAGACAATTTTTGATGTCCACGCGTATAAATTGGTGAAAGGTTATATTTTTTACTCTTCTTAATTATCAGTACAGTGAAAATCTCAGGACTGCTTCCCTTTAAAAGCAAGTAAATGTGAATAGATGTCATTTACACAAGTGGAGACTGAAAAACAAGTCCCTAGTTATTGCCTTCATTTAACTTTGTCACAGGTTGTTTTGTAACTATTGTAGGTCCATGTGGATTGTGTGGATCAAGCAATATTGGTAGAACACATCAGCGAAGTTTTGAGGAAAAATCAGACAATCCATTGAACAGTAATCAATATGTTCATTAAATTTCAGTGCAGCCATTGCTGGATAAGAAGACAACATTAAACAACAGTTCCTAACATCATGTATGTACAACATACAATACAATGTATATAAAGAGTATTCCACAATATTTTGTTTGGGGTTTTTTTTCTGATACAGCCAATTAAACTGTGGTGTGGTGTGGAGCCGTACTTGAACCACAGATGTTTCAAACTTCAGCCAAAAGGAGTACAACCTTAGATCCTCCCCCCCCCCCCCCCCCTTGCCCCCATCAGCAATAATCAGCGCCTCACATACCAGGGCAGCCTTCTGGTCTTCCTTGCGTTCCTTGCTCTCTGACTGCTGTTGGGCGTATGCCAGTCCAAAGGAGCACAGGCCACACATAATGCAGCTGACAAGATGCAGGTACACGATTCGTCTTCTCTGAGTTCTCATCTTCCTTATCAGTCACTGTCAACTTCCCGACCAATTTTGCCCTTCTTTTCTTCTTTTTTTCAAGGTCCAGAAGATTTGGGGGTGAGCCGGATCACCCTAAGACAGCTGCTTGAAGTAGTCTTTATCACTGTCTCTCTAGATCCAAGACAAACAAACTGGTCTGTCCTTTGATACTCCCAGTCAGGAAACGTATTGTATGTCTTTCAGTTGCGCTGGCTAATTCTGAACATCAGCAACACAGACCTGAGGATATGAAACAAAACAAATATCAAGAGAAATGCTGAATGAGAAAACACTAAAGAGACAGAACAAAATTGGTCCAATCATTTCTGATTGAGTACAGCACAGATTTTCAGTATAGTCCTAAACTTGTGTTTTTTCACACTATTGCCACCAAGCAAATAACAGGTTCTGGAGGGTTTGTCATGTTTTTTGTGTGATCATCAGTGGAAGATAGACTTTTTTTAATCTACTAGTACATGTATATGCATAATTTACAAAATTGATGTCGAATAAGATATTGGCATCCCCTTCCCCCTCCCCCCCCCCCCCCTAAAAAAGAAAAAGAAATTATGTTCTCACTATGATGCTCCTACATACATGTACAGTGTAAGCCAGTGTACAGTTCCACTTTGCACATGAGCAGAAAAAGGTCATTTGTACAATCAGGCATGCTGTTCTTTTAATTCACTGAGATAAGCATTCCTGATGTAATGATTATTCATGTAACCCAAATGGTGCTTACTATCATAGCATATAAATTACTCCACCTGACAACAAGCCTCATATTTAGCAATATTGGTAGAAAAAGTTTGTTTATAATGCATTCAACACAAAACAATGAAATGAATACCTGCCAAAATGTCAATTGACAGACCATTCTTGTCACCTGCTCTGCGTAAGTTCATTCTTTGTTTGAACGTGAATTCCATAAATTGTGGGCATGCTCATGCATCATGCTGCTTTGAAAACAAGCGAAGTGCCTAACCAACTGAGAAAAAAGAAAGGTCATTTGAACCAATGTGCCCATGAGCTAACTGTAACTGGCTTATGTACAATGTACAGTCACATGGAGTCTGTACAGAGCAACATACAAGAAACTAGAATCATTCCCTGTCTTTTATTCTTCTACTTCTTCTTTTTTTTTTCCAATCAGGTTATGGCATCATATTACAGCTTAAAGGGTGTGTACAGTTCTGGTCGAGGTGAGGATTTAGCTTTTAACGTTTTGCGAGATATTCAGAAACCACTCTATGAGATGTCAAAGAGCATGCAATTCTAAAGGGTATCAAAAGTTTATTTGATGAAAATCGGTTTTGAAATGGCTGAGATATCCAAAAACAAGGTGAAACCTAATAAAGTTGTGGCCTGTCGCCTTTTATCATTATCACTTTTTTTGGATATCTCAGCCATTTCAAAACCGATTTTCATCAAATAAACATTGAATCCTTCTTAAAATCACATGCTCTTTCATATATCATATGAGGTTCCTCCTTATCTCACTTATTAATATTATAAACCTGAATTCCCACCTCAACCAGTACTGCACAGTCCCTTTAAATTATTCACCTATCAAGCATGGTAAGTGTACCAGTTTTACATTGCATAAAACAGCAGCAACCGACTTTTAATCTTAAAATGGTCATCAAAGTAAGATTAAACCTTTAAAAGCATTTACATAAAAGCATGCTGTTTACACTGGCTGAACTTTAGTCCTTCATCAATGCTATGCACCTCTAGCTTGTAATCAGCCTCATCGCATCACTTGAGATAAAGACAATGACAGAGTTTAAGACCAAGTTTGACCTACATTTGACCTGTATTCATACCAAAGTAACCTTTGCAGAGACACAGATTTGCAAACAATGGTTTGTGTTTTAATTCCAACAATAAGGACACCCTTTAAATAGATCACATTGCCCTACCTGAACGTCAACTGTTGCCTACAGGTGTCTATTACCTTGCATCATGTAGATGCCTTTACAATGTATACTTTGCATTCTGATATACACTGGTGTATATTGTACCAGTAACTACCTTCATTTCATTTTACACAAAATGCTAAAATTTCATTTTACACAAAATGCTACAAATGTACCCTCTTCAGGGGCAGACCTAGGAATTCCGTAAAGGGGAGGCGCCTTTACAAAAGTAAAGGGGGCGTACACCCCTCCCCGTTTTTTCTTTTTTATTTCTTTTGTTTTGACAAAAAGTAAAGAGGGGGCGCATGCCTGGAGCACCCCCCTCTGGATCCACCACTGCTCTTCTAGTGATCGAAATGGTGCGTGGACTGATGACTGACACGAAAGCAAATTGTTTGTGTTATGATCTTTGTATGTGAAAATCACAATAAGCCATGTGTGATATCATCGCAGTATAACAAGCCCATGGAAATGCACATAATTTGTACAGTTTGTGGGATGCTCAAATGGGGTTGCCATGATACTAGCCACAGGACACGGTGGACCCATAGTAGACATGTCAGCCATGAGTGGGCAGATGTCATGTCAATGTCATGCTGATAGAACCATACGATCGAGGCTGCCAGATTTAAGAATAAGATATAAGATTTCTTAACTTTCTTTTCACTTCTTCTTATCTTTCTTCAAAGAGAGTGGAACCTACACAACAGCTGCACAGAGGATTCCATGCTATCTTTTCAAGCAAAATACAGTAGGGATGAATATGCATGGAAGCATGTCTATGCAGTATCTGTACTCTGCACATTTGTGTTTTCTACCAAGCTGCCTGTTTTGTAATCCGTTACCGCTGTGGACTGTCAGCTATCCATTGTGGTACAACTATAAAGATTGGAAAAATACACTTGTAGGGCTCAATGGTGAAACAAACAAATGCACACACACACACATACACACAAACTACTTTTGAAGAAACACATTGTTTCCTACTTTATTAGCCCTTGCAAGAATAATAATGAGAAGACAACTTTACAAAGCAAGGACAGATGAGCCATGGCCAAGCACATGCGATAACCTCAAAATGCCATTTACAGTAATTTTTGTATAATCATAAAAACATGATGGGTCATAGTACAATTGTATGATTTCACTGTGTCTCAAGAAGAATGCACTCACACACTGAATGCAGCAGATGTAAGAATTACGATTTTTAAGTCCTGTGCATATCAGGCAATTTATTCACTTCATGATACTGATGTTCACAAAACTAAAAAGGAACCCCCATCCGTTTAATAAACTGACCAAAAGATCGGTCTGCATGTATCTTGTCGGGATTGTATATTCCGCAGAGACCGCCTGGGTCCTTGGCTTTTGCCTTGGCTTCCTACTACGGAGGGCTGCTCACGTAAAAAAATGACAAAAACTCCTCTGGACAGACAGATTTTTCTGTTTTTAGACAAGGTAAAACAGCTTACACATTCTAGATTTCTACTTTGCCATGTCCATGATAATGATAATTGATATCTAAATTTGAATTCAAATTTACATGAGTGGTTGGTCTGTGCTTAGCGGGTTGAATTGTAATAAACAGTGAGCACGCACAATTAAGCAGTGGAACAGCCTTCCTCAGGAAGCCATCGAGGCCAACACCATTGACACCTTTGTTTGTGTCCTGGGCCTCGAGACAGGAGTAATCCAAGCATCAAATTCTTTGTTAATTTATTACTTATTATTCTTTATTTCAATGAATGAATGAACTTTTATTGTTTCTTGGGATTATCTATTATTCAACAAAATAAATTATATTGCTGCTAAACTCAAAATCCACTGCACCGTGCAATACCGACCTACCTGACAAAGACAAAGTGACAGAATAATCAGCATGTTGATTGCGGTCACTCACCAGGAAGAAGAAGAATTCTACAGAAGTATTTAGATATCCTCTAAATCAAACATTGTTTGAAGACCACGTCTATGCATGGCTACGCGGTCTAAAAAGTTAGCTTCACCAACACTTACCAGACTACCTAGCCTAACGTTAGACCCCGCTGCTGCTGGGCCCCTCCTGGCCCTGTCATTCATACTCATGTCATGAGATTCACGGCAAGGCCAAGCAAGGGTTATTACAAATTAAAGCCCAAATAGCAATACACATTTCAGAGCATGAATTACTATTGTCTAGTAGGCCCTATACGGTAAATTTAATGATAAATCAATTTGAAGTGATACGTACCATATCCGATATTCGTCGGAGGCCAGAATCCCTCCCGTGAGAGCTACCGGTTTCTATTGTACTGTATACTGCCGACGTTGTTGAACGATATCCATACATTACACAGGGTCAGTTACCGACATACGTACAATTACGTACTATTCACGTACATTATAGCGTGCCATAGGGTTTACATACAGCAGCTGCTCGCTTACGGCGCTGTATGCGGTGCCAACGTGTGAATGATGTGGTGGTCTCGTTGTTTCAACTTTTGCCACAAGCTGGCGCTCCTCTTCAAGATTTAGCTAAGTCCCTCGAGCTAAAAAAGGAACACCCGATGTTGGATGTTGGTAATCACACAGAATTTATTGTAAAAACTCAAAGGTCCAGAAGAAAGACAAATCTATTAAAACAATACAATGTATTTGTATTCTAACCTTATTTTGTATTTTTCCTTCCTTAGTCGTCAAAATTCTCTCATATTTATGTGCAAACGACAGGAACATATCACACAATATTGTCTTGTAATATTCCTCATCTATCCAACTGATATTATTAACAATTTGCTGAATTTACATTGAGTTTATCTGCAGTTTCCGCTCATGAACCTTCTATAAAAGAGAGAGGGGGTTCTCCCAGTAGAGATCTTGGACTTTAAAGTCATATCAAGTCTTCTGTCTTATCTGTATTTGAAATGAAACTATTGTGGCTGTTGGGATATCTCAGAAAAAAAAAATACTGTTTAATAGGACTGTCCTTGATTGTTTGAATTTGTTTTTCTATCACATCAGTGATGCCAGGCCAGAGACCTGTTACTACAGAAGGTACATAATAGTATAGTATAGCAGAGCATAGTATACTAGCAGTATACTTAGTAGTCTACACAAAGTATAGTATAGCACAGTAGGCCTATGGTATACTAGTAGTAGAGTAAAAGTAATATACTTTGCCTTGAGAGTTTCTTGATACAATTATAGGCAGAGGTGACTCCAAAAGAACTTTTCACTGAGGGGCGCAACCCCAAAGTAAATACTTGTATTCTTCTGAAGGCATTAAGGCCTATATAGGTTTAAACAACAACTCGAAATTAGGCAAAGTATATTTGTTTTATATTTTGGATCAAAAATTCAAACAAAAGAAGGGAAAATAGTTTAAAAATGCGAGGTGAGAAGTCTTGTGGTGGATGCAATACTGTGAAGGAACCCTAAACTGACCCTGCGAAGCAGCGCACGATGTCAGAGCTACTGCTCTTTGTGAAATGTTCTATTTCACAGAGTGACGGTACAAAGAGGTACGCAATGTCAGAATTGCTTTGTGACGTCACAATTGTTTTGTTAGAAATTGTTACATTTCACAAAGTGACGGTACGAAGTAGTGCGCAATGTCAAAATTGCTTTGCGACGTCACAATAATTTGTTAGAAATTGTTGCATTTCACAGAGTGACGGTACGAGGCAGTGCGCGATGTCAGAATTGCTTTGTGATGTCACAATTGAAGACCTGAATATAAAAACGACCCAAGTCCAATTTTTTGCCAAATTCAGTTTGACATGAGAAATTGTAGCTTATGCAGGGACTCATCTTGTGTATGAATGATAAATACTAATTACCCCTGGAAGTGCCTGAAATGAATGAGTTAAATCTTTAATGAATGTAAGAATGAAGGACTTGGGTCATGCTTACATTCATATTATAGCGCCCTCTCTCATCCTTCTGTCATCTTTATAGCAAAATATCATGTATATGAATCAAAGAACGACCCAAGTCCATCACACAAAATGGCCTCTCGACAATTAATGTAAATGTTAATTGTCATAATAACATATGTTCTAATTTGTATATACAGTGTTGCCTTCCCATCACAGTTAAATAGAATATTATTGGAAAAATAAAGAAGATCTGAAGTCTTTTTTAAGTTTACTCGAAATGGTCTTCCATGGACTTGAGTCGTTCTTATATTCAGATAAAATCGTTTTGTTTTATTGTTATATTTCACAGAGAGACGATGCGTGAAAGCTGAGTACAATTTCAGAATTGCTTTGTCGTTGTGTCATCATTTTTTTTTTGCAAATAGTATACAATAGTATAGTATAGTATAGTATAGTGTAGTATAGTAAAATATAATATATTGCATTTCCCATAATTATCCCTCCCCATAGAGAGAGAGAGAGAGAGAGAGAGAGAGAGAGAACGAGAGACTGTCAGATGTAGGGGATAATGACCATGATTCATCATATCAGATAATCAATAATCTTATATCATCAGCGGAGAGCGAGGACAATATTAGAACGTTGAGCAAAATCGGCTTCAGGTTCTTCAGAAAAGGAGATAAAAAAGCTGCAGCATTGATTATAAAGATCAACCGCACTTTCAAATCCGTCTTAATTGCACTTATCATCCCTGCGCACATGTGTGGACAATAAAATTTAAAAAGAAAGGGATGTCTTACTTTAAAAAACAGCAATGCACTTGAGTAGGACAGTGGCGGATCCAGGGGAGCGCAACGGGCGAGCGCCCCCTAAATTTTTGTTGAAATATAAGAAATGAAAATAAAAATGGAAGGGTCGTGTGCGCCCTTTAATTTTGTAAAGCTCCCCCCCCCCCCTTCACGGAATTCCTGGATCCTCCCCTGTACTAGGAGATGTATGCATCTGAAAAAAAATGCGATGATGCAGTGTGATCGGTCCAAGTAATATTCACAGATTACGAAGAAAAGGGAAGACCCCCCCCAAAAAAAAAAAAAGTGAGAAAAAAGTGAAAGAAGAAGAGGGAAGAGAAATGAGGAGAGTGACTAACAATGTCCAGTTATTTCTATTTCATAGTGCGCGTGCAGCTTTATTTTTGTGCTAGAATAAAGGAAACATCACGGATAGAAAGAAAAAGAGAAAGAATAGTTTTTAAATGCAGGGACATACACGAAATCAGAAGGCGGTCTAGACAGAAAAAATACAGATTAGGGCCCTTATGTTCATCCATTATCTATAGTGTTCGCCTAACAGTTCTTTCTTTAGTGAACTATTAGGTACAGAAATAGTAACACAAAAGTGTGCTTGTATGAATGTCGTCTTACAAATAAGGGGCATAGCCTTGATACTCATAAAAGCCTTACAAGTAGTGAATGATGGTAAAAACATTGAAAAGAAAAGTTTTCACAAACGATCTCCCCTCTTATAATTCTTCTTCTTCTTCCTCTCCTCCTTCTTCTTCTTCTTCTTCTTCTTCTTCTTCTTCTTCTTCTTCTTCTGCTCCTTCTTCTTCTTCTTCTTCTTCTTCTTCTTCTTCTTCTTCTTCTTCTTCTTCTTCTTCCCCGTTCTCCTTACACCGAGAACGACACTGTTCATTAGGTGTTGTTGTCTTTTTTTCCTCAGAGACATCAATTGATGAAAGCAATTGTCGCAAAAAAAAAGGGTAAAGGAATAAAAACAACAGCAAGCCGTTATTACGATGCTGTATTCTGAAGGAAAATTTCTGTGTTCTGTAAAAAAGTAATGACAACAGTGACAACCAAATGCGCTCCTGTAATCCAGTTCCTTTGCCTATACAGAAAAGAAAACAAACCAATTAACAAGCAAATAATACTAAGGCCTGTGTGTTTAGTCAAATGAGACAGTACCCTTTTTCTTGTCTTTAAATCAGGGGTTGAAAAAAAACAGTTGTGTGTGTGTGTGTGTGTTTGTTTTTTTTTTCATGAATGTCAAAATGTGTCGCCGCTGTGACTCGACTCACACACCATCCTCGATCCGATCCGGCAAGTGGAGTGATGACGTCACTATCGTCAAGCGAAGCCTGAACCTTGGCAACGATTTTCATCGAGTTTCTTTTGATGTGTTCTATGCAGAGATAGGAGAGCTGCTTTTCACCGAACCGTCGATGTTTCCAACAAGTCACGATGGCTAATAAGAGGGGAAGAGATGCCTCTGATGATAATCGAGAGATCGAGAGAATTCGGGCTGAAATTGAGCAAGAAAAGCAGATGAGGTATCACAATAATGCAATCGTGGAAGTAAATCGTAGTCCCACTCCCCTTGATCTGTGTTGTGTCACGCATTGGCTCACGCCTATGTCTTGCTCAGCTCGGGCTTTCTATTTCTAAAGTGAACCCCGGCGCCCGGAGCGCTGTGACCAGTTTAATCCACATGTGCCCTAGATATTTATGACTTTGTGTGATTCTGTAAATTTTGAGTGATGGTTATGCATATTATAGATCTGTCGCCGGCCTTATTGTGGGTCCATGCTATTCACATCTGTCTAGAATGACCAGACGCTGCGCATTGTGCGAAGACACGTGTAGTATGGTAGGTGTCCAACCTACCGACCGGGTCCATAACGACCGGCCGCGCATTATAATGGCATTGCGCGTACAGAAAGAAAATGTACGCATGGGACTACGCGCAACGGTGTTCGATTCTTCACTGGGCTACGCTACCGAGTAAAATGTGGCGAAAACAACTAGACCCATCTAAGTATTCCCTCTAAATTACCGAAATTTAGCAAAATCGAGTAAGGTTTATCGTGTAACTACATATAACTAGGCCTACCTTTGCTGACTCGTTGTTAGATGTCGAGTATCCTTCCGTAATAAATTTGACGATTTTGACCGCAAAATTGTCACCGCCGCTTGTACGATCGTGCACACACGTTACACATATACATGACACAAACATTTTGTCGCCCGCTACGACCGTACGAGTTGATGCAGAAACGAGAAATGAATGTGAAACAACAAACCGACTCATCTAATTTATTTCAATTACGATGAAAAGTTTCCTAATGAAAATCAAGTCAAATTCATCAAACAGTCCTTCAAAAGTAATATCGAAGGATTCAAAATATATTCAAATATTATTGGGGAAAAAATGACGGCTAGAAAAAAACAGCGGCCTGTCGAAAAAACGCATTTAAGTGCCCTTTATACGCATTGTCAGGGTGGTCGGTTGAAATGAGCAGGGCAACTGAGTGCGGAAAAAATGACACCCCACGCGTTCGAAGACGCCATCTAAGAGCGCGTACCTCAGATCGCATTTTTAGTGCGCGCTTGTGAATCCGGAGTATTTTCTCCACACGTGAGTAAAATTTCAGTCAAATTGTGAGATTTTTCACGTTTCTATTGATAGAAAAAACGTTAGGTGTCCGGTATTATGAACACCCAACCATACTATAGTAATGTTACAGCATAGGGCAAAATAATTTGTGCACTTTACGTAAGGGCACCACGCATCAGAAGGGTACCTTAACATCAGCACCCTGCGTATCATGGCTGTTAGTGTATACCCAGTCATTGGGTGTCCGGACAGGTTGTGGGACCGGACGCGTACTGTAAACTAGTGTAAAGTGCATCTGGTTTGACATTGACATGCCTACGTAAACAGTTTTTTGTCAGTGAGGAGCTGTGCATAAATGCGTATTCAAAGTTAGATATAAGCAAGTCAGTGCGCGAGAGTCTTAAGTGTCCGGACACCCAACCCCCCATCCTATAAAACAAAAAGGTATGCATGGGATGACGCGCCATAAGCTACGCAAATTATACAACTTTATGTCAAATGAAGAAACGAAAAACAAACCTAACTACACAGGGTTCAATTACATGCTATTACTAATTAGATCTAGTCAATTATGAATAAGACGCATGACTGAAATTCACATGTGTATGACCTACTAACACTATAGAGGGAGGGGTGCTGATCTTGAGGTACCCTTTTAAGCTGTGCGAAGAAAATGCATTGCACGCACTAAAAGAATGGCATTATTTCACTTCAGAGATTGAGAATCAACAGGACGGTCATAAGATTTGAAACTGCAGTATTTATGGCATATTTGAAACAAAACTTTAAAGCAAATTTGTTTGATACTTTTGGAATAAACGTGCTACAGATTCTTAGGGTGGCGATAGGTAGTAACCCTCAATCATACTCTCATCATCACAGACACAGGAATGATAATGTGTATCAAGTTACGCTAGAGCCTACTCATTAAATCTATGACTTACTACCCTTATTCTTGCTTCCGCAGCGTAATGCTCGATCAATCAATGCTTGAGTTGACAAACACACTCATGGAGCTGGAGAGAAGATATGATGGTGTCATGGATGAAGGTAAACATTCTTTGACATATTTGACATTGTTTGTATTTTTGTATTTTTACATGATCATGTGTATGACATGTTATATTATGATTCCTTCCCCAATAAGCTAATGACTGCAGGCCTATACGTACCTCCGCCAAGGAAGGAAGTTTTATGTGATCATGGGTGTTAGTTTGTCTGTTTGCAAAATTACTTCAAAAACTTGTGAATGGATTTGAATGAAACTTGCATGAAAAGTTGCTTTGATAATGGTGAAATGATTAAATTTTGGTAGTGATCCGGGAGTTTTTCTGGATTTTTGACAGATTTTTTAATCTTTTGGCATATAAGGCCAATGAACTTGAGAGTTCAAGCAGCTAACAGCACTTACTGGAGGTTTACATATGCACACTAAGGCGCATGCTCTGCTCAGGCAAGGCACTGTGCAGCTTGAAGCTGATGACGCAAACAATAGGCTTGTATATTGGGAAATTGCATGCATGTTTGGGTGGAAATGAGTGGCTTGCTTGGTGGAGGTCTGCGCTCTCAAAGTGCCTTTCTAGTTTGCATAGTATTTGCCATAAATGAAATGTTACAGTACTGGCAGCCATGAGCCGCCTATTACTTTATCTGGAACAGCTGAAATTTTTTTTATATCATGTTTTTCACTCCTCTGGCTCTGCTTGATATTCCTCACAGACCATTGCTTACATATTTGTCTGTAAAGGTACTGTTCGAGCTGAAATTTTCGAGGTGGTTTTATTTTCGCGAATTTTGCAAATCGCCTTTGAACCGCGAAAATGTCCTCCAAGTAGCGATTCGCGAAAATATCTGTATGCAAAAATTTCAGCTTGTACAGTAATGAATTTGACTCCCTTATTCAACAGTGATTAAATCAATTTGCTCTTTCTGGATTGGTACACTGTATTATGAGTCACTACCTCAGTCATTAATTCAAGAGGGTTATTCTGTGTTGCTCATTGACTGCCATGTTTGACATTCCAGAGGCAAGGATATAATTTTTGTTTTTATTATTCTGACACTTTCATCAGATTGTTTTAATGAAAAAAAAAGTTCTCATTGAATCATTATGACTATATCACAGAATTATGTTTGTCTTTATGATGTTCTGGTGTTCCTTGAATCCAAGGTAATGAATGGAAGACGAGGTTTGAGACTCAGGAAGAACTCAACGCTCTCCTTGAGAAGCAGATTCTCGTTCTCAAGGAACGTCTGGACAAGTCCAAAGAAGATGCCAAAGACGGCTTTGATGCACAACTCAAATCTTATGATGAGCTGTCTGAGGTACACATAATTTGTAGGCCTCACACAAAATGCTTGGCATTCTGCCAATGAAGAAAGGGTTTGTTGCTAGCAAGATGTCAGCTAAGGAAATTTTCTTCTGTAAAGACAGGATGCATGTTGTGGTTGTAGTTAAGTTAGCATTTTATGCTTTTACACAGATATTCACATAAACATGAGTTGAGACATGATAAAAGTTTAACACTTAATGGCTTAACATGTTAAGATGCGCATCACATAGAAAAGAGTTGAGGATAATAACAAGTTCAAGTTAGCTTCATCATGCCAATAGTATTAGCTTAGATCATTGACTGTTTATCACTTCAAGCCTAACTGTCAATAGTTTAAACACGAAGAACATTTGCAATTAATTTCTTATACATACGTATTATGCTCTGGTCAGATGATAATGATTAAGATACCATCATCTGGGCCCCATTTCATAACAGATGTTAGGGCAGTAACTCTTGCTGGAATGACAACTTCCCACAGCAACAGCTAATCATGAGGCCAGATCCGTATCATTACCATGACGATTACCATTCCAGCAAGAGTTGCCATCGTATCAACTTTTTATGAAATGGGGCTCTGGTGTACCGGTATGTTCTGAATTAAATCAATGCTATTAACATACAGTATCATTCTATTTTTTGTTTGTTTTCAGTCAAGTCTAAGGAGGCTGGTTCGAGAACTTGAGAGAGAGAAGAATAGCTTGAACAGTCAGTTGAGGGATTATGACTGGAGGCTGGACCAGGAGTCTAAGGTTAGCTGCATTACAGAAATCATTGCTCATTATTTCCTTCTTTTTTTTTTGGGGGGGGGGGGTCTCCCCTTTTTCTTCCTCTATTTTGTTTTAAAGTTGTAGGTTGTATTTTAGTTTGCTTTGGGATGGAGATGAGTGGTTTCATTTTATAACTGGTGATTGAAACAATCTCCTAACATATCTCTTTCAACCTGAAGGCACTATGTATCATTGTTGTACATTTGTTGCATTCTGTAGCGTTTATCCAAGATTCTAACCATAAGACATTGTCAGGGATTTACGATATTTCAAACCTGTTTCCAATTCTATCCAAGGACAAGAGATGAGTCAGATCACACACTGAGACCTGATGCATATATTTTTGATTTGCGAGTGCAAGTTATCAAAGAAATCAACAGAAGGAAGATTAATGAATGTATAATAATCTATGCATGATCTTTCTTTCAGTGAATGTAAATGTTTATGCAAGCATATATGCCTTGCTGCAGTTGTATTGTTAATAACATAGCTGTTCATGTTTATAAAAAAAGTTTTTTTTTCTTTCAATTCCTATGTAAAATGGTTGTAATCTGGGTCTATGTTCATTCATCTTCTCTTTTGCTAACAATTTTGTCCTTTTCAGTTACAAATCTAGCAGACAGATGCCGACCTGAAATCAACATCATTTTGCAAATGATTATTATATTCATTTTTATCAGCTCTTCAAAGGAATTGTCATTGTTATGAACTGATACCTGGATATAAAAAAAAACCCTCTAAAAATGTACATACAGGTATGTAGGTATGACATGTGGTATAATAGTGTATACTGTCTGCATTGTCAGAGCAAATTTTTATGTCTATTGTGACCTGGGGGGCGTTTCATCAACGAGTTCGTCGGAGTTTTCACCGACAAATTTGCTATCAGCCAATCAGACCAAGGATTTCATTAGCTTTTAACAGTTGTCAGTGTAAATCCTTGCGTCTGATTGGCTGATAGCAAATTTGTCGGTGAAAACTCCGACAAACTCGTTGATGAAATGCCCCCCTGTTCTCTAATTATATAAATACTGTAACTGAGATATAATATCAATGTTCAGTAGGTACTATCTCCTTCATTTTCTCATCATGGTCTCATACAGGCATTTCACAAGGCGCATGAAGC
Organism: Diadema antillarum; assembly: GCF_040938485.1. Classification (NCBI taxonomy): domain Eukaryota; kingdom Metazoa; phylum Echinodermata; class Echinoidea; order Diadematoida; family Diadematidae; genus Diadema; species Diadema antillarum. The sequence continues at coordinate 426,931 of NW_027271972.1, read as the reverse complement.
AAGAAAGAACTACCTCACAGAATTGAGAAATGTAAGACACCTCACTTTATTCTGTCAGAAAAGTACACGTAGCTGTCATAGAGCTGTAAGACATACGTAGGCCTAATGTTAACTTGATATTTCGTTTGTCCCTGGTAACCAATCCAAACGCGATGTGGCTGCAACTTTAAAACCTGGTGTTTTAGCCCTGCTATAGTGCAGGTATACCCTGTGTATATCTACATCTGTACTAATACAGATAGATAGCAGTGAGTACATGTACGTGTACATATTTTGTGTCAAGATACTTAGGGAGAAAAACAGTTCCATTCCTTGGGGTTCAACTTTGACCATGGCTGTGGTCTGTAAATGTTATTGTTAGATGATTGCATTCATTTCACTTGAAATGGCAAACGTGTGTGTGTGTGTGTGTGTGTGTGTGTGTGTTTTCTTTACAGAGAGAGTACAGACCATTCCAGTGTTTTATTGTACAAAGAATGTCCTAGCTCCATTTGACTTCAAATCGCCTGAATTGATTGAATGCAGTGCAAAGCTCTCTCTCGCTTGCCATATACTGTAAAAGTGGATATTTTCGCGCGACTAATTTTTTTGTCCTCGGCCGGGTAAGAAGAGTTTCACATGTTTTTAATTCCGCAGAATCAAGACATCAACTACTGGAACGTATGGCAAGCAAAAATATTCACATGCCTTTCTCTATTTTCGCGCTAGTTTCTGGTTGCGCAAAATGCGCAAAAACTTCAGCACCGCAAAAATGTCCACTTTTACAGTATCTATAGTAACTGACATGCTTGAAAGTAAAACTGGAGTCATGAAAATTGTTGAAATTAAATTGAATTCCCTCACATCCTGTGCAGAATGTGCCATAATATACCCTTATGGGTACATGTTTGCCAACCTTCAGGATCAATGCAAGCAATGGTAGCAGTAATTTTCAACTGTTAGAGCAAAATATCAAGCAGTTATAACCTCCATGGCACTGCAAGGATCAATAAGGTCCTCTCACTCAAGCTGTCTGTGCTGCCATTTACCTGGTATAGCTCCACACACTTTGCGGCAATGTGTTCTGTGCCCACACCACTGCAAGATGGCCTCGTTCCATGAAATTTATAAAAATGTGCAAGGATATGAGTCGATTCACAAACAGCATGGAGACTAGAAGTTCCAGAGGGAAGAATGTCAAGAGAATGAGAGATTAATCGGTATTCATTTCAGTTATGCAACATCATAGCTTTAAAATATTTACCTTAAGGTTGATGCTGTTTGTATGTATGTGTGTGTGTGTGTGTGTGTGTGGGTGTTTCTGCTACTGCTCCTACATCAATCTATCCTTCTGTATTACTCCTTGTAATGGTCAACTCCCAAATAAGGTTTGATCTGCTTCCCATTGTAGGCAAGAGTTCAGGAGGAGGAGTACAGACAGACTCAAAGGGGGCTGAAAGGCAGTAATTTCAGCACACCAAGGGACAGCAAGAACAGTACCCCAGGGAGCAGGGAGCCTGGAAGAAAGTGAGAAGATATCATTCACCTCATACAGTGCACTCCCATTATAACAAACATGGTTATAACAAATATCTTTTGTCAACAAAGGAGAAATTCAGGTCCAAAAAGTTATAATCTATATAATCTTTATATATTTCACTGTTCAGCTATAACAAAATTTTGGTATAATGAAAGAAAACTGCTGGTCCTGAAGACCTCATTATAACAGATTTACAGATGCTTCAGTTTATCCACAAGTTGTTTGATGACTTGTTTGTGTTTACTTGCTGATGTTTGAAAGTAGGTATTATGGGCCTGTCCCTTGAATGCTTGACTTTACTTGTATGTTGGTAACCTGATAACCTGCAGCATTTCATAACATGTCTATTTTGTTGCTTTTTTTCTTCATACAGTGTACCGGACAACCAGAGAATTATAGACCCCCGCAGGGGACCCATCAGAAAGACAGCTGCAGTGAAGAAACTACCCAAGTTGGACACGCCATAGCGTGAAATCATGATTCTGTGATGAAGTCGGCTATGTGCAGTAGGATGATTGGAGTGAGAAACAAATCAGATTCCACCGTGCACAAGAGCCTCCTTAGTTTGCCCTTGAATGGCTGACAATGACTATCTTCAGCTTCTTTAGCTAATAGCATGAAGTGACGATAGAGCAGTCATGTATTCTTGTGATTTATGAAATGTATTTTGCTCTGCAAACTTGGACAAAGCATTTCAGGTGAAATATAGTTTTCAGAAGGGCTAAAAAATCATCTTCCACCATTTGGACTTTGCTTGCAATATACTGTGTTGAAAAGTCTGCCAAGAAACTCGTATGGCAGATGCAATTTGCCAGGATAATGATTTGTTTTGGAGTACTTTCAGATCAAAAGTGTAAAATAATTAAGGTCGCTTTACCCGATGTTTATTCCTCAATCACTCTCGCCAGTCAGGAGTGGGTAGGTACGGAGTACATCGCTTGATGATCTATCGTTCTATATATTGTTCTATAGCAGTCATATTTCCCAACAAGCTGCATGCAATTCACTCTCGCGCAGAAGAGTGATGGATACCGCTATGGCTCAATTAACATTCGATTATGAAATATTACATAGCAACCATGATCAGATATACTCTCAGATTGCCATGTTGTCACCAAACTTTTTTGGCCAATATTTCACATTTTGGTTTTAACCCAATAGATATTGAGTCATCAAAGACGTATTTCACACATTTCGTATGGATGTGTGTACATTTTAGACCAAAATCAACAGTCTCTGCAGGCACACAAGAACTTTGGTTCACCTTTAACTTTGACTTGCAGCAAAGCCAGGTGGTCTTGTCTTGTACATGAACCCAGTCATTATGCTTAAATAGCACGAGCTGTATTAGTCCCTTGACTCTGTACCATTATCAATCACATTTATGGGCTTATTTATCCGTCTTGTTGCTTATACTTGCACTATGTAAATGAGTGGGTATGAAGACTGAAATTTGGAACAGAGTGGCACATTGGAGTGTATCTAAAAGTAAATATTTTTGTGTAAAAATATGTGATATATTTATTTGGAAGAAAGTAAAGCCCAAGCAAAGTGTAGACATTTTTTGGGGAGTGCAAGATAACACTATCTTCCATCCTTGTGCCTTTTCTCCAAGAGACCAAAAAAAAAAAAAAAAATCAGATCACAAGTTTTGCAAAACCTTTGATGTTCAAGTACACCTGAGAGCAAATAATTTTCTCATCTTTTATACTTGAAGTTCAAGAACAAAATAGATAATGCTATTAACAGAGAAAAAAAATCAAGTTTTTTTGAACTATCAAAATGACTGCGCTAGTATAGATAGATATTCTTGGGGTTATCCTGAAACATGCAATGTACTTTTCAAGCATAATTTTCATGTTGTAGATCACGAAGAGTGGATAGAGTAAAATATCTCTGGACCAACTAGTGAGCTTATCTGCTGAAATACAAGGAGTATGGCACTTCAACACCTTTGTGGTCACTAAGCATGAGACATGTTGTAGATAATATTCACTGGACTGTCCATGGTAATAATCCAACAACACCAATACCTTGGATGCCATTTTTTTCCCACTATCCAAACTTTCATGCAATTGAACAACACTAATCATCTCAACTTTGCTGAAGCGTAAACCTTGCAGGCTTGGGGTGGGGAAACCCATAAGAACCCCAATCACTAGATAGTTTTTGACTGTACAACTCCCTCATTGCACTTTCCTTCTTTTCCTTAAATTCTTTCAGGAATTATGTGTGAATGTGACTGTGTAAGTTCAAATTATATGTTGTGTTTGTAATTACTATCATTATTTTTTTTAAATGCGAGTCTTCAAATTTGCATCCCATCGAATGTGCATGTAGCAACTGACATGCAAGAAATAACTTGCATTAACACTGAGGTCGAATTATCTGCAGTGAAACCTTCATTTCCTATCTTTCATTGTCTCAAGAAAGGAAAGGGTCACCTTTATAACGTAGTGGTGATGCTTTTGATTGAATCAATAATACGAAAGGCACTGCCTAATCTATCACTTTCAGTATCAATAGGACTATCAAGTTAAAGCCCCATTGGTGATTTGCATTTCAGGGCTGCTTTACATTGTACACATAGCATGTTCATGAATGTGTCATGGCGCAAAGGTTTGTACACACTCCCACACACATTCTACAACTCTTGCAGAGAAGTGCATCCCATTAATTAAGTGTAGAGTAAATGCAAGTGAAGTGCAATAGACATTTTAAATTTCAAATTATGAATGTAGATATAATATATATGTAGTTGTGCTGAGGACAATTATTAAACATCTTTTACCCTCAACAAAGTGAATGTGTCAACCTTCTTATGCAAGCTGTGTCAAGATTGTCTAAGGACAGCCAAACTACAGTATGTTGTATATAGCCATTTAAAGGGATGGTATAGTTTTGGCTGATATGGGGGATTCAGGTTTTAACTTTTTGCGAGATAATTATATGAAATATTAATGAGCATTCAATTCAAGAGGAATTAAAAGTTTGAACCCACTCGATTATTAGGACCTCTTTGTTTATTTTGATTTTTTTATCTTGGCCATTTCAAAATCGATTGTCATCCATAAAACTTGATTTTTCATAGAATTGTAAAGTTTTCATAATGAAGTGGTTTCTAATTATCTCACAAAAAGTTAAAACCTGAATCCTCATCTCAGCCAAACCTATACCATCCCCGTCAAGGGAAATTTCAGACCAGCTAAATGCTATTCTGATAAGAAATACTAAAATTCTATAAATGGGTCAAAATCACACACACACACACACACACACACACACACAAAATACAAGCCCATCTTTATTAAATTTCACTGTCATGTCTGGAAGGATTTTACTCTTTTTTTTCAGACTAACTTTTAACTAGTCAAGAATTTCCTTTTAAAGGTCAGCAGCTGAGAATGAAAACATCTCTTTAAGCCATCAGGTAATTGTAGTAATTTGCTGGAGAAATTATCATCTAGTCCTCATTGAATTGAAAATCTAGATTTTACTGCATGTCCTACATTTGAGAAAGACTACATGAAACTTGTTAAAGTTGCACAAAATCAGAGTAGATTTTTTTTTTACAAAATTGCAGTATGAGAGAGCAACATTTACCCCAGTCTAAGGCCACTGCATGCTACATGTATACGACTTTTGGTCATATGACTGACTGATTGTGGATGTGAAATAAACAAGTGTGTTTATTCTGATGCTATTGTGATTTACAATGTACAGTACGAAGTATTTCAAATCCAAAGTCGGTCAGTCGTGCATAGAAAGTTGTATAGTGTGTGGTGGCTTTAAAATGTGCTGCCAGTTTAAGAATCACTTCCAAATTGAGCCGTTTAGAGGTTTTTATTTAAAAGAACAATTATGTAATTCTGATCAAAATATGGCTCAAATAAAAAACACTTCATCCTACCTAATGAAATACTAACAATAATGAAAAATCATACAGCAATAAACCACATAATATACTGAATGTGATTCCTGGGACATGATGGGTTAAATTTAAAACCATCTCTTTGGTTTTAAAATGTTTGACTTATAAATGCTTGGTTGACTGCATCCTGAAGAAGTATATCTATTGTACACACATACCAAAAACAACAAAACAACCACACACACACACACACACACACACACACACACACACACACACACACACACACACACACACACATGTATTTGCAGTGGCCATCAGACACAAACATGCTTTTGATATTGACACAATTTTTGTCAAGCGCTTTTTCCCTTTCATTTTCTCTGATTTTGAACAAGCTCTCAAAGTTTCACACCCATGGCTATGCCTCCACAGAACACTCTTCTGCAATGATAATCACTTCCACATACAGTCAATCTTGCGTACGTCGACCTCGCATAAGTCGAACAATCGGCTAGGTCAAAGGACTTGTCAAGTCCTCTTCTCTTTATATTCTATTGACTTTAATCCTCATAAGTCAAATTTTCCCTAAGTCAAAGCTATCTATTCAGTCCGAATAAAATTCAACTTAGGCAAGGTTGACTGTAATAAAAAGGGACAAAATTTATGTAAACAATAAACGCAATTCAATACGTTGTATAGAGTTTGCACATGAAATACAGGTTTAATGCACCCTCCTCTGGACCACAGAGCTGCACAATTCCTTTAAAAGTCATCTCGACATGGCACACTGATGACTGAAACATTTTCATTTGAGACAAGCATACATTGAAGTTAGTCTTATTCACTTCGAATGCATGAGAAGTAAACATCCAAAGCTACTCTTGCTCAATTCACGGCTGTTTTATGCAGGAACCAAACATACCACTGGACATATTGGTTCCTAACAACAGATCTTTTTACAAGTCCATTCCATTGTTTCTTTTTCAAGGATAGTCCATGACAAATGAGTGCTCAATTCATTGCATTTACTTGAATTTCTGTTTGGTGAATGATATCTGTTTTGACTGCATGCCTTGGACACACTTCAGCAAGTGAAATTGGAAACCTCTGTAAAGGAAGAGTTGTTCAAGTAGAAAAAAGTAGTAAAATGATTTATTTCATTTTACACTTTTATATGATGCACTACCTGATAATCTTACAATGTACATTCCAAAGGGCAAGCTGCCAGTGTCATATGCAGGGGTGTGAGAGTACTTGCAGGAAAAAAGAAAAGAAAATTATGACAAAAAATAAAGTCTAAAGTGCATTAAACTGGGGGCATTTCAATGCAATTAAATTGCTGAAAAGTTTGAAAAGTGGGTTTTGGGCAGAGTAAAAAAAAATCTGAAATTAGATTAAATTCGGGACCCTCACATTCATGAATAACCATGGCTGATGTTACGTTTGGCTCGTGTCCACAATACAGTCAATTGTTTGAGAAAAACACGTTCAGTAAAAAAAAAAATACAGGACTGCTAGTGGTTATCATGCTCCTGAGTACATCAGCTGTAAAACTTAATGCAGACATGGAACAAATTTACATTAAAATGTAAATCCATATCATAGAATATCTTGTCAAGTCAAAGTTTGCAACAAGAAAAAGGCTTGGCTTGAAATACAACATGGAGGTATGCTTCAACAGCCGTGCATGGGAGATCTGAAGACAAACTCTATTCGTGGACAATTGTATATAAAAGTTTGCTTGCAGATTTCCACAAACAGGTGTCCAGTTCCATGACATTTACTCTGTAACCCTTTACATATCACTCTCAAAATCATATCATATCTGATACTATTTACACATCAACATCTGTGCTTAACATTATGCACGGATTTGCATGCAGAGTAGATTTCTGCAGGCTGCAGGTGATTGGCATGGGTGATTCTCAGCGGACAGGAAGCCATAGTCGTGTTATTTCCGCCAGCTTCTTGGGCTCTTCTGCAAAATACAAAGACATGTATCACTGTGAGCTTACGAATTTGAAAGTCACTCATGATGTACAAACACATAGGAAAAAACTGTTAAGTGTTGAGGTTGAGTGGTTGAGATGAGGTAAGTTCACTTCAAGACATAAACAGGAATGAAATGTTTGTGTTTCATTTACAATCTACCACTTTAATCACAATATCTTCATGTAAACACTGAACTGAACTTATTAAGATACTCTTGCCACTGGTTCACAGCATTTGAATTCTTTCACATTCACCACTCTGTGTTTCCAGCATGTCCCAAAACTTGTAAACATTGCAACGTTAAACATAACATTGCAATATTGAGTGGTAATGTGCTGGAGGAGAAACAGTGGATTAAGAATGACAGTTCTTTTAATGGTTACTAAATTCTAGGATTTGAAGCTTGTGGAACCGGTCACATGTGTAAATGGATGGGGAAAACATGGTTTCTCGTTTTTCAAAGAGATGGAAATACAAGTATACCTTTCTTGAAGTCATCTGGATTCCTCTTAATGTACTCCTGTATGTAGAACTCCCTCTCCGCCACCCTCCTGCTCTCCAACTTTGCAATGTAGTAACCGAGTACTCCTCCGACCATGGATGCAATGATGTGCCTATGCCCACCTGGAGTTGATATAATACAAAGATGTGGTTTACACATACAATGTAATTCAGCTTCTAATCAGGCACACAATGACACACAAGTGGAATAACACTTATTAATATGGGACTATGTACAGTCAATGTTTTGATTGCATTTGAAATTTGTTTAAATCTTGAATCTGGGTGGGGTTGCAAGAGCCACGATTTGTTACGAATTCATATATTTTTGCAATCCTTTTTTTTTCTTTTGCATTACATGTACACCTGTCTGTAGTAGTAAAACTAATGACTTGAAGGATATATGTGCGCTGTGCACAGGTTCAAGTGGATCAGTTGTCATACTATATGGACGGGTTTAACTGCGATTGACCGAATCAAGAAAAATCATCAATTTGGACAGGAAGAGACTGTTGGAGGAACCAAATTTTGCATAGCACGAGTTGTCACCAATCAAACTACTGTACATCTTTACGTATTCAAATCTAAAATAAATAAAATGTACAATTTTCTGTCTGTCCGGTAACTCCGGCGCGGGGCGCTGTAACTAGTAATATGACACGTGTTGGGGTCCCTGGTGCAGTTACGGTTATCTGTCCGGAGGAGAATTTCAATCATATTTTTACTTTTTTAATAGTTACACTAACACTAACACTTCAACAGCTCTCCTTCCGTGAAGCAAGAGAAGACTATATAGACTATGTAACATGGTCTCTGCAGAACATGAACCCGAACCGCAGACAAGGACAAGGACAAGGACAAGGTCTAGATACAGACCGATCTTTTCATCAATGCACGAATACGCTTTGTGTTCAGGCTGGTCGCACTTAGAATGACCCCAGCCCAGGGTAGACAGAAAGATCCGTCTGTCCGGAGGAGTCTTTTATACTTTTAGTTAAATTTTACGTTTTCGCTCTCCTCTGTGTAAATTTTATAAAATTTAAGGAGGGGATCCGTGAAGCCAGACGCAGTCTCCGCGGAACATTCCCCGACGACCAGATACATACAAACCGATCTTTCGGTCACGGCTCAGGGTAACCCCGTCGCGGGGCGCTGTAACACAGTAGTGGACGGGCGTATTTGTCCGTATGGGGTCGCTGCTGCGCCTGCGGTTAGGCTCAGTCAGGGTAGAGAAGCAATCTTCTTAGCTGACTTAGGAGTTCAATCTAATTTACTAGCTTAAAAATTAAGCCACTCTTTGTATAAGGTAGGCCTATTAAAAGACTCAGGTTAGGCCTACATTATAACCGCACAGCACAGCGCCCCGGGGTTTTACTACATACACAATTTCTCACACATCGGACTGTTGAGTTGTCTACTTACAAATACAAAGCAAAGCCTAAAGGTTACTGTATGTTGAAGCAACGCTTCATAAACGAAGCTCATACATCTAGGAAAAAAATATAAGAGTATAAATTACCTGATACTAACGGAACTTTCATAAGTCCATTATATACAAGCGACGATGCAAGTCCATAACCAGTGCACATAAACGTGTATTTGTTGAAAATTCGGACTTGTCCGGCGATTTGTTCCTCTCCACTGGAAGCCATGTTGAACCCATAAAATCTATGGACATCATGCAGCGCGCGGTGCAGTGAGTGCCGTTGCAGCAGTACAGCCAACGCAGAGAGGGCCGCGGATCGTATGCAAACACACACACGACGTACGTGTACCCACTGATCTATATCTGAGATCAGTGCGTGTACCACGCGACTGGAGCTAGCTGGTATGATAATCGCCGGCCGCGGGCGGCGGAACCACAGTCAGTAGTTCGCCCCGAACGTTCCGGGGAATCCTCTGGTGAACAACCGCTCCGGACTGCATCGGTGAGCTGAGTAAGCCGATCAAACCAGTTTGGCTAGGACCTACCCTTTATAGTCTTTTATTGTTGCATATTTTTTGTCCATTTATAGTTTACTATTAGCTGTGTAATGGTGCCCTTCTGACCGAGGTATAAACGTGATTCCATACGATCAAGCTAGTATAGATTCTTTCAAACACTAACCATGCTAACTGCTAAATTTAACTGATAGTGCAGTGTTTACAGCCAGGAGTCATTGGTTGTTCAAATCCATTTATTGTCGTAGGATATGTCAAAGTGATGAGAGCAGTGTCAGTAGAAATATGTGGAGAGTCTTCATTCTCCGCCAGAGAATGATGTGTGAGGTAGACTTATAGTGTAGTAATCCACTCTGTTGTTGCCAAGACAAAGGCTTGCAAATACAGACAAATTCTTATTGCCTAGAGTAGATGCATGTATGTGTACTAAAAATATAAAATGGAATAGAGATCTACTGCTCCTGCTATATAATTAATAAATTATATTCATGTATCATGGCCTAGACACAAACGGTTAGTGAATAAGCGAGGCTTGATCAAATGCAGAACCAAGAATAGGCAAGATGATCCAGGCCGAACAAGGACAAAGTGAATGCCAACACTTGCCAGAGCAATGTTGTTTATCGTTTGGAAAAACATTACTTGGCAAGCCAATGAAGGCATGTGATGTAAGGTAAATGTAACATGGATATTTTTTTACTGGTGAATGAAAGTGTGACAATACATAGTTCTGAATCATTAATTTCCCATGGTCACAATCAAAATGTGCTAAAAGATTTAGAAATATCCTCGTTTTTAAAGCCAGAACACGAACAGTTTTTTTTTCTTATGTCTGATTTACTACCTAGTCATTCACATACATGTACTATTAAATGCATCCATTTTCTTTCTGGAAATGCTCTTTCTGTTACTTTTGAAGATAATTTCTATAATGACTGTTATATTCCTGAAATGTGTGCTACAAGCTTAGAGGTTGGACACCAAATACACACCAAGTATAATGTTGCAGTGTAGTATCTCCAGGATATGTCAGTGTTTATTATGTTTCCTTTTGAATGTCTTGGATACATGCACTCTATGAGTTGATTTTAGGTGCAAAATCTGAGGATGAAGTAAATCAGAGCAATGAAAGGTACACACATATGAAATTAGTGTACAGTTGCCTAATGAAAATCCAGTGCTAATGTGTGTTACTGTCGGCACCTAAAAATAGTCAACTAGAATATAAAGCACTCTAAAAGCGCAGACCTCTGAGTCTGACAAGCAGCTCATTCACCCATACACACATGCTGAAAATTGCCCAATTTTCCAATGATAAAGAAGCCTTTTGCTTCGTAATCAGCTTCCTGCTGCTAGCATATATTCTCAAGCAGAACACGCACTTTAGTGTGCGCATGCAAACCTCAAATATGTGCAGCTTGAACTCCCCTATAATTTGCCAAAAGATAAAAATCAGTAAAAAAAAATCATAAAAATTCCTGGATCACCACCAAAATTTGATCTGTTCCTTGTGTCATTATCAACTTTTACTGCAAGTTTCATTCAAATTTGTTCACAAATTGTTGAGTTATTTTGAAAACAGGCAATCAAAGTAACCAACATGCCAACAAAAACATGACCTCCTTGGTGGAGTTGTATTGAACCCAGCATTGCCAGCAACATTGCAAAATTCATTTACCACTATTTGGGCTAGGGTACATCTTTTGTGTCATTATGCATAAAGTTCTCATCACCAGAGAAGTTTCATTCCTTTTGATATCATATCTGAAAAGCCTTAAATCCATTCCCATGGTGAAAAATAGAATTGACATCAAGTAACATGCTTTACACTTATGGGAAACTAGGTATTTAATGCACTCTTCAACATTTTCAGTGAGATTTTCTGATATTCTTTGCAGAATACATTCATTTGCAGGGAATCAGATGTGAAAATAATTTATTTTCATTAGAATTAAGTGCACAAATTGGTTTCCTTCTGTATAATTTGTGTCTAAAAATTGAACAATTTTTTACAGACCCATACAGTGATGAAGTCCAAATCATTCTTTCCTTGTGTGTATGATGAGTGTATCTATATAAAAAATTTAGTGAAAAAAAAATATGGTCAGCTGTACTTGAGACATTGGAATATGCCTTTAATCTTATATATGCCAGAATCTCTCCAGTACAGTAAAAAGTAAACACCATGTTTGTACATGGTATTGTTGGAAAATAACAATTATTTAGGCTTTATACATAATCCTTGTATGTGGTCCTCAGCAAGTTGATTGAGATAAATTATTTCTTATTCTGGTCCTTCTGGAGTGTGTACCAAAATAATTTCTTGATGAATGTTAAATAGATTTATTGTGTATTATGCCATCGTTTTCATCTATTATGTTAAAGTGAATATTGAGAATGTTCTAAGAAAGCCTCCCTACGTACTTTGGAATAGATAATCTATCTTCATTATTGATTCAGGTGGTTGCTGTATTATATACATCACTGCAATATATGAGGTAAAGCTCCATGCTCACATGAAGTTCAGATTGTGTTACCAGTGATACAAAAGAAAAAAATGATAAAGCTCACTAACAATACTCAATGCAAAATCTGTGTTTCATATTGAAATACAGCAAAAGAGAAGACAGGACAAAAAAAAATGAGATAAAAAGTCCGTCAAATAGTATCCACAGGGATGCCAAGTTCAAAAACTTTTTATGAGTGAGATTTTCATGACTAGGCATCTCGGCGCGCAAATGTGTGCGCGAGCGAGGGTGTGGGATGAATTTTTCCCCCCTCCCAGGTTTTTTTAAAGCTTTTAATGGTGGAATCAGGTGCATACTTAAAAGTAAGCGTCTATTTTTGACTTATTTTGAAAGACAAAAGGGAAATCCTTTGAGCTATGCTCATTATTATAGGCCCAAGTTGCAGACTTCGCCCGATGCGTGAGAAAAATGGGTGTCATGCGTGAGATCGTGAGACGGCCCCTAAATGCTTGAGTCTCACACAGAATGCATGAGACTTGGTAGCTCTGTATCCAAAAGCCAGTGACGTCTGAACCATGATAAAAACAGCAATGATATGCAGCAAGTCATACTACTTAGATATTACTAAACGTGCACAACCCTTGTGGTTCAGTGTGTGGTGTTGTTGTTATTGTTATTTTTTACATGCCGCAGTTGCGACGTACGTAACTGCATTGTATGCCAAACAGCATGTACCAGTATGTTACTCTACCTGCTTTATAGTCTTGTATAGTAGCTGGTACCTTCTCTCTCTGCAAACCAGCATGTGTAATCATTTCAAGTGCAGAGTAAAAATGTATAGATCTATGCAGATATGTACATCATTTCACCTTTCTTTGAGACCACCACTTTCCAAAAACAAACCTATACAAAGTATTTGGCCAAAGACTTATTTCTTCTCCCCACCCCCTTATTATGTCATCACATGTGTATTGTTCTTGGGAGCACTCCTTTGGGGAATCCCTTATTTCATTTCCTACTGTATCTCAGGAAATAATCCACTTCCTGGAGCTTGGTTGTGATTGGATGGCCTGACTGAATGAATGTGCTGGTAGCCAACCATGCACCAAACCTGCCAGTCTTGCTTCAGACACTCAGCAGTGCCAGGCTGTTACAGAGGACAGTCAGGAGTAAGGGACACAAGGTAAGCTGAATTGTTTCTTTCTTCAATGACTACATGACTTTTCATACTTCATTTTTAAAAGATGTATATGTATATGTATAGTTTATATGTGCATTGCAGATTTTCCCCACAGTATGATGAGTTCCATCATTATGGTAGCAAGAGTCCAGAATCAAGGGGACAGGAGACATAGTGAAGTGAACCATTTCCTTAACCCATTGAGGACGGGCTGATTTTGCAACAACACGCATTTCCCATAGACTCTTGCCTGAGTATACTTGGGACTCGTCCTCAACTGGTTAAGAGACATCTTGAGCTGGAATGATGCCAAGCACATGTGTGTGCATTGGTAGTATATCACCGTCGCTGGGGTGACAAGACCTTGTATCTTAAATTTTGGTGAAAATGACTTTTTTTTTTGATTAATGGTCAGATAATCAGTTAAGTGATGTTTCTGTCCATATCCCAGCTGTCTTACCCCCAAAATGAAACCACCACAGCATGTTAAAGGGAAGGCTATCCCATTTGATAATGTGCTTTGGCCGACATTTTTTTTTCTCTCCTGAACATTTGATATTTTGTGGATATTATATAGATGATGACTGGCGGGGGAGGGAACATACCGAATGTTGCACCCGAAGGGTTTGAAATGCTATTAAGGGAGGTTATAAGTCCTGAGACGAAGTCGAGGGACTTATAGCCTCCCGAAATAGCATTTCAAACCCTGAGGGTGGAATGTTTGGTACATGTTCCCGACAACAAAAGTCATCATCTGTTATATTATATGGGTTAGTCAAATGCGTCTAACGTCAACCATCAAAGATCGTAGAGATTCAGTGTACGATCTTATATTAACATCTTTGCAACCACACCAGCATGCAGCACAACGTACTCAATCGCTCGCTCGCGCAGAGCCAAATTCACTGTGCGTGCACGGTCCTAGGCCTTCTGTCATTTGTTATGTGAAAATGTTTTCCCATGGGAGAACATTACCAAGAATGTTCGCCGATGGGCGAACATAACGAATGTACCTCCATCACGTGACTAGAGCTGTTTTGCCAATCACTAACCGGTATTTGACTAACCCATTTAATATAAGGTATTGTTGCCCCAGCGACCACATGAATGGTATAATTTGAAAACTGGTGAGTTGGGAGAAAGAGATACAGTTTGGTAAACAATTTGCTGTCTAAAATTGCCACAATAAAGACATAGATCACATGTGAATGTGCATTGCCAGTTCTCTACTGTGTAAATCAGATTATTTAAATGATGTGACATATCAAAATTCATGTCAACATGAGAGCTTGGGAAATATAGATTCTGAACCTTTATGCTTGGGGTACATCAATCATATGTATATATATTTTTTTATAAATCTGTTATTAATGAAACCTTTTAGAATCCATATTGTCTTGGCCCTGGTTCATCTTTCTGAGATACAATGTAATGATGCACAGGATTTCTCTTATCCAGGCACAGAGTGTATTGTGATCTGTTTGTGCATAAGTAAATTGAACTTGGCATGTATTGACCTAGAGAGTACGTACCTGGTAAAACTGATGGAGGAGTTGGCAGTGGGGCACAACAAAATGTTTTCCATTCTAAAACAGCTAATTGTGTTATCATGTGTGCCTTGTTCTTTGCCCATAAGCTGAAGACCATGACGAGTATCAGATGGGCATTTAAGTGCGGCTCCTGGACGCCTGACCAGTCAGAGTGGCTCCTGGCCTCGTCCAGCATCCAGCCGGAGGAGAAGAAGAGGATCGGTCAGTTTGTCTTCACCAAGGATGCCAAGTCAGCGATGGTTCGTTTGCCAATGCAGTCTCACCTTACAGGAAACCGAGTAGAGAATTGTTGATTAGTGAGGATGGGGAGGTCACAGAATGCAATTGCTCAGGGGCATAAAATCTCATAGGGAACTTGCAAGTGGTCTTTAGAGGGAGTCTATTGAAATCTTAGTAGATGTTGATCACCTCCTTTCTTCAGCAGTCTGCACAAAGCTCCCTGTCATCGGTTGTAAATGGCAACAATGACCTTGTGCGTGGATTGCATGAAAATTGTGACCTTGTCTGGTGAAGAAAAAAAAATTGTTGTTGTTTTTTTAGCCGTTGTTCTTTTATTCACAAGGCTATCTGTTAACAGAGACTCCAACTCTCCCGCTTTCGATGGGAGATCTCCCGCCAAAAGCCCATTTTTGCAAAATCTCCCGTTCTCCCGCTTGAGATTTAATTTCTCCCGCCCTGGCTCTGTGTCTCCCGCTTGAAATGATTTCTTACTTTTTGTCTTCGTATATGTTGAAAAATAACCTTAGATAGCATGAGAAAGCATCAAGAACCCTAATCATGAGAGCTTCCACTAGGGCCCAAGCGGGCCCTGGACCCTGGCCACAAGGAACTTCGAGCTCGTGATATGCGCTTCGCGCACACCAAGTTAGAGTCTCCCGTTTGCTAGGGATTTCAGGCGGGAGAATCTCCAGATCAGAAGGTGCTTGGGGTTGGAGTCTCTGTGTTAAAAGTGCGCAAATTAGCATCTGTGACATAGTACATGTTAACCATTAGCTGATGAGTGGCAGGCCTATGTCCTATTGCTTGATATGACATCATATCAGTACCTCTGCTGATGCAGTGAGGCTTAAAACTCTTTTATGTCTACCCAGTATCAACTAAATGACCCTTAGGGACTCTGTCCATGTCTTTGCCTTAAATTTGCTTATGGTGTCAAAGTGATCACAAAATTCTCACATTCTGCTGTATTTTCAAAGAATGACAGCTTAGTTTCATATATACATTGAGAAGTAAAAAGTGTTGCATAGGCAGTAGCTTAGGACCCCTCTCCTGCTCCCCTGCCCCCCAAGAAAATAAAAAATCCAGTCATACAGAAAACATGATTTAGGAAGCTAAAAATAGCAAAATCACTTTAGAGGTTCCCTTTGGTGAACATTTAGAATCTTATCGTCTTTCAGAATCTAACCTAAACTCAACCATTTCACTTGCCACTTGTGAGTTTTGTGACGCGAGGTCAAATACAAGAGTTTTTCTACCATAACACTGCACAGGCAGGACGGCTTTTGGCACGGAAGGCCATCCATGAGACCTTGAGCATCCCCTGGGCTGACATCCAACTGGCCAGGACGGAGAGGGGAAAGCCCTATCTGGTGAAAATGGACTCCATCGACCGAGCCGAATACCCCAGCTTTAATTTCAACACGTCCCACCACGGGGATTACGCCGTCCTGGCGACAGAACCCGAGCTACCTTGCGGCGTGGACGTCATGAAAGTTGTCAGGCCAAGTGAGATGTGCTTTCTTCTTTTCTTACCTTATGCTGCATTTACACCGTGTTCCCGACAGCCATGGCAGCCCTGTTAACCCAAAACTCAATGGACCGTGGGTAGATTAGACATTCTCCTCTTTTCCCCTCTTCGTATTCTAGTCTTGTTCGTTCCAGTCCTCGCCCTGGTAAACATATAGCTATCAGACGCTGTTCTCACAGCGTCTGGTCAGGCTAGACTATCAATATTTTCTGTTGCGGTCTGCTACAGACAACCTCCAAGTTTTGTTACAGCCTATTACGTGATGTCTTTTGTTTTTGTTTTTTTGCGTTCACCCCACTTTATTATGACAAACGTCTCTCATTAGCACCAGGACTGCAATGGCAATTTTGTTGACAGTTTAAAATCTGACATGGTGTCCATAGCAATCATGGCCTGTCATGTTTGTCCATCACATCTCACTGCATTGTCTCACATCCATCCCGTTTCGTCCACGGTGGCCGCCGGGAACATGGTGTGAATGCAGCATAAGCATGTGTAAGCACCAAGGCTGCTAAAGCATCATTCATGTTGTAGCTTTTTGAAGAAAAATTAACCTAGTCGTGTCCTGGAAGAGTGTTGGATTTATTCAGATGTATGATAACATTTGCCAAAGCATGCTGTCAAACCCCCGTTTGAGGCGAGACCCCATCGCCAAACGAAGCTGATGGGATGCTATACCCCCCTAGCGATTTGTCGTTTGAGAGTTGGGAGTTGATGTACTTGCCCACTGCAAAATAACTTTCTACTCAGGCGTGGCAAACCTGGAGGCCAAGCCAGGGTTTAATGACCGCAACAGCTGTCATATTACGTAAGAGCATGATAAGGATATCTGCCTGTGGCAGACCATTCAAAGTGCACTCAATTTTCTCTATTCTTTCTAAAGTTTTAGATTTTATATTCTATTGAGAAATTCTATAGTCATCCGTTTTGAATTTCAAACGAAAAAATTTGACCCATAAATAACGAAAATACAGGAATAAGAAGGAGAGCATTGTAGAAGTTTGTCGACACACACACGCACCATGGAGCTACATAGCCCATGCCAAAACCAAAACAATCTCCTCCTCTCGCGGGTGCCCCCCACCCCTGTGGCAGTGACTGATGCTTAGATTAGGCCAGGGTCAAGAAACAGGTGTTTCATATCTTTGGTTTTTAAGTCCTTGATTGCCAAGATATACACTGGCATTGTCTACAGGGGTGTAGCTTCTTCAAACGAGAGATTTGCCTCATGGTATTTTTGCTATCATTGCTTGAAACATCAGGGCATCTGGGCAGGTTTCACTCATTTTCACCAAACAACCTTGTCTGTCTGTAGATTGAGTGTATGCAGCAATATTAGTAGAACACATCAGTGAAAGTTTGAGGAAAATCAGATTATCCGTTCAGAAGTTATGAATTTTTAAAGTTTTTGGGCTGCTACGGCCGGGTGAGAAGACTACTACAGTTCATGATGTTGCATATGGAAAACAAAAAAACACAATCAACATATTTTTACTTTTCTAGCACCATGAAAGAGCGTTAGACTTACCTCTCTCAGAAAGCAGAGCGAATACTATTACCCTTACCATATGTCAGTTACAAGTCGAGGGAATGTGTACTTTTCATAAAAAGTAAAATTTAGCAAAATTTTCTTCGTACTTTCTGTATATCGTTCTCTGTATGAAACATCACAATCTGTACTTGTTTTTTTACCCATGATGGCAGTACCAAAACTTTTCAAAATTCATACCTTGTGGATGGATTGTCCTATTATCCTCAAACTTTCACTGATGTGTTCCAATATCATTGAAGCATTCATGCAAGTCATATGTATATTTTGGGTTCCATTTTAATTTAAGTGTGTCAAATTAAACAATAGATAGATACTTAAGTGTACAAATGATGCACGGGTCGGAGTGTGTCAGTATACAAATGATGCACAGGATAGAGTGCGTTAGCCAACGCCACGAAATAATCCTGTGCATCATTTGTTTTATAAAATGGGTCGAAAATTCGAAAACTAACATCATTTTTCAGCGTTTTTCACGTACCTTTGTGGGTCAAGACGTCCGAAGATGTTCGTCCCAAACTTTTACGCACGTCGCACTCGCGGAAGTCCCGCACATACAGTACAGTGTGTATAAGTATAATGGGGGGTTGGGTTTCCGGACACCCGCATGAAAACTTACTTATTTTACATAGAATATGCACCCTTTACCTTAAAGACTTGATATAGACTCCTCATATAGGCCTACTAGACAACATACTCTGAAAACGGCGTGAGAATCAACCTGCTAAATCGTTGGATTTGCTCTTCAAAGTGACTCCATGTACGCGTCCGGTCCCATAACGCTTGGTCTACTGTACTGTACAAAGTGTACGTATAGTACAGTATACGTACGTACGCCACATATGCACAAGGGAAGACAGGCCGGCCGGCCGGCGTTTTTTTTTTTAAGACGGCACAGATTGGGGCATGGCGCGTGTTAAACCTATATGGGAAAAACGTTGGGTTAGGGTTTTTGGTTATCCGGCAGCCCGAACTAGAAGTTGTTTACAGGATTGACAGCGCGTACGCGTATGCATGCAATTCATCAAAGGAGCCGCCGCGCGCACAGACGATCGGCAATCTACCATAGGATTACAGGCAGTGCAGTTGTACTGAAGTAAAGGAAGGAGGTGTGTCTCATTTCAGCGCTTCCTATTGGCTACATTCTTGAACCCATTTTATAATATACTAATGATGCACAGGAAAGAGTGCGTTAGTGAAGGTGCGGCGCACTCGAGAGTATTGACAATGGTGCATGTTGCACCATTGTCAATACTCTCGAGTGCGCCGCACCTTCACTTACGCCACGAAATAATCCTGTGCATCATTAGTTTTATAAAATGGGTCTATGAGTTATTTACTTACCTATAAACGTCGAAGTGAAGTAAACGTCAACCAAATTCAAGATGAAGTAGTGAAGTGAAGACGTCGAAGTGAAGTGAACGTCGAAGTGAAGTGAACGTCGAAGTGAAGTGAACGTCAACCAAATTGAAGATGAACAGTGAAATGAAGACTAATACAAACATCAACTCACGTACAAGTTCCAATTGCCTTACTTATGGTGGAAGTGCACCTCGCAGTTCTGGAAATGGAAGTGAGGTGCACTAGAAGTGCGAACTTGAGGTGAGTTTTGTAAAATGGAGACACTTCGATACCGATACTCCTGAACCTGACTCTGCGTCTGAGAACTCTGAATAGAAATTGACATTTCCTCTGACTCTGTTCCATGATCATGACGATTATGTTCTTCACCAGCAACAGTAGATCTAACAGTAGTATTAGTAACACTGGCATCAGAAAGATCATGTCTTTGAAGTTCTACGCTCTTCTTGGACTGTGCTTTACAAGAACTGCCTTGTACACTCTATTGCTTTTCGGAAATGTGCTTTTGTCACAAATGTCAAAATCTTGTTCATCTAGATAGTGACGCTGTACTGCATACCTGATTGACTGAATACTACGTTTGCTGTACGATGTGCCGTCCTCCTTCCTTGATCCAAATTTCACGGGAAATATCAGTCAATGAAGTCTTGGTAAATTTCACAAAGGCCTCAAATCTTTGCCATCCGAATTTCAGAGACCGCTTCGTGCTCGCCGAATCAGTTCCATTGATTAATTCATCCAATTCCTCGTCATTTAACAGTTCAAATTGCGCCTGCAACGGATCCGAGCTGGAGGCAGCCATTTTTCGTTCGTTTCGCTGGGCTATCGATATCGCGATATCTAACCTCTGGACTTCGCATATTTAGCATTGCAGGCACTGCAATTCAAAGGAGCCGCGCGCACAGACGATCGGCAATTTACCATAGGATTACAGGCAGTGCAATTGTACTGAAGTAAAGGAAGGAGGTGTGTCTCATTTCAGCGCTTCCTATTGGCTACATTCTTGAACCCATTTTATAATAGGAATTGTGTGCACAAGGTAACTATGGAATGCTTAACCCACGAGGCGAAACTAAGTGGGTTTTGGCTACATTCCATAATTACCGCATGTACACAATTCCTTCTGACGCACAAGCAAGCACATACATCATTTGTCTGTGATAGGATGGTGACAAATTTTGCCCGAAATCAGTTGTTTATCTCGTTTCTGAAAATTTGCAAGTCTCTCTTTTTGGCTTGCCATGGAATAATTGATACATGAAAATTTTTACTGATGCATGGCTAGCTAGCCATCTCTTGCCAAGTATTCAAATGCTTGCTAAGAAAGTGCATGAACCCGGTCTCCATGGGTACTGTAAGTCATCTCTTGCTATTAGAGTGTTTGGATGCTTGCTAAAGTACACAAACTCTTTGTTACAAGTATGCGCAACAACATTGATCGCAAGTGATCAAGGGTGCTGCCAGTAAAATTGATAAGATAAGATCGCAGGATTCTCCCAACCCGTTCTGTAGTATTTTTCTCTTTGGTTATCATTCTTCCCAGATCAAAGCATGGAGGACTTCTTCCGGAATATGAAGAGACAGTTTACTCCCTATGAGTGGCAGACTATCCTGGCAGCAGACACACCATACCAACAACTTCACAGGTTCTACCGACATTGGGTAGGTCTAATATTTTGTTGCTTTTGAGTTTCCTCTTAAAAAAAGTTATTTGATGAAAATTTCTTTCTTTCTTGGAAACAGTTGACATCGCAGGAGTGCTTATTTGTGCTTGTGTCACCCGTGATTGTAGTCTACAAGTCTATGTATAGCTACTTTAATAAGATGGTTGAAGATCTCTTTACTCATGTATTCTATGTCGGAGACGCAGTTACTTATTCATTCGTGCAAATTAAAAATTTTTGTTTAGTATTAAAGCCAAAACTCAGTTCTGGTACGCCTGCAAAAATTGTCAAATTTCGCTCCCAAATGTACACGTATGCCTAAGAAATGTGTGGAATAAAGCTGTAATAACAAGATATTTTTTGGGTAACAACGAAACTGCAAAATATTAACCAAAAAGGTTCGCTGGAGTTGCAATCCCAGAACTTACCCGATTGGGGTCAGGCTAACCTGGACTGGGGGACAACTCGGCCTCGCTTTGACGGCGGGGCCGAGTTAAACGTTGTCCCTCTGGATTGTACAATGTTGTACTATGGGAGCGCTTCGCATTCTGGCTGGTCGCAGTTATGGGCGGAGTTGATACAGCATGCCAATGTGTGCCTATAAAGCGCCTATGCGTAGAATATGGTGATCACAAACTGCATGTAAATTGTCTGAAATAGGGCCAAGTTTTCCCTGAGACACTTTTGATCTCAAAATACTCCAAAACAACTTATCATCCTGGCAAATATGAAATGGTGCCAGACGTGTACTCAAACCCATGCCAGAACTATGTTTTCTCTTAAAAGTACATTAGGTAATACCTGGAGGTGAAATGATGCTGGCTCCACATGACAGAGTGGCCATTATTAATCTTTGCCCTGCTGCTATTAAAATCTTCCTAAGGGCCTGGTACCACTAGCGTTTAAGAAGATTTGCATATGAATTGTGCACAAAGTTGGTTATATCTGCTAAGCATCTGCAACCAAAATTTTGTGCAGCTCAAAAATCCTGGCAACGGAAAATCGTGTCTCTGTGGATAATTGCGGACGTGTGCAGATGTCGGCCGACTCATACAAGCATGTTTCACAAATATTGTGGATGTTTTGTGAATATAAACCAATTCTGCGCGCAGTTCATATGCAAATCTGTCTAAATGCCAGTGGGGCCAGGCCGCAACATTCATAAGTTATATATTTATTATTTTTTAAATCTTGCTACTTAATCTTTTTTGTTTCAATATCTTTAGTTCCATATTGTGTACTTTGTGAGTGAGGATGTTTCCTATGGAAGACCTGTATATTCTTGATTCTTTCCTACATGTGTTGATTGTTCTCACACAAATGTTAATGAGACACCTTTACTCCGAGTCTGATTTCTCTTACATTAAATTTCATTTATAGATGTCCTTGCATTCTTTCCCTACAGTTTCAAAACCCTTTCTTTAAATTCTCACACACACACACACACACACACACTCTCTCTCATTTTCTGGGACTCTTCTTCATTTCCTTGTTTTTCTCACATTTATTTTCCTCTCTTTTCTATGTAGATAGTCTTTGAGCTCATTAGAGGGGTTTTCATCCTTCCCCTTCCCCCCTTAGCCTGTAGGATTATATGTGCTTGAATTTTCATTTTTAATGTTCCCTCCCACTGTCCATAGTGTTCTCTGGTAGTCAAGATATTTCATCATCATCACTCTCTCTCTTTCTCTTGTCCCATCCATTGTTGTTAACCCTTGTTGTTAAGACTAGTCCCCAGTATACTGGGGCAGGTGTCTATAGGAAATGTGCGTTATAGCATTGTAGCAAAATCAGCTCGTCCTCAGTGGGTTAACAATCATTGTTATGCATTTTATCTACCCCAGTGCCTGAAGGAGAGCTACATCAAGGCTCTCGGAATCGGCCTCGGCTTCGACCTCCAGAGGGCCGAGTTCCGGCTCGGCACCCTCGAGCTGTCTCCCTCATCCGTCGCCATGGATACGGAGCTGTACCTGCGTGATAGACTGGATAAGAAGTGGGTGTTCCAGGAAACCATGGTGGATGAGGAGCATTATGTGGCAGTGGCATTGCAGGTTAGTGCTAGCCCGGGGGGATGGGGGGGGGGGGGGGTGGCTTTTCAGGGGAAAAAATGTCACCAGGCATGGCGGCAACCACACCATATTGTTTTTTTGTTGCCAAGATCTTGTCATACCTCCTTCCTGTTTTTGTAATATGTAGACTTTAAAAATACGCACATTGTTCTATCTTGTGATCTATCCCCAAGGTACATTGAAGAATTTCATGTTAATAGATGAGGTCAACAGATTGAAGTCTCCATTCTTTTGCTTTGCCACAGGGGAATATGATGTTTGTGTGATGTTGTATGCCGACCTGAGCACAAATAGTCATTGTGCAAATTATAGGTTTGTCAGAAGTAACAATGAGACTGATTTTGATGGAAAATTATTTCTGTAACCATGAACAAGAACAAAAACCATAAATCATACAAATTGTGGCAGTATGCCATGCAGCGCTTCTATTGTCGTGATGAGCAAATTTCACATTTTGACTTCCTATTTTGTGCAGTGCACAAAAGATTATTTTTGCTTGTCCATCTCTATGTTTGCATTGTACAAAAAGTGAAAAATGAAATAAGACAATTAACTGATCGTATCTGTTGACACATGTCTCATAACTTCATCAGACTTGATGCAAATATGGTGTAAAATGAAAGCTGATAACATCTGAGATTAAGTCATGAGACTCAGGAGGCTTCAGAGTCCTGGAGTTTAGAGAGTCAAAAGTCACAGTTATATTTCTAAAACATCGCAGTAGAGTAGCTCAAAAAGTGTTTGCCCTGATTGGTCATCATTCAGATAGGTATGTCAGTCAGACGTGATATTGATACCAGACTGGCGTAAATGACTATGTACTCTCTAGAGTTATTTTTGTGTAATTCACCTTTTCCAATGTAGTAGTGTGTATATTTCACTGCTAAACTCATTAGAAAACTTCTATGTAGCAGTCAATGCTAAGCTCGCTAGATTTTGACTTTCGCTGACCCCATTGCGGTGCCCCTATAATGTAGAGCAAAGGAATTTGTGAGCCCAATGCATGCTCTATTCATCTCATCAGCTCGCTTGACTGCTTTTGCTCTGGCAAATTACCGAGCTGTTCTCTCTTTGTAGACAGGTAAAAAGAATCTCATCTGTTGGCATTAAAGGTTCTTTGAAAATTGTGGGAGGAATGGGTTAATCAGTCGCTTCCCCTGTGGGTAAAATGTGCTCAGTCTTTAATATGCAATCAGACTCAAGCAATATCAAGTGAATACAGAGCAACAATAAAAGGAAGCACAAGAAGAAAGATCAAACTACTTGAATTAAAAGAGAAAATAAAAGGATGATATCGTGCAAATTACATTATGCACTTGGGACCAGATAGTAACAAGTGGTTAGTTTGCATAGGTCCGGATTGGACTAGACCGTCATTACAATGTTCCATCATCTCTGATAACAAATTGTCCATTCTGTATCTTTATCCAATCCCAGCTAGGACCGGACTACCAGCGACCAACTTGCCCATCTTTCACAATCCTGCAGCCGGAGGAGCTTCTCGCCACGGCAACCGCAATGCATCCGGAGGACCTCGCTTACTGGGAGGATTTTGCATCTAAGCAAGAGGCTCCGCATCTACCGCACAGGAAACCCTTGGAAAGAGATTGAGGGGTGTCTGTGGTCGTGGGCAGACCGACTGTGAGAAACATGCTCTTTTGACATTTCAAGGGAAGATGATAGCTCAAAAATGCAGTTTCTTGATTCCCCCCTCCCCTCCCCCTCCGCCAAGTGTAGTTCATATAAAGTGCAATATTGATTTTTGTAGCAGGATCTCTGCATGTTTAAACGGTGTAGACTAAGCACATTAATAATGTTTGTCAACAAAATTCTATTTTGTCAAAGCTCACATCCTCACCCAACAACTTGTTTTCAAAAATATACATTTGTATATCTTTATTTCTCAAAGGTTTTGTGGTATCCATGTTCTCTCATGAGAGGTTACAGTACTAAATTACCTTTTTTTTGGTCCTGTCTGTTATTGTAAATTTTTACAGTCCTATGGTTAACCCTTCTGTGCCAGAGACTTGAGACAATGTGTATGTTTTGGGGTGTTCTGCGTTAATGAGTGCTCAAAAGGACACATAGGGTTAGTGAAACTATACTACCTCAGAGAGTGATGAGGTGCTGCTTTAATACTGATGAGAGAAAAATCACAAAATTGTCTCAGTTTTTTTGGTGTTGTTGCTGAACATGTAAAGCAAGGTGAGATGCAGCTCACATGAATGTGCCTTCTTGAAGAGCATTAGGAGCTTAGAACTCTCTTTGTTTGCCTGGAAGAAAATCAGATATCAATGTATTTGCAGGAAGCAATGATTTAAAAAAATTGCTCTCTTCCCACCCCCCCCCCCACCCCCTTTCTCTCTTGTAATGTCTTCCAGAAAATGATCTTGATCATGTATAAGGAAAAAACAAGAAAGTGATATTTTACAACATTTTTGTTTTTGTGTGTGGACTTTTTCACCTTATCAGAAAATTTCATTCAAGTCATCTTCCATGAGGATGATGTTTGCTAAAGCAACAATAGTCTCATCAGTGACATGGACTGACACTTATAAAATAGATGTTTATTCTGACTTAACAGTTGATTGTATGAGTTAAACACTGCAGATCAATACGTGGGAGATTTCTATTTTGATTGCTGTCTCTCTGATCTTCATGATGTAAAACAGAAAGTGGGACAGATGTGCCCACCTTCAGTCATTCTTTTGACTGAGGCACTACCCAGGGAGCCACTTGTTAAAAATATTATCTGATTCACTGCAGCTGTTTGTTGGGAGTTTGTGCTAAATCAAAAAGCCACTTTTTATTTTTTCAATTTCAAATCACTGGATTCCATTTGAACAGCTTCGCTTTTGATGTCACACCTGCACACTCACACTGTTTTATGTTGTGTACAACTCAAGTTCTGATAAAAATGGACTAAACTTTGTACAATAGAGTATTCGTATGCTGAAAATAGTAATCTATATGTACATGTTTCTAACTTTGTGTCAGCTTTGCTTATACACACAGCCTAGAATGTGTGCATTTGTGTCAATTTTTTATCTCTCTATGCAATAGCTATCATGCTGAACTATCACTTGCTTAAATATGACTGTAAAAGTGGAAATTTTTGCAGTGTGGAAATGTTTGCACTCATTTTGTGCAACCATAAAGTAGTGGGAAAATAAAAGCACGTGAATATTTTTGCTTGCCATGTGTTCCAATAGTTTATGCCTTGATTCCTTGGAATTAAAAACATGTAGAATTCACATTACCTGGCTGAGTGCGAAAAATTACTCACGCAAAAATATCCACTTTTACAGTAGGCCTGTAGACAATGAATTTGTATGTGCAGTGATTACACTATGTTGGTAAATGGATGTGAAAGAGGAGCAGTGCTCATCTATTGTGTGTGGTTTTTTTTAACCTAATTGACAAATCACCCTTCATCGATGAGCTTCCTCCCAGTGGATAGTGATGGTTCTAATTCCTTTCCTGGCAGCTGGTACAGTACTGCAATTTATGCAAATTAATGATTCTTGCATTGAGTCGTGTTTATTGCAACTGATTGACGAATTGCCCTTCATTGACATGAATATACTGAGATTATTCACTGTCTTTGAGGAGTAGCCATAATAGTCATAGGCCATATATACATCTCACCCAAAATAACCTGATGAAATTTAATTTAACATATCCTAACCAAAATGTATCTGTCCCTAAAAATTAAATTGTGTGTGGGGATTTTTTTTCCCCCTGGGCATCAGTATGTTTTCAATGATTTCGTAGTATCTTGCAGATACAGTATTGCAGTAATGAAATCGTTCATTCATGTTACAACTAAATAGACAAAAATAGTGGTATGACTGAAATTAAAACTCCCATTATACTTCCAGCTGTAAAAATGTACATTGATGTTTCACATTTCACAATGTCAGAGAAAACAGCAGTGTTTTTTAATAAGACAACAAACAAAAATGTGGGTATCTTAAAAGCTGTCTTGTTAGGGTGGGATTTCACGGAGCACGCGAACGATTTGCGAATGACGCGAATGGCAAAATCCAGCATTCGCATTTTAGTCTGCAAAAGATCGCCAAACAAACGTGAGGGTTCGGAAGCGTCGTCAATTGTTCGCGAATGTCGTTTTTACTTCGGCGAGAATTTCAAAAAAGTTTGAAATTTTTCGCGAACCTTTTCCGCACACTTAGTCGGGATTTGCTCGTGAATTGTTCTCGAAAGTGTCTTTAAAGCTTCGTCATATGCGCAAGACCTTCGCAAGACACGCGCGATGTTCGCAAAATGTTCGTGAAACCCCAAACAGACTCCGAAACTTCTGAGAATGTCTCGCGTATGTTACGCGAAATCTGCGAAGTTTTTCCGATCATTTTACGACGTAATCGCAAACTGTTCGCGTACCTTTTGAGACATTCTCGCGAACGTTTAGCGCACGTTTGGGGGATGTATGCCCTGTACGTTTTCTGCAAATAGAAATCGTAGCATACATCTAAACATCAAACAATCATTAACAACTATAGTAACAAAAGAAATTATAGACTAGCAAAGAGAAAGAATATTTGATATACAAAAAAAAATCGCAGAATATACTTAAAATCAATCTTAAGTATGTAGATTTCATTTGAACTATAGAGATTATGTGTTGGAGGAACTGCAAAAAAAAAATGATCAAATGCTTTACTAGTGGAGATACGTCCTAGGGGAAAAAAATGTAGGCAAACACACGATAGAGAAATGAGAGAAAACGAAAAGAGAAATAGAGGAAAGAAAAAAAATCAACTAAAAAAAGCTGATTTGAGTTGATTTTTTTTTATTGCTTCCACCTCTCCTTGCTACATTTTCTCCCATGATTATTGAAAATTTTTCGTTGTTCGCATTTCCGTCGCGTGTTCTTCGTGTACGTAACATGCTGTACTTTAGCAATGATACACACGACAATCGCACATACGTCGTGGGAACTTCGCACAAATTGCGCAAGAATAGTTTCCGGCTTCATTGTCGGAAAACATTCGGAGAAAAACTTTTCCGAATGTTGGATTTTGTCATTCGCGTCCTTCGCAAATCGTTCGCGTGCTCCGTGAAATCCCACCCTTAAGGTTGTGAGTTCTTTGTGATCTCATTGTA
The DNA here is from genome assembly GCF_040938485.1 of Diadema antillarum. Taxonomy (NCBI): domain Eukaryota; kingdom Metazoa; phylum Echinodermata; class Echinoidea; order Diadematoida; family Diadematidae; genus Diadema; species Diadema antillarum. Next base: position 398,391 of record NW_027271972.1, on the reverse strand, counting down.
TTGGGAATAAAGTGGCTGACAGTTTTGTCATGTAACAAGCTTTTTGCAATCTGCCTATTCCTTGACAAGACATGTTTTATGGCCTTATGTCAATTACTGCTTGCCCCATGTGGATGTTTCATTAGGGTGCGAAATGTATTTGTCATCACACACACACACCCACACACACACGTGTATATATGTGTACCTCCGTATGTGTATGATTTTATCGTGTGTGCATATACAGTATACATATACATACATGTGTATATATATATATATATATATATATATATATATATATACACACACAATACATAAATCATATGTATGTATATACATTCACATTATAATGTACATGTGTGAAAATTATTATGCATTTTTGGGAGATTTTGGGGGGATTTCTTTGGGAGATGATTCATAGACTAAGTGTTCTATTTGTTTATATGTCTCTATATAAATTTGACGATATAGCCATGATAGCCATCAATCATAATAATTCTCGACAGTAAATACAGTGCACTCCCGTTATAACACACACGGTTATGACAAAATTCCGGTTACAACGAAATAAAAATTCAGGCCGCAACATTACCGGCTCTTTGTTTTTTATCGTTTATTTGTTCGGTTATAACAGAATTTCAATATAGCGAAAGAAAACTGCCGGTCCTGAGGAGTTTGTTATAACGGGAGTCCACTGTAATGACGTGAAGACACATGGATTGTAAAGTTTGAATTATGTTTTGCCCGGCATGACATCTGTGTGATCGAAATGAAAATGTTCAGACAGGATTCAATTTTTCTTGACCAGCAACAAATAGTGTACATCAGAATATAAAACCGTACTGCGGATATTTGCATATATAAATACAATTGAGAAGACAGAAGCAAGATGTCACTGGACAATAAGTTTATTATGCATAATATGTGCATTTAGTAATCTGTAAATCATCTTATATTCGAATTTGATATAATTTTGTTTTATATCATCTCTGCTGACCAATCATAGAAAGCTAATACTGCCTGAATGTGATCTCAACTGCCAATTATATTTCACAATTTTGAAGTCATTAAAACGGAGATATTCTTATAAGATATCATCGTTTTCTTGTCAAATATACTTTCTTGTAGATACATATGGCCTGTCAAATGCAGTCTATGTCATCAAACTGAATCAAGTACGTCTATACACTTTCTTTTATTGAGAAATATGCACATATGTGTTTATTCATTCAGTTACCATACCTGTCACACTTCACTTACGCTTTTCTTTCTTTGTGGGTCATTAATGATTGCTTATTGCATAAGCGGTATTGAAAATTTGGCATTACAGGACTGATTCAGGAATTGATACAAAGTACAGCAAACATTTAGGCTCACCATTTTATGCATTGCCCACCTATTATATATTCAAGTACTGTTTAAGGTGTAGCTGTCTTACAGCAGGTCTCAGGATAATTCAATCAATCTGACCTTTTAGAGAGAAACAAAGTTATCAACCTGAACAAAATAACACAGAATAATATGATCCATTAACAGTAAATCTATGAAGACAATGAAAATCGAAAAGTATTGGTCATAATAATCAATCATAAGAAATAGTCTTGTTTTGTGTCAAATATATACAATATATACAAATTTACACCCTTTATTCAGCTCATGTAAGATAATTCCCACAAAATCTAACTGATACGAATGCAGTGAACGCAATGAATTTCTACACTGAGTAAACTTCTAGTCTAACACTGAGATACGAAGCTGATAAAGGTCATCAGACCAAAACAACTGAGACACACTTTCTTTTGCATCTTGCACACTTACGAAGGGACTGACTCTATTACAGTGCTAGTGAAGCTTGAGGGTGGATGCTGGGGTCACAACGGTCTATCAAAATATGGCTTGCTCTCTGTATGACTATGAATATACTCTATCTAAAAGAAACAACTAATATAAGAAATAACCCAAACACGGACATATTGTAAGTTATAACTTAAAACCTTATTTACAGACAAAATAACTTTCTGCACACTCATTTTTTTTCTGCACCCTTTGTCATGTAAATTGGAGAGAACGTCTTCCTATAGTAGAAAAGGATATATTGAAAGAGTCTAAACATTCTCATCCTATTTGTTATTCTTGCATCTCCCTACACTATAAAAAACAAACAAAAATATAACAAAAACAACAGACAACACAGAACCGATTGGCATTCTGATTAACCAATTCAAGAACAAATTCAGAAAAGATATTCAGAAATACTACTTTGAAAAAAAAAAGAAAGCAAACTAGAAACGATGTTGTTGATGAAAACGAAAGAAGACGAAGAAATGAAAATTGACCAGCTCTGCATTTGCCCGTCCAAACATGCAAATTTAATGTAAGCCCTGTACGAGCGCTGTTGGGCAACTCGCGAGGAAACAAATACAATACATTCCAGCTATACAGTAATTATGCAGCCATGAGACGTTTGCGCAGCACGTGACTTGATTATTAATGATGCAAGCTTACCACTACACTGTTATCAATGCCACATTGCGCAGGATACGAATCGCAACTCCTAAAAGTACTTCACATCTGCTCAGCGATTACTGTTCTGACAAGCCCACTTTAAGTGCTGTTGTGCTCTGTGAATTATGAAAGAGCTCCGAAATACTTAAAAGAAGTGAACAAAGATACGAATATTGATTTAACAGAAACTTTGTGCGAGTTAAAAGACACTACTACGTTTAATAGACACATGTCTACTTGTATTTTGGATTAACTCATCATTTGAAGTCATACTACTAAAGTTTATGAGCAATTTATCACTGAAATAAAGTCGCACAGACACAGACACACACACACCCACACATGCACACACTCACAGTTTTGGCACATAGAAAAGATTTCTCTGATGTCCACTGCTTAGACTTATTCAAGTATGCCTAAACCACTTAAGTGTCGCCAGGTGCTATGTATGTATAGCTAGCCAGGCCAAATAAAAGACAGTTCTAAAGAGTATCATTATCTGCAGGAAGTATTACGCATAGATATTAAGGTGATGCCAGAGTTAAGACAGCCGAAATTGAAGCAGTCTCCTCTTTTTCTTTGATACAAAAAAAAAAAATAGTTTCGTCGTTCTAAACCAGAATCTTTGTTCATGCATGCGCGATCACAGATAAATAAAACGTCCACTTTATATCGATCTATTAGGGAGTGAGTGACAGGTAAACGCCCTATAATAGAGAGAAAAGACAAATCAGAGTTAATTTTGTTCCCAGGCGAAATCCGGCATTTGTTGTGCGTGACGACAACTCCGTTTACTCATTTAGGGCTCGGCCGCTGCCACGGCCGGTTTGCGGGTAAGGAAAAAGCACCTCATTGGCTTTGGTTTGCCTTTCATGTTGACCAGCCCTCTGTACTCGAAGTCAAAGGTCGGGTCCTCGTTCTGTGGGTCCATCAGGCAACTGTAAAAAATATCAAATGATCATAATGGTAACAATGATGATGATGGTAATAATAATAATAATAATAATAATAATAATAATAATAATAATAATAATAATAATAATAATAATAATAAAAATAATAGTAATAATAATATATAATGATAATGACACCAGTTTCAATAATGAACGCTACAGGCCTCACTCGTTCGATTGTCTACAGATGATCAACCATCAGTGTCACAGTAAGCTCATTTAATATATCACATTAAAGAAGACAATGCGTCCTGTCAAGTAAAGATTATCATAATGTGTAGTGTAAAAATAGCTATAATTTTCATACTAGTATTTCACTGTTTTCTGCAAGAGTATAGACCACGTCTACTTACTCGTAGGCGTTTTCAGACACGTTAATCTTGTTATTGACACCTGTCGTCTCCGTCCTACTCGTGAGGTTGACGGTGTTGCCGAAGAGACAGTAGCGTGGCATGCGATGGCCCACAACCCCAGTCACCACCTCCCCGCTGTGGATACCAATCGTAATCTGTAAGAGGATAAAGAATGTGCGGTCGTCATGGCAATAGAGGGAAGAATCATTTCGGGGGGGGGGGGTGGGTGGAATGAAGGCAATGTGAGCAAAAGTGAACCACCAATTTTGCAACATTTCATCTTGGTCCCGAGCGAGCCTAGCTACAGGACGTTGCTTGCATATTTGAAATTCCCTTTCATAATATAAACAACAAGATTAGAATCTGGCTTTTCCAATACTTTAGAATGCATTTAACTTGCATTGACTTTAATGATGGGCACTTGTTTAACGGATACATAAAATCATGTTAAGATTCTCGAAGATGGTGCATTTATTGGCGTTTCATGGCCAAATCAAATGGAGACAGGTGCGTCTGTCATTGAACCGATACACCCACTCTGGGGTGACAATTTTAACATTTAAATGATCATCACTTTATAATCATTTGTCGTATTTCGCACTATTTTTCATCAGTCTTTTGTCATGAGCTTTATCATGTTAATGATCTAGAAAAAGAGTAGGTCCTACAAGTTTTCTCCCAATGTACATCTTTCTTGAGATGAGAAGAGAGATATGGATTAAGGCATTAAATCTCGGACGGCGTTCTCCGCTTTCCTAAACATTGAAATCGATTCAATCACTTTCAGTCCTGAATTCCGCCTCGTCTTCTGCAGGTGTGTACATCACAAATTCGGTATAATTTAATGTCAATGCATGAGTAGAATATAATATATAGCAAAAGTAATAGCGTACACAGTCGTGTATGTCATTAGTAATTAGTGTTTAGGCGGTAAGTTTACGACAGAAAAGCTATGCCACATGGCCTATGACGAAATAGATGGCACTCTCTCTTATGTATAAATGATAGTAGAGAGTACACAAGGAACCTATAAAAATAAAAATAACGACTCTCAGACACCGCCATGTATGCCCAGTGCTTCCATGTTCTAATTATAGTAGCATGTTTTGGGACGCTGGCATACTTGTGAGCTGCCCTGATAGGAATATTGTGCCTGCGCTTCGTCGTAGATCCTGCGGTAAATTATGTTCGCTACATTCATCATTGACAAAGCCTTGAGGATGCGGATGCGTCGCGTCGTGCAACTGTGAAACTTAGACGACTTTACGACCATCATCTCGAAAGGGCGGACGGTATCGGCCATTTCCACGTTTTAACGAGATGACATGCATGATGAGGTAAGCAGATTTTAGAGCAGTTCTTATTAAGTATGATGTTTCCCTATCACTATGGTAATCCGGTGACAAATATAGAAAGATGTAAACAATGCTAAGTAGGCCCCCTAAAGCCGTGATTTCGTACATTTTCTGAACATGGAAGATGGATTACCGCCATTTGTCAACATGGACGTTTACAGTTATTGTTATGAGTGAGAAACCAACGGGTTCGTCTTCAAGTTTTGTACGCATGAAGGGAAGATGGGCTTAAGATGTGCATGTGGGTATTATGAGCAAAATACGCCAGAAGATCCTTCTCCGGGCAATTTCGACTTTTCGGGCATGGCCAAATGTTATAAAATTTTCCAATGAATTTACCGCGTGCACTAGCTGCTGAGTGCGTAAGCGGTACTGCTATTAAATGCCTCTGCTTGATTCATTATCACTGTGATGTATTTGAAATCAAATTTCATTTGGACACAAACCAACTAATGTAGGAACAGCGTGTGTGGGATGTGGCGAAATGCTTTGGGAGGACATTGACTTGCTATGAACGAGGGAATGATGGAAGATGGAATAGGGGAAAAAAAACGAGATGGATGCTGGAGAGAAGGTCTAATCGGAACGCGCAAAAATGAAACAAGAAGGAATCGTCAAAGAAGAAGCAGCAATACGAAGAGTGATGCGAGTGGAAAGGATGAAAAGAGAAAAGAAGAGGAGAGATGAGGAAAGGTGATAGAAGCAAGGAAAAGAACCAAGACGAAGTCAGGATGAATGTTAAGTAACACCGAAATGCACATCTGCCTCCTTCTAGTAGTAATCTCGATAGCCGCAATATTGACTCTTAATTCTTTGTCAAAAGGAAAGTCAGTACAGTTGTGTATTGGGGATAAAACAGGATGATAACCACAGAGAAAAAAGAACAGTACACCAGTGACCAATGGTGACCAATGGTGACCAGTGGTGACCCTTACAACAATTGGAACTCCTTCCATCATGACTTCCTTGGACAGCTCTTTCATGTCCAGTGCCATCCTGGCGATGCATCGGGCGTGATCCGCGCAGGGTACGGGGAGGCCACTCACAGCCATGTACTTGTCACCGACAGTTTCCACCTGTTTTAGAATGATTGTGATGGGATTTAGTCAGCACGTTCTGATCGATTTCGATGAGTTACTAGTATAAAAATCAAAGACATAAAATTGGTTTAGAAGATCTTCTATTAACAAAATGCAGAACTCCCTTTTTGAAAGCATTCCACAGAATGTTTCGATGAGGGAGACCATTTTGAGTGACCGGATAAGTATCACAGTCAGATTGTAGAAGATTGAAAATAAACAAAAAGAATCTCAGACAAACATGTTGTAATGAAAGCCTATTGAAGCGAAGATGATTGTTTGGCTTCAGTTACCACGATGTAATTGCATTAACGGATAAAGTCACGATTACATGTATACAGACTGATCACTAAGCCGCATTGGACTAACCGCTCCCTTGGTACTGCTCACACATCATACTAATTTCAGCATGGTTGCTAAATACTCCCGAGGGTACTATGGGATATACCTGTCCTCCTGCCCTCAAGTTACCTTGTATACATCTGGGTTTCGTTCGGTGAGGACGTCGAACTTCGTATAGACGCTGTTGAGGAGGTTGACGATCTTCATGGCGTCGCTCGAATACTTCTTGCAGAATTCCCCGAAGCCGGTGATGCCGCTGAACATGAGTGTCACGCACTCGAACTTCTTGGCTGGCACCGGCCGTCGATGGCGGAGTTCGTTTGCGACGGATGGGGGAAGAATGGAATAGAGCAATCTATGGACAGGAGAATGAAGAGTTCCATAATCAGACATTTTGCCCTAGCCGCAAAAGCACAAAAAGATCCCGTCCTTGAAAAAGTGACAAGAGAAGAGTCTTGTTTCTGAAAAAATTATGACATGAACACTCAGCGTGCCTTTGCACCACTTGACGCAAAATTAACGAGTAACAGAAATACTGTACAACTTTTAACGAATCACATTGTGATAAGCATGATGATGGTATAAATTCCTTTGTGGACATTTCATGAAGACATAAATTGAGTATTTGATTATGGAAGTTACCTGTCCGTCTTCTTTTTCTCGTTCTCAATTTCACGGTACGTCTGCTGCAGCTTGTCGGTGAGGATCTCCAACTTCTGCGTGAACTTGTACTCCTCCTCGAACCTCTCTGAGATGAGTACCAGATCCCGCGTGGCGTCGTGCAGTGGGATGTCACTCAGGTACAGCTCGCGTCGACGTAGCTCGTCCAGGTTGATCACATGAGGAGAGCAGAGATAGAGGAGCACGCGAGACTCAGGCACGTGCAGCATCTGACCTTTGAGCTTGAGCGCAGGTATGGATCCGTTGCGGGGATTCTTGGAGTAGACCACGCCAGGATTGGTCTCCAGGACGTAGATGGTGTTGGCGTGACTGAGAATGGACTTGAATGTGAAATCCATGTGAGGACGCACAATGTGGAATAGGTCTGTGATGAGACAGTTTGGCTTACTGATTGCCGTCACGACTCGCCGGAGAGAGTTCCCGGCCTGCTCTACCTCCATGTTCTCATTGAACATGATATGGAAAGGCAGGATTCTGCAGAGGGATGACGGACTGATCTTGGGCTCCTTCGAAAGCGTCAGCAGGCTCTGCTGGTCGTGCAGAGCTGTCGACATGCGTTCTGTCTTCTTCTTTTCGATGATGGCGAACTGGACGTGATCGCAGTCTTCACCTCTATTCTTGATAATCTCGACTTCCACTTCAGAGCCGTGGAGCGTCTTGGCAACGCTGCGAACCAGCCCGATGACGATGTGCTCCAAGCCCTGTCGCTCGGAGTAGTAGTGGAGCACGAGGGCGCCATCACTTTCGCGGGTGCTGCACCTGAAAGAGGGCGCTCGCATACCAGGGTAGATGGAAGCCAGATGGTCGTGGAGGGCGTCGAGGTTCTGCAGGAAATGGCGCGTGTTGGAGCCGAGAACGTTGAGGATCTTGTCGTATCCAGACTCGACGCAGAACTCGAAAAACATTCTGCCGAACGCTTCCAGCAAATCATTGGCGCTGATGCCTATACAACATGGACAGAAGACAGAAAAAAAAGTCAATAGACTTTCATATCACGAACGCATCGTTATTCATCAACGAGAACACCTTTCCTACTAAATCCGAGGCAGAGAATTTAAGATGAGCAACGTTGATCACAAAAGTGTGATTAATGACAAGTCAGAATCCATCTCTATTCTCACCTGTCATTTACTTCTCAAAGAAAACTTCTGGTCATGTGCACTGGGAATATTAGGCGGTCTAAAAGCACTCAAATTTGTGTGACTGATTATATCAATCTGCATGTGTGTTATTAGCGTCTTTATTTGTAACGGAAATGCCCCCACCTTTCACACCCACTTTTGACTCGAAACCTACTTTAATTGGTGAAAGAAATCAATTTACAGTAGTACAGTAGGATTATATGGAATGGAAATATAAGAAGGCGTTACAGGTTCGGAATGAGTGTAAATCGGAATCACTTTGCGGATATTATCGACGAGATCAGGAAGATGCACAGTATATGCTTCACTAGAACGTATGCGTTCGTAATCTTATAAAATTTTTGTTGAAACATGGATCAAGTTGGTGGATGATACCCTAGAACTTGCTTCATACTACATTTTGTATCCATTATTTCTGTAGCACTTTCGTGGATCCAATGCCTTTAGGGTTTGAAGTATACTCGACCAACCGAGAAGCTGTTAAGTTCTTTGACGTCTGTTCATTACAGGCATGCGTAAATGAAAACGTGGATTGATATCTTATCCCCATGTGCTCTGGTTTTTGCATGCCCACGGATCATGTTTTATGGTTGCCAAGGTAACCACGTCAGTTAGGGAGAGACGATGATGCGGAAGAGGGAATTACCGATCATCGCAGGCTAATAAAGTAAGGTGTTTAAGAGGTGTTACTCTCCTGTCATCAGCTAATCGTTTCATCCATCACATGCTGTTACACTGATTGAATTCTTACAAAATCTCCTCCATTAACCCTAAGCCAGGGTCCGAGTCATTGCTTAAGAATGACCTGTCTCTTTACCTACATCCTGTTGTGGGGATATTTGTTTGTGTCAAGCCCTGTTATCAGCTTTTGTCCTAAAAATGGTCTGTCTCTCCCCAGAATCAGAACTGATTTGGGCATCGTTGGTGATGGTAGTTGCATCTGCCTTAATGTGGCTTTGCCTTTTCCGTGACCTGTATGACGGGATGATGGTTCCACATAGGAAAGCGAACCTAAACGCCATTCCCGTCGTTTGAGGCCGGCACGAAGCAAACATTGCGAAGTTCTGGTGGGGAAAAAAAAATCGACTGTCAGTCAGCGCGAATCGGCGCCACTGAGCATTTCGTGCCCTATTACTGTTCTCGCCAGCCTTGATAGAGGAAGAGGCGCGATCATTCATAATCAATTTAATTGAGAGAGAGAGGAGGACATCCGCACTTCACGTTTATCACCTAGTTTGACAACGCAGACTCCACTGTGGAAGATAATGACAGTTCTTTATTTGATATGACAGACTGATTTAAAAAAGGGAGGAGAAGAGTGAAGCCATTTTCTTGCATGTAGTTGCGTCAGCTCTTCGTCAAGTCAAAATTTGTCGCGGGGAACGATGGTTAAGAGGTAACATAAACCGGATACCGTGTGCTAGGCGTGAAAAGTGCGAATCAACTTCGAACGTGACGCCTTGCTCGTCAGACTAATGCTCAAAAGCGCGGCATCCTACTCGTGTCAATACATAATGGCTGAGCCCCTCCTAGCCTTCATTTTATTGGATGCGCCATAATTACGTCCATGATAGTCCTAGCGGCATCCCCAGGCCGCATAAAAACAGATACCAATACCTTGTTCGCTAACATTTCACGAAGACTTTTGTTTTGTAACAGGGCATTACATGTATCACTGTCCAGTCGCACGTCGTATCATGTCATAATTGTGTACCCACCGTTCGGAAATTCAATAAATGGAGAATGATGCGATTATTGATGAGGCTTGATATGAAACATTGGACAAATTTACAACTGAATGGCAGTTTAACTCCTGCAATTGTGATTGTGTAATGATGATTCTTGTAATTTTGTTCATATGCGAAATAATGCGTCTGACCTTGTGCATGTACCGTGAGTATACTAGTGCGTGGTATTTTGATGGAGAAGTTCCTTCCAAAAAGCTCCTAAGAGCGGAATAAGGATCGACCCTAATTTGCCTCTTTGTTAAGCCTGGTGGTTATGTTTTTGTCTACTCGTTCTTTCGTTGTTGTTGCCTCCTCAGTCACATTTGCTTGTCATACGTTCATGGTATTCTTATTCCGATATGACCTAAATTTAGATTTCAGTAAGGCTCATCTTTCTTACCCTCTCCCTTGCTTTCTTTCGCTCTCGTCAACTCGCAGAAAGAAGGAGCTCGGTCAGAGAATCGAAACGGATAAAAGTACCAGTTGGACTGTTTGGGAGAGATTTCCTGTCAGCATCTTCCATGGCTATCTATAAGAGCGTCAAATCCCTATAGTTAAGTAGGAGACTATAATAACGAGATCTCAGTTTATGTATTACGGCAGCAAATAATGGCACTAAATGGACTCGTACTTTGTGCGATGCCTGTCGGATTTACTGCCCCTGCGCATTCTGCAGAAGGGAGATCTATTGTGGTGACAAGCTCTCCAGAAGAGATGTTATAATACATAAACAAACGGAGATAATCCTCTTGACAGATTTGTAGAAATGTTGTTTTAGTTTGAACGATGGATTTGTGGGAGTTTGTTTCTTTCTATCTATTTTGTTTTGTTTTGTTTTGTTACGGTTCTCATTTTCTAGATCATGACCGTTACATCATGAAACATTTGTAAAAAAAAAAAAAAAAAATTCTTGTTCGGCAATCCACGGCAGTTTTCCTTCTTTTTTTTGTCTATTCCAATTCAGGCTGCTGAGAGATAGGCATCATATTTAGGAAAAAGATCTGATATGTCGGAGCATATTCGGTCGCAGATGCTATTCATCATGAGGGAACATCTTAAAGAAAGTCAGAGAGTGGTATGTTTATCGGAGATTTAGTTGTTGCCATTTACAAAAAAGTCAACATCGTTGTTGCCATTAGCAGTGCATTTATCACAATAAGTTTTATGCGTCACTTCTTTGTTGAGTCTCATTTCTGTGAATTTCATTACAATATTCAAAACTGGATTAATCATCCTCGACTTGATAACCGCAGTCGTGGAATAAAGTTACTGGTGTAGATTACGACAATAATTGTGCGAATAGCGATAATTTGGTTTCCTTTACAAAGAGTTACATATGCAGTGTTAGTATTGTTCTCTCACAGGGCTGTGCCAATAGTGATTCCAACGAAGTGTCGTGTAACCATATCATGTATGACCACATGTGGCCAAGAGACTGGGAATGAATGGGTAAAATTTCTCAAAGAAGATGCCTCTGGTGGGGTTCGAACCCGCGATCTCCGGACTAAGACTTTATAGCGGTATTTCTTTAACCCGCTGCAGTGTCCCCCACCATCATGAAAGTAATACTATATATTTTTGTCATTGATATTGTTATGATATTTCTCTGTATTCTTTTATCGTCATCCTCATCGTAATCGTAATCGTCATCGTCATCGTCATTGTCATCATAGAGCACGTACCAAGAACTTTGACCGCCGCTCCGACCAGGTCGTAAGAGAGGACATCGTCGTACACAATACGGACCAGGAAGTTGCCTTCTATTTCCACCGCTGCCTCGCGCCTGCGTGGAAAGGAAAAACAAGACACCAGGAGAAATTGTTTATATGATTGTTTAAAAATGATTATTGTCATGGATAAAAACCCAAACATCTATAAGACATGAACAAAAAGTACACATTCTCTCCGGAGGAATCTAAAAAAAAAATGAAATGTCGATTCAATTATTTTCAGTTAAATACCTTTATTTGGTTTAAAAGCACTGTATAACTTATTTCGGCCATAAAGGGGGGGGGGGCTTCCCAAAGAATAATATATAAAATATAATTCAATGGGTTATGCAAGGAGTCAGGTGCATTGCAATGTCAGTCCATAAATAAACTATAAGCCCCTAGTTATTGCTGCATGATATAGACATTAACATAAAACACAGCACCCAAAACGAATAGGTCTATAATATGCGCATAACCTTAAGGTCTACAACACATTCACCAAAACACACACACACACACGCACACACACACACACACACACACACACACACACACACACACACACACAACTAATTTGTATGTTTTTTACAGTGTAGATTGCAATATATCTCTGATGCGCTGATACGTACAACCAGAGCCAAAACACTATCATTTATTTATCAGGAATCAGTTCCACTTTAACTCTTTAAATGATTAGTCCCCCATAGAACATCAGCCAAAGGGATGAATGAAAAGGGGAGGGGAGGAGCTTTTGTAAATGCATGGGAAATGGAAAATTATTCCTGGCTGTGACTGAAGGAGGGGTTCTTACCAGGAAAATTAGTTTTGTTGTTTTTATTTTCAATTCAGTGCGACAGACGTCCTTTGAGATCGTACAAGGCACATCTGATATTGGAAGGGCACGGTTTTTCCTCCATCTTTTCGAAAGTAATAACGCTTTATCATCTCTTAAAGACATCTTTATAGCCTCTTCATCATCTTTATTACCCTCTAGCTCAGACGAAGGGAGAGAGGAATAGTGTGAGGGCATGATAACAGGGAGAAAGGATGAGAGAGAATGAAGCTATATCCTGAATAGAAGAGGGGGGAAAGACACTAAAGCGGGGCTCTTAAAACGATTTAAGTGCATGCATTTGCAGTATACACTTTGAATGCCCGTGCAGGCCATCGTTTAAGGGCTGTGTGATACAGGAAGACGATAGAGGGGGGAAAAACTGAGGGCGATAAGCGGCGTCTCCCCTCTCTCTCTCTTCCAGCCGCCGTGTTTACCGTGCTCCTACGTGCTTTCCATCTTAGCTGTCACCGACTAAGTGGCCGAGCAAGATTGCACGATCTTCTTCTTCTTCTTCATGTTCTTCTTTTCCTCCTCCCCCTGCTGGCTCCATGCTCTGCTACAAGCCGACAATAGTTTCCCTTTAAGAACAACTCGCTCATATGATTTGCACAGCCCGCTGCTTGCATGGCTAAGGCTCAAAACTTTACACTTTTAGAAGATGACGTCGGTGATAGAAGGAGAAGCTGTAGTCGTGGTTGAGATATGTATCAGTGGTTAGTAGTGGAAGGTGAAGCAATAGCAAAAGTAGTGCCAACGCTTTAGAAGGAAAAGCAAAAGTTGAAGGAACTGCGAAAAACGGTGATAAAAATCAATGAGAACTGAGAAAAAGGTGTTAGAAAATGAGGAGAGAAACAGTTGCAGTATAGTAGCGGTTTTTGATGGTTGGTGTGATGGTGTTACTTGGAATACTGATGGTAAACCTGGAAACTGCACAGCCAGTAACTGTAGAAGTAGAAGTTAGTATCAAAACCCGTTGAGGACGAGTCCCGAGAACACTCGGGCAGGTCTCTATAAGAAATGTGTGCTATAGCATAATCAGTCCGTCGTCTACTGAGGTTAGTAGTAATAGTAGTAGAAGTGGTAGCAGTAGTAGCTGTAGCGGCAGCAGCAGCAGCAATAGTAGAAGTAGTAGTAGTAGTAGTAGTAGTAGTAGTAGTAGTAGTAGTAGTTGTTGTTGTTGTAATGGTTGTCTGTAGTAGAAATTGGAGCATAACGTTGGTAGTAGTAGTAGTAGTAGTGGTGGTGGTGGTAGTAGATGTAGTAGTAGTAGTAGTAGTAGAAGTAGAAGTAGTAGCAGCAGCAGTAGCAGCAGCAGTAGTAGTAGTAGTAGTAGTAGTTGTTGTTGTAATGGTTGTCTGTAGTAGAAATTGGAGCATAACGTTGGTAGTAGTAGTAGTAGTAGTGGTGGTGGTGGTAGTAGATGTAGTAGTAGTAGTAGTAGAAGTAGTAGTAGCAGCAGCAGCAGCAGTAGTAGTGGTGGTGGTAGTAGTAGAAGTGGTAGTAGTAGAAGTAGTAGTTAGTAGTAATAGTAGTGGTGGTAGAAGTGGTAGTAGTAGTAGTAGTAGCAGCAGCAGCAGTAATAGTAGTGGTGGTGGTAGTAGCAGTAGGAGTAGTAGTAGTGGTGGTAGTAGAAGTAGTAGTAGTAGCAGTAGTAGTGGAAGTAGTGGTGGTAGAAGTAGCAGAAGTAGTAGAAGTAGTAGTAGTGTAGTAGTAGTAACAGTATATGTGTGGTGGTGGTATAGTAAAAGTAGTAGTAGAAGTAGTAGTAGTAGTAGTAGTAGAAGTAGTAGTAGTAATATATGTGTGGTGGTGGTATAGTAGAAGTAGTAATAGAAGTATTAGTAGTAATAGTAGTAGTATACGTGTGGTGGTGGTATAGTAGAAGTAGTAGTAGAAGTAGTAGTAGCAGCAGCAGCAGCAGCAGCAGTAGTACTAGTAGTTGAGGAAATAACATGTGCAGCAGGAGGAGGATGAAGGGATATGGAAAAGCTCTTGGATGCAGCAGCAGTAGAGGTAGTGGTTATAGTCCTATGACTGGTGAGAGAAATAGTGCTTGTGGTGGTAGTATAGTTGTGATATTGTCACAGTGGTAGAAGTTGTATAGTATCATGTTGTGGTGTGGCTGGAACTGTTGGAGCGTACAGGAAAGGGTGGTGAAATTGAAGGGAATCAGTTTTTGGAATGTGTTCCTTCCTTTTCACTTGGCCTTCGTAATAATACAGATCAATCGTCCGATCTTATTCATTGAAAGTAATAGTAAGAAGAAGAAGAAGAAGAAGAAGAAGAAGAAGAAGAAGAAGAAGAAGAAGAAGGAGAAGGAGAAGGAGAAGAAAAAGGAGAAGAAAATCTTGTGTTGTTAAAGGGATGCCATAGTTCTGGTTGAGACCTGGATTCAGGTTCCTAACTTTTTTTGTGAGATAATGAGAAACCTCTTATGAAATATGAAAGAGCACATAAATCCAAGGGGAATTCAATGTTTACTTGATAAAAAATGATTTTGAAATGACTGAGATATTCAAAACAAAGCGATCTTAATAAAAGGTGGGACCCATTTTTTATTAGGATCGCTTTGTTTTACTTTGTGTGTGTGTGTGTGTGTGTGTGTGTTTTGGATTATCTCAGCCATTTCAAAATCGATTTTCATCAAATAAACTATGCTTTCCTCTTTATATAATGGCATGCTCATTTCATAATTTGTTTCTTAGTGTCTCGCAAAAAGTTAAAAACTTAATCCTCATCTCCACCAATACTGTACCATCCCTTTAATATTCTTCTTATGGGCAATATTCTTGAAACACACATATACATCTTATAGTAGGTAAATACGCACATAATTATGCGCGTACACATTCAAGTGCCTACATGCACTGTGCTTATGTCTTGTCTCCCTATATACACCGATATAGACGCCTACAGAGTGGCCTTCGTTTTCAGAAAGCTAGACGATAAATCGCTGCAACATCGAGGCCGAAACCAATGCCATGTTAATTCTTTCTCTCTTTCTTTTTTTTTTTTTCGTATTTTGTCACTCAACCTCGGAGAAACGCCCAGGGCGCTTGAGTGATGACTCCTGTACAAATCTTACAGAGTGCCTAGTGTTTGTAGACATGGGAGGAAGGGCAACACGGGGAACAGAAGCAGGTTACCTTGTTCAAAAGCCTGATTAATTTTCGGCTTGAGTTGGGAGAGGTAAGAGGATGTTGCTGTGGGTACTCAGTTTAAAAAAAAATCGAAGAAAGAAC
Organism: Diadema antillarum; assembly: GCF_040938485.1. NCBI lineage: Eukaryota > Metazoa > Echinodermata > Echinoidea > Diadematoida > Diadematidae > Diadema > Diadema antillarum. Next base: position 382,483 of record NW_027271972.1, on the reverse strand, counting down.
AAGAAAACAAAATGAAAGTGATAAATGGGCTGAAAGATTACATTCCAGCTTGGTTCTGACAGAGACGCCATTGGGCCCCGGGCGGGTCACTGCAACATTCCGAATTATCACAGGCATCACCACCTAGTGACACGGCGGCAAGCGCCTCGCGGCCAGATTCGTTGACGATGCAGACACATACCGTGTCTTTGGTCAATTTCTTCACTGACTAGGCATGTAGCCACACGTGCGGCAGCGAAATGCGTAGGGATAACCAACCATGCCGAATTCATCTAATCTCCATCATCTTTGGAAAGACACCATGTATGTTAACCGTCAGTCTCATGTTGATCTGTTGGCTGCTTTCAACTTCCTTCCTTTCAATTATATTCTCTCTCTTACTTTTCTATAACTTTGTGACCGGATTCGTAGACGATGTTTCAAGACTTGTTTGGTCAGGAGGGGACGTACCATCTAGCCTGAGCTAACGCCTCCCTCATTTTCTCTGCACACAGAAATCGCACCTCTCGCCCAAGCAACGGCATGTAACGAACCCCTTAACAAGAGAACCTCCCTGGTAACAGCACGTGTACCACAACAAGGGCATACATACAAAAGATGGAGAAATATTATAGAGAGATAGCATTATATACGGTAACTTCGATGAGAGAGATATATGGTACATCAATCGATAGATAGGTATGGAATAGGTTTCTTGATGGATGTCGACATGGGGGAATACAGCGAGAAAGATAGACAGCAGACATACAGCAAGACAACTAGGCAGGTACCGAACTCACAGTTAGACAAAGTTATGTATCATAAATACATGCATGTATATATATATTATATGCTTTAATTATATTCATTTTCTATAGCGAAAGAAAGAGTGTGTGTTTGTGTGTGTGTGTGTGTGTGTGTGTGTGTGTGTGTGTGTGTGATAACAATTACAAACCACTTGTAATATATTAAAGAGCATATTCTAAAAGATATTCCAAGTTTTTCGATGAAAATAGGATTTGAAATGGCTGAGATATCCAAGAACCAAAGTCAGACAAATTGATCCTAATAAAAAATGGATCCCTTTCATTAGTAGGACGTCTTTGTTTCTGAATATATCAGCCGTTTTAGAACCAATTTTCATCAAATAAACTTTGAATTACTCGCTGAATTGTATGCTCTCTCATATTTTATAAGATGTTTCTCATTGCAACACCTCACTTATCAAAAAAATTGCCCTCCACCGATGTAAATATCTTTATGTTATATACGTGATGTAGGGCAATTAAAAACAACTTGACGGAAGAATTTCTTCAATTTGAGGATTTCTCATTATATAACAAAAAAGTTGGAAACCTGAAGACCCATCCCAACCAAAACTATACCCTCCCTTTAATGTTCTATGATGCACAATGGGACATAGCCATAAATCGTGTGTGTCACAAATATCAAGCGACTCTTGAAATTATTTTTCTTAGAAGGGATACTACTTCAATTTACTTTGAAAAAATACAGGGCAATGGGCTTGCAGATTATCCTGTTTGAACAAGGCAACAACAATATTTTCTCCTGTTATATTCACAAATAATGTGAAAAATGTAATAGATTAGTAGGAAAGAGAAAACGTGATGAAACGAGTGTGACAACACACTGACGAATATATACATTTTGACATGTTCCATAAAAACAGAAGAAAAGAAAATCACCTTTTCTTCTATTATAGTCACAAATAATGTGGAAAATGTAATAAATTAGCAGGAAAGAGAAAACGTGACGAAACGAGTGTAACAACACATTGACGAATATATACAGTTTGACATGTTCCATAAAAAACAGAAGAAAAGAAAATGACACTTCATAGTTGTTGAAAACATTTCTTGTTGTTTACCAAATTTGAGTTATCGAAGAAATGTCATGGCGGATCTCATCTGTGAGGTGATTTTTATTCTGGCATTTTAAGCACGCCTCTGAAAACAATTAAATGACATGACTACAGCATAAAAGTTTCATGCCGTTGCCTGAGTCAATGGTTTGACGAACAGTCTTTGATGTTTCATTAGAGAACAATATAGCATAGTGATGATTATAGGAGACACAAGGTTTGACGTGAGTGAGGGCGGGAAGCTGAGGGATCGTGCTTTGAATAGGACATCAAATTCGAGAAGAAGTAAAGTGCACTATCATCATGATGTTACGATTAAGTAAGAATCAGAGGCAGGACTTTGACTAAGTCTTCTTGAATTGACAATTCTCGTCATGGTATAAGCGGTAACAAATAAGTTCATATCTTACTTAGATTGGGGTAAAACCACGTGTCCCAGTTGCGTGTGACAGTTAATGGAAAAGAACGGGAAATGGGTCGGGGAATAATATGGTTCCAAATCTGTGGTTATAGATGTCTTTCCAGTCTGTAGCATGAAAATGAAGGGTAAAACTGGCCAAAACAATGTATTATTAGCAGCGCAACGAAAGCTTGCTTGTTCTGAATGATGAGAGTCTACGCTTCTCAGAACGGAAGTGCGCCATCACACTACGTATGGTAATAAGTCGGAGAAAGACTTATTCAAGATGCTGCTCACCCACCGTACATGATTTGCAATATCCAAGGCTTTTCTGGCGCGGCTTTGTTCTCGGTTAATATTACAGAATTATTCAAGCGGCGTGTACGTGTTCGTACGTGTTTAATGGGCCATTAAGCCTGAGCGATGGACATTTAGAAAACGGTGACGATTTAAGCTCCTATCTATCACTTGGGGCCTATAATTGGCTAGTTACACTAATATTTTAGTTCATCAGACTACGCAACTTTTAAGTTTACACTGAGCTTCAGGGAAGCATTTGGCTGATGAAAATTTAGTGCATCACGCGTTGCAACCTCATCTGTAATTTAATTGATAACACACGATCTTAATTATCATATTACAACTGAAATCGGGGGCCAAAATTACAAAGAGGTACCCCTAAAGGTTGTGTAAATGTCTTTACGCCAAGGCAAAAACTAAAGAGAAAGTCTCCGCGATTAATTCTATCTTCTCCTTTATGAGCAATGACAATAACATTTTCCCAAAGACAGTTTTGGATGGACAGAAATATTACCAGCGAGTTCGAAGGTACGGACACTGTTTTCGTTGTACGTGTGATGAGTACGTAAAATTTTATTCATACACCGACTGTCGTGATGTTTTTTCATAGCAAGTTGATGATGTGAGGGCGGTGGCGGGTTTCTCACACACGAGAATACATCGGGGACTTAGATTGGGCGAGACGCGTCTGTCTACGCCACCAACGTACCCGCCAACCCTTGGGATGATGACGTCACGGCCTATCCCACGCCATGTAATGAAAAGAACATGATCCCGGGAACAGAGAAGTGTCCGAGGCTATTACAGCCCGACGAGTTTGAGCTGTACTCATTATTATTGCAAATTCCCGGGTGAGCGCTGCGTGAAACAGCACACGTGGTCGCCCGCCCGCTGGGCTCGCCTAAGCCTCATTGCCGATCACCTGCTAGTTTGGAGCCATATGATGAACGTCCAGAAATAGAAGTCAGCCGCTATCAAGAAAGAGTTTAATAAATAGACAAGGGGTAATGCCGAAGAAGGCACAAGGGTGGGGCAGCTCAAAAAAAAAAAGGAGGGGAGTTGGATCGCCTATCATTGGTGAAGAGATGCATGGTGTGCACGTCTCTGTGTATGTATGTGTGTGGTGGGGGGGGGGGGGGGGACTCAGTTTGTCTGCGTACAGGTCAAGTGTTCCACTACGTCGCCAAACATGCAAAATGTTCAAAGAAGCTTAAAATGTTACATTTCTATGTTATTTTTGTTGCTAGAGGTATACTTTCCAAGGAGACGTGCCTGGGATTTCCTTGTTTGAAAGTAATATGCTCCATTAGTGATGAGAACGCACAACATCGTAATAGGTTTCAAAGCCCGCTGGTCAGACATAGACCCTCAATAATAGGGTTTATGCGGATATTTAAGACACTTATTACAGCCACAAAACGCATTCATGACCTTATCATACGGATGATGTTTCATCATAGTCACAAAATAGCTTTTGTAGACTAGTGCGAATACTGTCAGAGCATTTTTTCCCGTTTCAGTGTGGTGCCTTTTTTTTTTCGTTTCTTGTTCTTGATCTTGCTAAAATCTTCAATCAGAACAACAGAAAAAGACAAGATGAATCGAATTGAAAAGGACCAATGTTGTCGGATGAAGTAAGCTGGTAAATTGAATTGACTCTGCAGCGTAGAACATTATTGAGTGGAATGGATGTCTATTTTTTTTCTTTTTATACTACAATATAAAGAAACCCGGCGTAAGAGGAAGATCTGTCCAGAAGCATTTTTGTCTATTTCTCTCTCCCCCTCCGCCCCCCCCCCCCCCCTCCCCCTCCGTGATGGATTACAGAGCAAGTCACATTGAAAAACTGCGGCATATTGGATGTTATATGTCACGGTGCTGTTCTTTGAGAATGACGCTGGTATCGGTGTTGTGCTCTCGTTTGGCCTAACTTGGTTCGCTCAACCCGCAGGCGAAATTTACGCTATGTTGGTGCTGTACTTTCACTTTCAAGAAATACTGCTGTAAGACGGGGAAATTCATCTATTCGTATCGTATGCTTTGGTATGGCAGAAGACCTATAAAGTCATTCCAACGTATACCTCACGGAGGTGAACACATGTGAATGTGTGAATAACCGCCTTTGAATTAAAAAAAGAAATAAAAAAGAAAGGAAATTAAAGCTTTTCTGTGCAAACTAAGATCATTACGGCAAAGTGTGAGGTGACGATATCATCAGCTTACTCAATTCGGATATTCATATTTACTGTTCAAGAAGTATTTTGCGAAAATTAGCAACATTTCCAAATTTCTTAATTCCCTTCATATTTACCCGATTTTGATCAAACATTCATTGTTTAATATGCTTATAAAATATCACTCTCTCTTACCAGGTTAACTTTGCACAGGTGCGGAATTCCCCTTTAAGCCTTACATAATATTTCTCGATTCGATTATACATTTTTGATTGTCAAATCCAAAGGCCATAATTCTCCTGTTAACAAACTCACGACGTGCACTTCTTTAGTTTACATGTGTGAAATGTATGATACCCAACGGAAAAAGTTCTTCCAAAAAGAACAGATTTGTTCGCAGAATTACATGCACTCACATTGGCAAAATTGTCGATTTTTGTATATTCTATTGTTTTCTTATTTTCTCTTTGAGGCTGCCATCACTATCAAGCACTTGGCTAAGATAGTAGGCTCCGGCATCTTCCCCCCCCCCCCCCTTTACCTGGAAACAAGTGGATCGTTCATTTCTTTGATGTCATACCATTATGTTCAACTTATACTTAAAAGATTGTCATGATTTTTATACTAGGATTTTTTTTCCTTTTTTTGTGTTGTTGTTTTCAGACGCACATGTTGTCATTTTCATGTATGATTTCGGTGGAAAAATGCAGGAATAAAATCAAACTGAACTGAACATGAAGTGAACAATTCACAGCTGTGTCAGCTTACAATCCAGATAAAAACCAAAGAATAGACATAATAATACTGACAGTTGCGCCTCTTGCATTGAAAAAGCGATGTTTTCGGGGGAAAAACACATATTTGTTCTATCCAGAAGATCTAACAGACTTGCAGTCAACAGACGAATCTTCCCTATGTGCTTTGCACTTTCCATGAATGTCATAAAGAGTCACAAATAAGACTTCGATGTCTTCGACGTGGTTTCTTTCTGTACTTATACATAATGAAAGGCGACAGACTTTTTATATATCTCCGATCTCTCCGAAAAGTAATGGCTATCTAAGCTCATCCACTTTTTTTCTTAAAGTATTCAAACTTTGTTGTTGATGATGTTAAGTTTCGTTGAGCTGTCAGCCTGTTCTTCGCCGCTTATAATTGGAGATTAAGGAGTGGTATCTGCTTTCAATTCAATCCCAAGATGTAAGTGACCTTTTCCTGGGATTATAAAGAAGGGGAGAGAAATATTGCTCTTGCACTATATGGACTAATAGCAATAGTCAGTGTATAACCCTCCTTCATCCATCAAATTCATCAACAACCTTGCTGCCTGCGGAAACTTCCATCACGATTCGATTTCGAGAAATAATGAAAAGCACAGATTTCGTGGCTTCCCATATTGTAAAGCCAGAGGATTTCCACGCGCCATGACTTTGGCTGAAAGCTTTTCAGCAACTCAACCTCACCGCGGGCAAGAATACGTTGGCAATCTGTGACGAGCTTCCATCTCATACAATGACATATATCTAAGACCATGTTATATCTGTTTTACACTTTCACAGAACAGGAGATGTGTAATCTCAGGTATAAGCTTCATCAAAAGGCAACTTCACACTTGGGAGTTATCTGCAAAGAAGGAGGAACCTGTCTATCCGAAGATTTAGGATCAATCACCTGACACTATAGTTACGCTTGGCATCATTCTTGGTAGAGGAAAGAGTACAGTATACTCAGTACGCAGCGAGCGTGCTCCTTTCACTAACTCCATGTCCAGTTGTACCTATTTTTTCCCAGAATCGCTTTGATACAGTGATCTCTTTGTATTATGCGCTTTGGTATTCCTGTTCTCAATGAAAATACAAACGGTGAAAATTTGGAGAAAAGTGTATTGGACCATCAAGTTCTTGAACTCTACCCTTGTTGGAACTGAAGATGACATAGCCAGATTATAACTTTTGTTTGATCATACAAAGAAGAAACGAATGCTGCCATTTTGTTGTTGCTGTTGTTGTTACTGTTGTTGTTGTTGTTGTTGTTGTTGTTGTTGTTGTTGTTGTAGTTGTTGTAGTTGTTGTTGTGATGATGATGATGATGATGATGATAATGTTGTTGTTGTTGTTGTTGTTGCAAACATTGGGTAGGACGGGGGATTGCAAGGTCGTAATCTTCCAAAGAGCGTTATACCAACGTAAATATAACTTTACAAGCGTATAATAGACGTTCTTCTGTGAATACCTTTGCAGGGTTCAGGGTATATTCGCTACCAGCGAATGCCACTGAAATCTCTCACACCACCCATTGTTGCGAGCTGTTAAACAAAATGGCGGAAATCACCGGGAAGTGACAGGGAAAATCTTAGAGTTCAACCCTCTGTCATATTATACAGCCACTGTGTTCAGACCTAGCCATTGTGAAGAAACCAAATCACCGATTCCCTCTGGCGATTGGAGTCATGTTGTATGCGCTTCAACATTCTCTACAAAAAGTATCCAGCCCTGTGGGAAGACGGAAATTCAGGAGGGGGGGGGGTGGGGGGGGGGAGAGGAGTATCTTGAGATGTCCATGAATACTAAAGTCGGGGTGGTCCTTGGTTACGTTTTAGGTATCCAAATTCACCGAGGCTACTAAAATTTTGAAATATATTTGTAAATACTAAACCCGACTTATGGACAAGTATAGTTAGAGGCTTAGTGCGTCTTAACGACTGAATTGGTTTTAAAAATTATTTGCATTACCTTAACGAGCTTTCCGTGCAGCACATGATGATTTTTGGAAGCAATAGCTTTCAGATTTTTTCCCCCTCTCTAAGCTCCAATTGGTAATATTTCATATAAGCTGTAGAAAGTATGCATGTAAGTAGTATTTCCGAATAAATGCGTAGTACTAGTATAGACACCATTCTCTCAGTATGGACCCCTCGATATACAAACCGAAGGGGGGGGGGGGGTGATTACACATGAATAGCATGCACGACCGAAAAACTGGGGTGGGGGGGGGGAGGGAGGTGATAAGAATATGCGGTAGAAAGCCTTGTAACAATCACCTGTCGTGCTGAATATTTACCCCAAAAGCCTAAACCTGCTATACTGGGTATACTTCATCGTAGGATGAATAGATTTCTGATGAGCTGAAGAACACCTTATAGCCTGAAGAAAGTGATGTGAATATGCGGTAGAAAGCCTTGCAAGTTGCAGCTACCACCTGTCGTAATGAATATTTACCACTAAAAAAAAAACATGTCAGAAGCCTGCCATATGTACTCCACAGTAGGGAGAGTAGATTTCTGATGAGTTGAGAAACAACACCATGTTGCCTGAAAAACCGTAAGTTATACATAAAAAAGACAATTTCTTTACTTTCACAATACATCGACTTCATAAACTGAAAAGAGGTGTGTTGTTTTTTTTTTCCATTTTAACAGATCGGAGCCGCTTTGGTATGCCCTCTAATAGACACGTATAGACAGAACTTACAAAATAAAAACAAAAACAAACGAATTGTGTCCAGTTTCATCAAAAGCCCTTAACTGACAGTGGCTAAAATCTATTAAGCGTTCACTGAAAGTTAACAGAACATAACTCACAGGTATAAGAGAGTCAATATAACAACATAGTCCGACGTTAAAACATTAGCGACAACACTGGCTTTGTGCTGTTTACCAGACTAAGAGAATATACAGATCAAAAGCATAACATTTGCAAGGAGAATTTATCATAAGAATCTGTTTTTTGCCAATTCACCTGGGGTTCATTGATAACCTGCATTCAAGCGGGGGCAAAGCGGGGCATTGCGGAACGATTAATATCCCTTTGCCCTGTGAGAACAGATAGATCTGGAAATTCATTATACGCCGAACATGGGGGCCTCGTGTCGTATCTGCCTCAAATCTTCGCTAACTCTGGATGATTTATATCTCATATTTAATGGAATCACTGCATTTCTGATGCCGCTACCCGAGTTCCGCTAGCCGTATTCATTACTGAGCCCATTCAGTACGAGATGGGAGTGTGGCTAGGTTCGTGTGGTCCATTCTTGGTAGTTAAATGAATGTCCTTGGTTAGATTTATTAATATTATTTCTTTTTTGCTTTGTACGATGGTACCAAGATTTCTTCAGGCAGACCAATTTTTCTTTTACGTTCCGATATTCCATGAATGTGTGACTTTACCACTTGATATCCGTCTCCGTGCCCCCCTCCCCCAATATTTTGCTATCATAATTCCCTCTCCACTAAGATAGCTTTTGAAACGCGCTCCTACTGTTCCTTTCATTGTAAAACGCATACACACCGGTTTCCATGCATACGGTACATGTCTGTCCTTGAGCGTCCTTGAGTTATGAGAATTACTTCACTTCAATGCCAGCCATCTAATGGCATTACTACACTTCGCTCCTCCTTTGTCTGATGTAAATGTTAACGATGTGAAAAAACACGTATAAATTGCATAGCTTTTTTTTCACTGCTCCTAGCCATTTTCGTGATTACACTCACGCACAGACACACACACAAAAAACACGCACAAAACACACACACACACAAGCTTACATTAGGCGCTCACACAAACACACAGACGTTTAGCCTATACAAGCAAATATCATAGGCCCCTACTACATGTAAATCAGCAAACATACGCATCACAAACATTCACACAATTTACACACACAAACATCGACAATGCGCATCAACATGCACAAACGTCACGCTCACGCACAATCTGAACCATCGTCTTTTGCGTTTGATTCGAGGCAATAAAATATTTTGATACAATTTCTTGAACCTCCTCTTTAAAGTCGTTGACCTAATTTCTGTGACGAAATCTTAGCCCTTCAGATAAGTTTACAAGTCACGTGATCTTGATATCGGAGCCCCAGGAATAGTTCCGAGGTTCCTCACCGTTAATCCTGTTAACAAATTGACACTTGAAACACCACTCTATTGATGGTTAAAACTACGACCATGTCAATTCAATTAAATGATGAAAGAAATTTACCGAACATGGCGTACCAAAATGAAATGAAACCCTGACTGTATTTCAAGTCAAAACTTCTGCAATAGCAAGCATGGCGTGTGAGAAGAAATCGATAGCTCATGAATGTAAGCGGGCTGGCAGCTGACTGGTATGGAAATTCTCTGTATCATTGCATTTCATTCTAGTGGGCGTAGTAGGCGATTTGACTCTATTACTGATGCACAAGAGGGAAAGCTCCTGTACTTTTGTTCGCTCGCGCCGTGCCTTTCGACGCCACGTACGTATCGACGCCTACTAGAGGGGGGGGGGGGGGGGAAAGGGGGGGGGGATGCAGAAGTGTGTGAAGCAGCCACATCCAGCCACGGAACTGCCATTGCATAGGTTAGTGGAAAAAGCATATCGTCCGTGCCATCTGATACTGCAAGAGAAAATGAAAACGCAGTCATCTTCGCTTAGCTTCAATCGATTGCGCTTCAAACATTTTGCGACGTCATAATTAAGACACTCTGCCTTTATTACATTCACGTTCTTATCACCCCCTCTCGCGTTCGTGCTGGCAAGCATGTGTGCAAATAACGGCAGACGATAAGAAATGCCGCGGCAACCGAAAAAAAATCGTAAGAAGGGATGGGGTGGAGTCAGCGACGCGGTAATAATGTTTTGCGTCTTCAAAGCTGGGATAAGACGCCATCCCCAGCATCGTGTTTAGGTTCTTCATTTTTTTTTTTTTCGTGCGCAAAGGCCTGCCCTTCCTGCGGACAGAGGGCTCAATATAAAATGTCAACATCAATAGGAATATGCTAATGGTTTGACAACAAGGCGGAGATATTCTGACACTGCGACAAGTGGACGAGGCGTTATAAGCGTATTTCGTCGAATCATTTTCAGCATGACGAGCAATGCTTAGATATTTTGAATCGCATTCATGCACTCAATGGGCGATAAACACCAGTTAGCGCCAGCACTTTTGAGGACAACAATCATGGCAATGATCACCTAATCAGGGGTAAAAATGCCAAAAATAGAATGTGAGTGCAACTTGTGACTTCACTTCTTTGTTGGTGTGAGAAAGAAAATCTAAGATCCTTTTTGGAACAACTCACGGCTAGATGTAATGTGTAAACGCGAAAACGAATAGAGGAATATTTCTCCTAAAGGTAGACGAAAACTATACGTGTAATTGACAAAATGCATTTTTGTTTGTGGTTGGTATTATGTGTATGTGATAACAATGTCTGTGTAAGGGTGTGTGTGCGTTTGCGTCTGTGTGGTGTGTGCGTATGACTGTGATTGTGACTGTGTGATTGTGATTGTGTGTGTGTGTGTGTGTGTGTGTGTGTGTGTGTGTGTGTGTGTGTGTGTGTGTGTGATTGTGATTGTGTGGGGGTGTAGGGGTGTGGAGAAACAGGGGCGGATCCAGGAATTCTGTAAAGGGGAAGGGGCGCAACTAATATTTCTGGTGCCACTTCCGGGTTTCATTTCATATTTTGTTTTTATTTCTTTTGTTTTTAACGAAAAATAAAAGGGGGGCGGTTGCGCCCCCTCTGGATCAGCCACTGAGAAAGGGCAGGGGAGGGGTGGAGGTGATGCGAAACACTCCAGTCTCAAAGTTAACCATTCCAGTGAACCCCGACACCTTCGACCCACGCGATTTCGTAAACAAACCTTGTAAGTATAGGAAAAGTCAGGAATTCTTGCCCTATTTCAGCCGAATTTTACGAATGCTCAAACGGATTTCCCGTCTGGCTTTTAAAGCTAGTTAGAAGGAGGAAATCCGCCGACCAAAACACAAGACAGAACTACAAACATGCAAACAATGATCTTTCATTTTTCACTGTGCAACAACGGCGGGAGGCTACAATTTAAAAATGGTTTAATTACGTTTCATGATCATACAAGTAGAGCAAAACTTTACGAAACGTTTCGGCTCTTTAAAGGGATGGTACAGTATTGGAGGGGATGAGAATTGGGTTTTTAACTTTTTGCAAGATACCAAGAAAACATTTATGAAATAGTACAGAGCATACCATTTTAAGAGGAATTCAAAGTTTATTTGATGAAAATCGGGTTTGGAATGACTGAAACATCCAAAAACAAAGTAAAACAAAGCGATCGTAATAAAGTGTGGGTCCCACACTTATTAGAATCGCTCTGTTTTGGATATCTCAGCCATTTCAAAACAAATTTTCATCAAATAAACGTTGAATTCCTTATGGAATTACATGCTCTTTCATTTTTCATAAGAGGTTTCTCATTATCTCACCCAAAAATGTTAGAAACCTGAAATTAGGTCTCAACCAAAACTATACGACCCCTTTAATAATGCAACCAGCTAAGATCAATAATTGTGGTATAAACATGTCGAATTTTCTGCACCATTTTCCATTCATTCAAGTCCCAGATGTGTACATTGCGTAACTAACACTCATCAAGGTCATTTTGCAAACGCCTTTTTGAAGACGCTGCGATATACATTTTCCATCCTGCATAATTTTTGGTCTTCTTCTTTTTTTGGACAAGCCGTTGTCAAGGAAACTTCTTCTTCTCTGCACCAAGGCCTCAGACTGACTGACACGCAGCTTTAATGTCATTAGAATAATGCATCGATTTTGCTTCTAGCGGTATCTTCAGTGGTACGGCTTGGGGCAATAGAATATAGGGGAAAAAACATCGTATTTTTTTCTACTTTTTTTTTAAAATGATAGACGACGGAATTTGATGCTCCATTTGTGCACACGTTAGCTCGCATGAATTTTACTTTGTCCAGCCAAGTGAAAAAAAAAGAACACGAACAATGCTAATAGCATGTAGTAGGCCTACTATACATATACGGCCATTTGAGCAATAGTGAATTGCCATATCAACGAAAGGGAAACGTCTGTCAAGAATGTTACATCTTGTTATACCGTCCTCAAAGTGAAAGAGATTTGTCTTTTCGGCCATTTTTGCATCATTGAAAAGATCAACCTTGGGATAACGTTGGGTATGTACCACTATACGAAAAGAAGTAAAGAGAGAATCCACGTGAATGTATAGCTGTGTCACTCCCTCCAAGACACGACAACATAATATCTTCGACTCCGTGCATGCATTACTGGCTGTTTAATCATCCAGAAACAACAGCAACAATTTTATAGCTTTGACTTTAAAGTACATTAATACAGTCCCTCGTCAGTTGCAAAGTGACTCTGGTTCACTAAACCACGGAGACGAAATAACTGACAGCTTATCATCGACATAGTACTCACTTGATTTCCTCCCACTTCTCTTCGCCATGTTCGCGGAGGACGAGTAGCTCCAAAGCATGATTCACGAACCCATACTAGAAAGGGAGAGAGGGGGAAAAAACATAAACAACACAGAATGAACAGAAGGTAATTAAAAAAACAGCACTCATTCGACCGGAATATTGAGTGTTTGCATTGTTCATTGACACGCACATGCTTTAGCTTGTCGGCTCTCTTTAATAATACAACATTTTCAATGGTTAGCTTTAATAATGGAGACAAGTTTTATAATGACAGGTTTGGTAATTTTACATTGTGCAGCGAAATTAAATGGCAGTCGTAAGAATCGTTACACGGTTTTTTTTTTGTGTGTGTGTGTTTTTAATAAGCTCCCGTTAAGATTGGGTAAACAATTGGAAGCGGAAGAATGTCGTTTGGCGAAAACTTTAAAGAAATGCAATTCATAGTGTGATTGACAATGAGGAGGAGAAAGAAAATTAGAATTCATGTACACTGCTTGTTTGTACATGAAGCAATGGAGCCAGACTTGGGCATTTCTGCACGCAAGTCAATCGATTCGAGGCTGGTGGATCGCCGTGGTAAAATTTCAACTGTAGTTCCAGCTTCTCTTCTAAATCTGTCATTCTCATTTCCCGGCTCGACTGGCTTATTTGGACGCCGAGGGACACGCTCAAAATAACGAAGCGCATTTCATTCAAACTGAAGCGTAACGGGATTTGTAGGTGAGAACGGGGCTTTTTTTTTCTTACTGTTTCAAAAGCGATGTCTGCTAACAGTAATGGGCACTTCCATTACTTAGAAATCCCCTTCGGTGGGTATTCCGAAACAAATGACGGATCTCCAGTACGTTTGCTGAACGGGGGTCGTAGTGCTGTAACACATGGTAGCTAAATAGTCTCGTACAACCTGGCTACACACAGCTGTTATTTTTGCTCCGAACCATCTAGCATTATGTACAAAAAAGTCCGCAAATGCTCATTTACTTTCACTTACAGCAGTTTGCTCTATAAGAATGGAAGAGGAGACAAGACAGTATATAAGAGTTAGAGAAAATACCGGAGACATTATGGCGGAAAATCACAGAATAGTCTGAAAGTTTTCTTTTTCCAAAAGTTGTTGATATAATTATAATCGCTTAGTTGGTTGCCTTAATCTTTTAATGATAAGTGATAATGGCAATAGTAACAAAAACAATCAATATTTGTTTACTTTTGATTAGATTTTCTTTAACTCATTTTTTTTTTAAATCCTAGTGATCAAAGTCATAACTTCTAATGCAATGTGTCAGTATTTTTACATCCTCTTCTTTGTATGCAGTTGCATATGGCTGCAGAAAAAGATTTCGTATGTTATATGCGTATGTGTTTATGTGTGTGTGTGTGTGTGTGTGTATGTGTGCAGTTACTAAAGTATTTGAGAAACTCAATCTTTTGCAGAGTTGCTAAGGTCAGAGAGCAGCTAGAAGCGAGATTTTAAAGCGCCGCTTGAGGCGGGGAGGCGACAGAGTTGGGTAGGGGGTGTTGGGGTGGCGTGACGCTTCCCGCGATAAGGAGATTTAATACCTTTAAGCTGTAAATCGAGCGATCTGGTCCATATTAATGACAACATTTTGACTTATTCTGATTTGAAAAATGTTTGCCTCGTAATGTGATTTCTTTTTGGTGGTTGTGGTTGGAAATCCATTTCATGTGAGGTTTTGTTCTTGTTTTTTTAGGCGTGAGGAAAGGCTTGTCAGGCGCGTGAGCTTGAGAAAGACCTCTGAGGCGTGAGTATCACGCCTAATGCTTGAGACGTGGTAGGTCTGTTTTTGTCAACATAGCACTTAGCTGCTCTTTTTTTGTAGCTGAATGGAGAATTTCTTAATCAAAGTACACAATATTTTTCATTCGTTAAAACTGTAGGGCCTACTTACAATAAGACGAAAAAGTATGCGGATTCTAAGAAAAAAATCTGCCATGAGTCTTTGCACTTCATTTCTTTTTTCAATTTCCTTTCATTTCATGTTCACGTTCCCTCACACGCCCAAGTTGCTT